>NC_081336.1:6982277-7352277 GCF_022539665.2 Daphnia carinata | reverse complement strand
AGAGATGGAAGACACAAATGGGAAAAAACACGAAATTTGAATGTCGTTACAATCGCTGTCGATCTTTCGTGTATGAATTAATTTTTTGTTCTTTTTCTTTTCTGTTTGACGTTTTTTTTTGCAGTGAACGTGGTGGAAGCGCTACAGGAATTTTGGCAAATGAAACAAGCTCGTGGCGCAGATCTGAAGAATGGAGCGCTCGTCATTTACGAATCGGTACCTTCCTCATCACCGCCGTACGTCTGCTACGTCACACTACCCGGAGGATCCTGCTTCGGAAGTTTTCAGGTATTGTTCCCCCGATCTCTTTTTTTTTTTTTTTTTTTTTTTGAAACGACAAAGGTGGGGGCATTTTTTCTTTTTTTTTTTTCTTCGATAGTTTCTTCAACTGGAGAGAAGTATCATTCACCAGTGTTACTCGCTACGTGTGCGTGTCCGGCCAGGGGGGGAAAGGAAAGAGAAACTATCGGGTTACGAACGCGCTGGAACGCGGACCCCCTTAAAAAAAAAAAAAAAGAATTTTAATTTTTTATTCCATTTTGACCGAAAAAAAAAACAAAAACAAAGAAAAGGGAACTGATCTGCATGAACGTTTGGATCGAAAGCCTTCTGTTGATATGCGAGCAGGATACGAACGTGTAGGGAAGCAAAACAGTAGTGCCCTGTTTTTGTTTAGAAATTCGATGAGGCAACACAATACGGTTCCATGTGTGTGTGTGTGTTTAAAAAAAAAAAAAAAAAAAAGACGGATGCACAGGTAAGGAGAGGTAAGAGGTGGTTTCACCTCGCAACTCTTGTTTTGACATTTTTCGGGTTGGAGGGCGGCAAAATTCAGAAAAGAAGCCTGTGGCTATTTTGGAAAATGGACTTTGAAGGATCTTAGTTTTTGAATGGATGCATTCTTTTTTTTTTTTTTTGCGGGCGTATTTTTTTTTTTTTTTTAGGAGGGACGCATCCATCATGCGGAGAACAATATTCTGCATTCAAGAGAGAGAGAGAGAGGGGGGGGGGGTGAATATTGGATAGAGGTGAATGTATATTTATGGGTGGGTCAGAGGTCGTCGGTCCAATCTCTTATCTTTTTCTTCTATACTCCACAACCCTAACCCGAAATAAAGATCTTCTTCGTACACGTTTCCTCCATGTGTTTTGAACCTCTGCCATCTTTTTTTTTTTTTTTTTTTTTCATAGATCCCCATAAAAGAAAGGATTTTTTTTTGTTACCTTTTAGTGGCCACAGAAAATGTCCGTCATCTGAAATTTTCGTCAATAAAAATGTTTTTCTCTTGAAAAAAAAAAAAAAAAAAAAAAAAGTTGGTACGTCTGCCACGCGTTTGAGGGCGTCATAAACGCTTGTATATACGACAGTTTCCTATCTTGAAAGCTTTATTATTATTCTTATTTTTTTTTCTCTTTTTTTTTTAATAAAACATTCCGCATTCCGCTGTTACCCGCAGAAATAAAAATTAACACATTCCAAAAGGATAAACTTTTTTCTTTTTGTTTAAGTGTTTTCTTTCTTTCTTTGTTCGCAAACGACATAGTGTGACATTGCGTAGCGTGTCCAGTTACACGCCGATGAAACTGTCCCTTTTATTTTTGTTAACGTGCGGAAAAAAAAAAAAAAAAATAAGTAATTGTTCTGGGTCGTTTAACGAGGCCGGAAATGTCGCTTTATTTCTTTTTTTTTTTTTTTTTTACCTGAGTGGTTAACTCTTTACTTAATGACACGCCCACCTCTTCCGTTTGAATGCCACAGAAGTGAGGGGGGAAGGATACAAGAAGCTTAAAGGGGTGGGATTGTGTTGTCAACAAAGTTGATCTCTATTTTCTTATTTTTCTAGAATGGAAGAAAGTCATCGGCTTTTCTCTCCTTTGTGTGTGTGTGTGTGTCTTTTTATTTTATACCTTAAAAGGTCATCTTTCCCCGCGTTCTTCAACCCTCTCGTTTGGATATCGTCCATTCTGCACTGCACACACACACACAACGCACAAGGGTTCCTAATATTTATGTCTACCTGTAGGCTATTTTGAAGTAAATTTATTTGGAAAAAAAAAAGAGGGGGGGGGGGTAGATTTCTGATGCTGTTTTTTTTTTTTTTTTTCTTTTCTTTTTCCGGTTTTTCTTGTTCTACGTTGTCTCGAAGGAAAGAGAGAATGAACCTTGGGGTATTATTGGACGGATGATGGATGGCCTTTACAAAGATTTTTTTTTTTTTTTTTTTTTTTCAGGCGTCCCTCTTCTTCTTTCTTTTATTCCGTGCCTTATTTTTTCAACCCCCTCCTTCTCCTGGTTTTTACCTTTACCAGCCGCCATTTTTAAAGAGCTCTTCTCATCCCCCATTTTTATTTTTTGCTTCACCTTTTTTTCCCCTTTTTTTTTTTTTTTTTTTTTTTTTTATTTTTAAATACCTAAACAATTCCCACGAAAAAGAAAGTCAGCAGTTGTCCTCGGGCTGGGGCGGCCCCCATATATTTTTTTTTCCCCCCTATTTTTTTTAAATTTAAAAAAAAAAAAAAAAAAAAATAACGTTGAAGAGTTACAACATCCATCACTTTTATTAAAAAGTTTTTTTTTTTCTTTTTCCATCCCCGTACGATAAAAAGACGAAGAAGAAAAAAGAATTTTGGTTTAAAATAAATAGTGTAGAGTATAAAAACAACAAACGGAAGACAGATGGGAGGCTAATAGATCGATCGTTGCTTTCCGATAATGATGATGATGACAACAACAACCGACCAATCACGATGATGATGAGGGAAATATTAAAAAAAAAAAAAAATAGCGAAAAAAAAAAATAAATAAACCGTGTGTGTGCTGATCAGTTTGATTAGTCACGGTCTCAAAAACTATGCGCTTCTTATTCTTTAATAAGTTTTTTTTTTTTTTTTTTTTTCAAATCGAAAAAAAAAAAAAAAAATAATAATAATAATAAAAATACGGGAAAAATATAAACGAAGGGGGGTCCCGACTGATGTGATGATGGGTTGCCGCCGTGATGATGCAGCGAAAAAAAAAAAAAAAAAAGAAAAATGTTTTTACGCTTCATCATCACGGCTAAAGCAAAAGAAAATGATCAAATAGAATATCATGTGTGCGCGTTTGTTTCCCCCCCCCCCTCCTCGGCCCCCGTTGGCCGCTTGTTTGCTAGTTTTGAATAATGGACCTTAAAGTGCCCCGACCTTTCTTGTCGGCTGTGCATGAATTGTTTCTTTTCTTTTTTTTTTTTTTTTTTTTTTTTTTCCCCATGTTTCATTCTTTTTGTTTGTTTTTTGTTTTTGTTTTTGGAAATTAAAGAATTGCCCGACGAAAGCTGAGGCCAGACGGAGCGCCGCCAAAATTGCGCTGATGAACTCGGTCTTCAATGAACACCCGTCGCGACAGATCTCGGACGACTTTATTGAAAAAGCCGTCGCCGAAGCCAGAGCCTCTTTCAAGGTAAGAAAAATGAATTTTTCAAAATTTATTATATTATTTTCACACGACTTTTATTTCGTTTTTTTTTTTATCTACGACTTGGCATCAGCGTTTCTTTTCTTTAAAGAATAAAAAAAAAAAAAGGGCGAGGGATTTCTTTTTTCTTTTTTTTTTTTTTTTTGCGTTTGATTTGAAACATTTCGTCTGTTGTTTACAACTACACGGCGATGTCTCAAAACGCGCCGTGTCAGCCGTCAAATTCGGGACCACAAAAAAATGGGGGGAGGGAATCTTTTTTTTTTTTTTTTTTATTTCTTTGAATTATTTAAGCTTTGGAGAGGCTCTCCCAATATGAGCAGGTGAACGAAAGTACGTGTCCAGACACGAAGTCTCAAAAAAAAAAGAAAAAAAAATTCTTTTGATTTCGGTCGTGATGTGACGGGACGATGCACTCACGAAAGAGAGAGAGACAAAGCCCTTATGTTCTCGCAGCGATGTCACTTCCATGTTGATTTTTCCACCGTGATGGAAGCAAGAGAGAGAGAGAGAGAGAAAAAAAAAGCCAGGAGCTACTTCTCTTCGTCTTACAGTTGGCAACAGCAGTGATGCGTTCGTCTCTTGTTTCTTTTTTATCCTTCTATCCAACTGGCCCTTTTTTTTTTCTTCTTCTTTTTTTTAACAATCACTTCAACAGTATTTTTTCTTTTATATACAACCGAGAGAAAAGGGGCGGAGGCTGTACAACAGTCCAGGTAGAAAACGGGTATATTCAAATTTTTTTTTGTTCCAGTGATGATTTGGGCCTCCCAGTTTTTGTTGTTTTTTTTTCCTTTTTATTTCTTGCGGGCATGTTGTTGTATTTTTTTTTTCTTTTTTTCCTGTAGTCCCGAAGAGAAGAGGCTGATGTTGTTTGTATGTGTGTGTGTGTGTGTGTGTAGGGCGATCCGGACGAAGCGGACAACCCCAATACGGGCATCGGCGCCTTCCGCTTCATGCTGGAGGCCAATAAAGGGCGGACCATGCTGGAATTCCAGGAGCTGATGACCGTCTTCCAGTTGTTGCACTGGAACGGCTCGCTCAAAGCCATGCGGGAGCGCCAATGTTCCCGACAGGAGGTGGTGGCCCACTACTCGCACCGCGCCCTCGACGACGACATGCGCTCGCAAATGGCCCTCGACTGGATCGCCAGAGAACAGGTACAACATTTTTTCTTCTTTTTCTTTTCTCGATTTCAAGTTATTTATCAGCAGGTCCTTCTCAAATTACGGCACGCTAAACACATTAGGAATTGATTTATTTTTATTTATTTTTATTTTTTTTGAATAAAAAAAAATGAGATTAATAGACTTACCGAGAAATGGAGATTGAAATCAAAAAGAGTTTTTCGTTAGAAAAAAAAACAAACAAAACAAACAAATTACTAAGAAGAGTTTTTTTTTTAATTTAATGTCGTGTTTAGTTTGACAAGCCAAACGTGGGCAAAATGCAAGGGGGGACGTATCGTAGGATCAGAGTGATCCCTAATATGGATTTTTAGTTTGTTAGATGGCGATTGCTTTGTATCGCATCGGTACACTAATGAATTTGGCCTTTATTATTATTTATTCTTTTTTTTTTTTATTATTGAACTTTGTTGTAGGAGACTCCAGGTATCGTTAGCCGTGAATTGAACATGGCAGAACGGGAATTGGAAGCGGCTCGGCTGGCCGGGCGAGAGCTGCGATTTCCAAAAGAAAAACGAGAGATCCTGATGCTCGCCTGCTCTCAAGTAGCCCACGGAGACGGACTCTCCAGTTAAATCAATCAAGGCAAATGTTTGGCAAATAAATAATCGCAATTTCGCAAAATCGTTCAAATCTGACCTTCACAAAATGCTGATTGGATTTTGAGGGCGGACAAGTATACACAAACCATCTTTTTTTTTTTTTTTTTTTTTTTTTTTTTCATGTAACACACACCACTTTTAATTGTGTCAAATTTGTTCATCGTGCGTGTACAACTTGTGTGTTTGTATTTTTGTTGTGCCGTTAGTGTTTTGTTTTTTTTGTTTGTTTTCGTTTGTCTATAACATACGGATCGACGTGGCTCTCGTTGTGTTTATCTCTCAATGATGCGCGTTTAGGTTTTTTTTTGTTTTTTTTTTCAAATAATCAATGTCTAAATCGTATATACTTTTGTAATAATCTCGTCTCATTGTTGGTGAAATATTTGCATCCCTCCTTTAAAAAAAAAAAACAAACAAAAAAATGTGGACCTTTCTTCTTCCCCGGTGTTTATTTTCTTACCCCAATTTTCCTTCCAGAATTCGGCTGGTATTCACAGCCGATTACACACAGACACAGCAGAGAAACAAAAGAAATTCATTTCAACGTCCCCTAAAAGTTGCCATTTCCAGTGAAAATCCATGTCCCCATTCCGCTTTTTCTTTTTTTTTTTTGTTGTTTGCTTGTTATCAAACACACGCAAAACACAAATAGAAAGAGAGATTAAAAAAAAAAAAAAAAAAGAAACTGTGGAAGACACGACACGAAGAAAGAAGATGCCATCCATTTTGATTTTTAACGCGTGAGTTCGTTGATTGACTAACGAACAAAACACACATTTTTTTTTTTTGTTTGTTGGAAATCGAGAGATAACGGGAGAGAGATACGTAAAAGAATTAGACGGATTAAAAAAAAAAAAAAGGAAAGAATTAATTTGTTTTTTTTTTTTGTTGCGTGCTGCTGTGTATCATATATTTTAAATAGGAAAAAAAAAAAGAAACATAATTTGTGTTTGCGTGACATTTTATTATTATTTTTTTTTTTATGTGGAACGCGGTAAACGAAATCAAGAAGAATAGCAGAACAATTTCTGATGGAATGACGTCATCTGGAAACAGATTTCGTTTCAATATAATCGAAAGAAAAACGTGTTTTTTTCTTTCTTTGGCATGTCTTTCACTTTGTGATTAAAAATTTCAAGAAATTTGTGTGAGCTAACCTTTGCTATCTTTAGCTTGTTTTCTTTCGTTCTCTTTTAAGGATAGAAATGTTGCGTTATCGCCGACATTTGCCCCACCATCTTCTCCAGACCAACTCCCTCACAGATAAATCTCACTCTGTTTTCCTTGTCTAATTTCCTTTTTTTTTTTTTTTTTTTTTTTTTAATGTTATCTTACGATGACGAATGTATACCCCATTGACTTGAGATTTACAAAACTAAAAATCGCAGATTGCAAATTGTGTTGAAATTCTTTTGAGTGTTCCATTCGGGACTTTCTATTTTATTATTGGTAATGTCGAAAATGAAAAAAACGGCCTTTTTCTATTTTTTGAAAAGAAACGAATTGAAAAACACAAAATATTTAATACACGAGGCGGCGTGGCAAAAAAAAAAAAAAAAAGGTTTCCGTCTAAAATGAATTTCATCGTCACGGTGTTTCCTTTTTTTTTTTTTTTTCCTTCTCTGTTCATTCATTCAATTCAAAGACATTTAACCATTTTTAAGGGTACGGCCGTTATTATTCCGAATACGGGGTACGGTTTAGAAAAAAAAAAAAAAAAAGGCAATTGAAGAAAGAAGACAAGGTTTTCCTTTTTCTAAACAGGTGCAAAGTGTGAAAAAAAAAAAACGTGGCAGGAGTGAGATATGGAGCAATCAAATAGCTCGTCTATTTCTTTTCGTCGTCTTTAACTTTTATTTTTTTTTCACTCTTCTTCCCTCATCCAACCTCCCAAGCCATTTTCAGATGAAAATGGGGTAGTAAATTGTATTCTTGTTTCCTTTCCATCTCTCTCCCCCCTTCTCCATCTGTTGGCAGTCTAATTGCGGGTTATTATACCTGTCGAGGAGCTTTTTCCATAGGGCATCTCTTCTAGTCCGGCAGCTGTGCTGCCGATGCCTCTTATTTTTTTTTTTTTTCTTCGAGACCTTCGTTTTATTCAAAGGTATATTGCTATTATTGTACGTTTTTTTTTTTTTTTTTTTTTTTGGCTTTCACACACAATACCGCACCAACAATTAAAGTGAATTAGGGAAAACGGTTGGGAAACTGACAGACTTTGCCTTTTTTTTTTTTTTATTCGGATCGAATCAGCAGCAAAAAAAAAAAAAAAAAAGGTTTAAAAAAAAAATGAGATTTCAATGGTCTATTCAATTAATTTCAATTCAACAAATTGTTCCAGAGACCCGGCGATTTTTCCTAAACGACCGTGGAGGGCAGCACACACAGCCAAAAAAAAAAAAAAAAAAAATAGAAGAACGGAACTGATGATGATGACAGGCAAAAGTGAAATACGGTAGTAGTATATAGTAGTACGTAGTGCCATCATCATGTGATGACGAGCCGATTCGCTTAGAAAAATAACGCCGGGAATAATACAAAAGAAAAGAAAAGATTTTTCGATGAAAATCACCGGGTGGCGGTTGGTGCTGACGGCTGCGGCGTTCTTTGTCTCTTCATGACACGCCGAGTGTAAATTTCTTTTATTTTTTTTTTTTTTATGTTAAAGAAAAACTATATAAATCTAGTGGCATTGATAGTACAACTGTCCAGCATTGTAGTTGGTATAAATTTTTGTTTCATTCTTATTCTAGATAACGTCAATGGTGGCGATCAGGTCAGCTGTCAGGCCGCCTAAAGTTTTGCAAGCCGATCAAAAGTGACAGCCACGTGAATGACATAACGATTTTCATCGAGTTCGTTTGAAAAGAGGAATCGTTTTATCCGATATATTAGTTCAATTGGATTTCAAGTGTTCTATTTTGAGCAACTGGAGCCCTTCTTCGAAATTGCATTATTGGCCAATGTTCTTTTCTTTTTTGCTGCAGGTATGTGAAACCGAGTCTCTGCTGATCGTTAACGCGAAAAGAGAGGGGTCGGTTCGTCATGGAATAATCAGCTAGCCATTTGTAATCGGGACGGCCGTGTACGGAGGTGGCTCATTATATTCGCTCGCGTTCCACTCTCTGGCATGCCATTCTACCTGTGCAATAATTACAATTCGGATAAATGCAAATCACGTCCAGAAAAGGGCAGCACACATCCAGAAGGGCTCGAGACAACTTCTATACGATACCGTTAAAGTAGACGAGAGGAAAAAAAAAAAATAAAAAACCGATTAGTTATACCTCCTGGATGATGGCGTGATGAAGCTTCATTTCAGTATACCACTCTTGGAGTGGATAAATAGCATATGCAACAAAACTATGCTGGATTCGGTCGTGAAGCAGATGTGGGTCATCGACGGAACATGTTCTATCTAGCCCTCGGGGGGGTTTCATACGTAATCCGCCAGTTTTGGCTAAAGGAAAGAGCTCGTTGCTAAGAGAGATTAAATGCACAAGGCGAAGAATGCGGAAATCTGGCACAACAGTTGCCAGCATGCACATCCTTTCCCCAATAACGCTGCATTCATCGGTTTTCTTGATCGTTAGTTTTTAGTAATTGTATTCTTTTTCGTGGATGCCTCAGTCAGTTTCTTTAAGTCTTTGCTAACATTTTCCTGCTTCATATTGTTCTTTTTGTAAGCCTTCTTCAACTTGGTGCAGGTAATAAATCATATCATACGCTATGAAAGATGTTGCACAGCTATTTGAGAAGACAAACAAACACTTGGTTGTAAACCCAACAGCTAACTTTTATTCAGAAATTATGTAGACCAATATACCCTATTATATGAACATGATTTTCTTTGCAGTCTTATAGATATAATGACGTGCTGCCTGAGCGGAGTGTCTTCTACAACTTTGCCTTCAATGGCTGGGCATTCTTGGTCAGTTCTTGCAGCTTCATAGCCAGACCCATGTTGCCTTGCACTTTAAGTTTTCCCTGAAAGTAAGCTTGTTGAGCAGCCAATTTGCCAGAAACCAATTGAGTGAAATCATCATCCTTTAGGCTGATGGTAACATCTCCCTTTTCGCCTGTAATAAAGCAGAAACGATGCCATCAATACTAGGGATATTGGTAAAAAAAAAAATGAACCATTTTACCATCTTTAGCGATTCTAACGGAACCACCGTTGTTCTTCGCGTCGACGATCCAAGAGCCCTGCTTACCGCCATCACCTGCCAACTTGAAGAGGAACACGCCTCCAACCTTCTTGGTGAGTTCTTCTCCGTTCGAGGCCAAGGCACTTTTAATCAGCTCAAACACTTCAGATGACTTGAAGCCATCAATACGAACACTTGCGGAAGCCTTTAGTAACAAATTATAAAATTAATTTCTCAAATAAGAACGAAGTTTGTCAAGAGTATCTCTCTTACGTTTTGCACTGTCATTTTATTGTGAAGAGAGCTGATAAACAAGGCAACGTTGCCATTCGACAACATTTGACCAATTACTGCGTCTACGTGGACTTTGGACAAGTTTTTTTTTTTTATGTGCCGACGTTAACATGCAAAAGATCTCTATCTCTTACTGTTATACAATCTGCAGGAAATGCTGTTGGGAGTGTAAAAGGTGATGCAGCAACTAACTTGTTTTTCTACGGCCATTTTGTACAAAGCGACGACGACTGCTCCACCAAGTCCGATGTTGTGCTGAAGCGCTAGCTTGCAGTTAGGTACCTGCCTCTTGTCCGCCTCGCCACGAAGCTGCCACGTAAGCTCTGCGCACTGCGCAATGCCTGCAAGTGTTACGATAGTAAAAGTTATCAATCATGTTTGTCAATAATACTCAACGAGAAGCAAGCGCGATAAGGAGACAGAGTGGCTACGGTTCAAGGACCATCACAAGTGCAAGTCAACAGAGAAATGTTGGATAAACCCGGTTATATTTACCAGTTGCTCCTAAAGGATGGCCTTTGGATATTAATCCACCACTAGGATTGACAACGTATTTTCCACCATAAGTGTTGTCTCCTTTGTCAATCATATCGCCTGCTTTGCCTTCAGGACATAATCCCAACGCTTCGTATGTGATCAGCTCGTTAGCAGAGAAACAATCGTGCAATTCTACGACTTGGACATCGGTTGGTTTGACACCGGTTTTGGCAAACAATTTTTGAGCGGCCGTTTTTGTCATGTCATAGCCCACCTGGAAGAAAACGAAACAACGTTAGTTTAGTTTAGTTCTACAACACGAAGTGAAAAATAATGCATACCAATTTCATGCTGCTATTTTCGCCAAATGTTGAGCTTAAATCTGTCGTCATTTCCATTCCCAAAATTTCTACGGCTCGATCGAGAAGACCGTGTTTTATGGCAAAGGCCTCAGACACCAGGATCGCAGCGGCAGATCCATCGGAAGTGGGGCAACATTGCAACTTGGTCAGTGGGCCGTATACAGGTGGTGAAGCTAGGATCTGCTCCAAGGTGTATTCGTCGCGGAATTGTGATTTCCTAGTTAAATTACAAGGTCAATGGTATTCCTTTTTCATTTCCTATATACTAAGATAAACCACGTCGTTTGCTTACGGATTATTGACGGAATGCTTGTGATTCTTATAAGCGATTTTGGCCATATGGACTTCCTTAGTTCCATACTTTTTCATATGTTCCAAACCAGCAGCGCCAAACCATTGGGCTGCGATTGGTGCAGGTTCAATACCGACGTTTTCGGCCAGGGCACCAACGTGACGATCCATCGGATTTACACGATCATCGTAGCCCTATGAATTAAATGTGACAGGCTGACCCCAGGCTTAGAGTTTGGAAATCTAGACAAAACAAACCTTCCCAGTCAAAGAGCCCCTCTTCATTTTCTCGAATCCTACAGCCAACACACAGTCGGCAACACCACCAGCCACAAGTTGTTGGGCCAAAAGTAAGGCTGATGATCCAGTTGAGCAATTGTTATTGACATTGTAAATGGGGATACCACTCATTCCCAAAGGATATAAGGCTCTCTGTCCACAGCATGATTCACCTATTCAATTCCAGAAAATTTAATAATTGCTTGTGAACTTGAAAGAAATAATAGTGAGGTACGCACCATCAACATATCCAACAACAGCCTGCTGGATTTGTTGGTAAGCTACCTTTCCATCATTAAGGGCATTTGTAACTGCTTCAGCAACCATATCCGGGTAATCAAAATCTGAGCGCCTACCAGGCTTCTCAAACTGCATTAGCGTCAAAAAAGATGATTCAAGTTTTTAAGCATAATAATAAATTATTTTGCGTTTTTAGACCTTGGTCATTCCGACACCAATAACGTAGACTTTTCTCAACAGGTTATTAGCCATTTTGATTGAAGCTTGGCAATGTGCGTATTAGTGAACTGTAGTACGCCCGTTGAAGAAGTGATCGACAACACGTTTTATCGTCGAAGGTGATTAAGGAACGACTGAAAATGTCCTGTCATAACAAGTAAACACAATGTTTTTGAGATATATTAAGGGGGACTGGGTATATCGTCTATTTGGAACGTGAAGCGGTATGTCGTGGAATTTATTGTGGAAATGGGCGGGGCTAGCGTCGGCTATTCATACCGAATAATCGCTTGATTGTACAACGTACACATGCTACATTGTATCAAATCACTCTCACGACATACTCGTATCAAAAGTTAGAAGTGATGGTCACATCATTTTCTTATCGTTAGGTATGTATACACACATTTATTGCATAGTCATTGCTGGGATGCTGGCCTAAAAACTCGAGATAATTAGAGGATGGGCACACACGAATGACAGTGAACTCAATTGAAAAACCTAATCGAATAGTTATATCGGGCAACATTGGCTTGGACTAATGTTTAAAGATACCTCATGACGGCCAACAATTTTCGCGGTTAAGGAAAACAATGACTCCTCCCATTTCCACCAAGATTTCCACGAGGTACCGCTCCACGCTCCGAGTATGTAAAATAATTGTTCATTTTCAAAATGAAATTAGATCTTGCAACGCGCAATAGATGTCTCTGACCTCCAAGCGACCGAAAGATTCAATTATTTTGAAGAAAAGAGTTTAACAGTCAAGAAGAAACTGACTTAAAATCAGGCAAATTTATATCAAGAAGAGAATTTGAAAAACCGATAATAGTTTATGCTACACTTGAGACAATAGAAACAGTTTGAAAATGCCAAAAATGAGGAAACTGTTTAATACTATGGGCTCCCTAGCGGAGGCGATACGTACTTTGGCCATAGCTCGTACACACAACACATCGTCGAACTGATGGCGAAATTTGGCGCGTCTTAATCTACATTACACTAAAAAAAGATTATTTTCGTTGACTTAACTTTAACAGTGTGTATCAGGAAGTTTGCAAAGTTATATAAAACGTTTTCATCAGTGTTCACACCAAAAGAAGACCATCAGTGCTTGCGTGTGCTTCACCGACCGTTTGTGTACGTAGATATTTTCTGTGTGTTTGCCCTTTGACACGTCAAGCTAAACGGTAGCTTTAGCTCTTTAAGAGCTCTTATTGGATTTCCTCTTTACATGGTGCTTTGTATGTTCAGTTTTCATTTAGCCCCAAAATGCTTAGAATATGTAGAATTTCATTAGATCAGATGCTATTGTATCGGTTTGCTGCGATGCCCGGATCGCCTAGGCCGCCATTTGTAGACGCGGCGGGATTTGAGTGCAACTCGAGTTCGATCTGTTTTTTTTTTTCTTCTTTTTCTTTTTCATCGTCAAAATATGGTTTTGCCTTATCTTGTCGTCATCGTGATCCTAAGTGTGGTCGAATTCCACATACTTTAATCAAGAATGTTGTTGATTTTTATGACTGGGAGTAGTAATTAGGGGAATGTATATGGATCCGTGAAGACTAGGGGGCTGTAGTGTTTGAAAAAGGGCTTCGGCTGTTTACAGCCGTCAGATGACTCTCCCAACGCCGCTTTATTTATTCTCAGTCTACATTATATTTTTTCGCAATATTCCAAAACACAAAGCCAAAGTAGAATTGAATGGTACATAAATAGATTGCTTTGAAATCCGTTTTTCCTTGGTAACATGATGCACTAACATTATGGGGTAGATGTAGTATATTAACCTGTTAATCGTCACCTGTAGCCGGCATCTGCGGAATCGCTGACCTAGTCTGGGTTACAAGTGATGTTTACAGTGGTCTAAAAGTTCCAGTTTCTTTGTCCACCTTGTGGGTTAGCTTTTACAGCTGCTTTTCTTTTTTTTTTTTTTTTACAGTCTGGATGTTGCCATGTGAGGAGAGTCAGAGATCAAGTGGATATTGGTAAAGGAGTTGGTTGTCGATCCTCAACCTTACCAACGGTGAGGTAGGATCTTTCACGATGAATGGTGAAATCCCTACAATCCCAATCATCAGCCTCGCAGGCATCGCAAGCCTCAGTGACTGTAAGAGCCTTATTCAAATTGTTGTTGTGTTTCAAATCTGTTGTTAATTATTGATCTCCCAATAGTGCTACCTGAGATGCCATTGCCAGTGCCTCTGGCCTCCACACAAGCCAGTCGTTCATTGCTGTTCCATCCACGAGTTGCTGAGGAAGCTCACCGACTCTTGTCCACTCATGATGATGCCTTGGCAGCTCAACTTCAGCATGCACTCACCACAACTTCTTACAATCCCCAGCACATTATTCTGAGGTAATTTTCGTTATTACGTTTTCTACAACAAGTAAGACCTCTGTCTACAACAACCCTGTAACCTTTTCAGAGATCAACGCTATGAGAATTTTAACCACCCAGAAATCTCACAACCACAACCTGAGTTGCTGGGTGCAATTCTGCAGAGGAATCCTCATGTATTTCGCCAACAACAACAGCAGCATCCGCAGCCATGGAACAGCAATCAGAGCACGGTGCATCCTCATCATCAACAGCAGCAGCAAGCCATGATGTACAATTCTCAGCAACAAATTGGATATGCATCACCTGCTACTCACGTCGGGGCTTACACGCCAAGTGGAAATTCTGTTCAGGTAAAATAAAAATAATCATGATTTGTGTTTAATAAATGTTTAGCTAACATGCATTTAAAAAATTATTTGTATTGCATTTCCACAGGGATATGCCCCTCAGCAAAGTCCTGCCCCAGGGTTACCTGCACAAGCTGCCATGAACTACGTTCCACAAGGGAGTCCATATTCCACGCAGACGAAGCTTTTGGCTGCGCAAAACAATGTTTATCCCCAACAACCACAGCAAGGCTACAATAGCCCTAGCTGGGGGTACGAAAAACCTGTACAGACTCCAGTACCAGCCCAGCAGCAATACCAGCAGCAACAAGCCCAGCAGCATTATCCGCAACAGCATCACCCCCAACAACCGCAAGCAACACACCCTGCCATGGCTCTTGTAGAGCCGCAACCACCACAACATAATCAGCCCCAACAGATTCCTCAGCAGCAAATTCAACAACAATCGCAGCATCCATCCCCACAGCAAGCTGCCCAACCCCAGTTGCCGTTTTACAACCATCAAGAGTATCCGAATACGATAGCTTCTACGCATTCACACGAACGGGATGAAACTGAAAAACCAGTGTTCCAACGCCAACCTGCCGTACCTCAACAACCCGCGCATAACCATCAGTATGTCGAGTCCGTCAAAACGGAACCCGTCGCCACATCGTCTACAAACAATTCATCTCAACAAAACCATCGGTAGGAAATTTCTTAGCGTGCTTCGTATTAAATATTGCAATTCAATTTAATTAAATAACCATTGCTTTCTTTTTCAGTATGTCGAGGAAACATAATAGTGGGCGACCGTCCTATAAAGAAGACTCTGATTCCGATGGCGGAGCTGTTAAACCAATGGAACCAATTAAAGAGGAAAAACCAGTTCAAGAAGAGACGAAGCCGAAAGTGAAAGTGCGAAAAGAAGAAACGCCTCGCAAACGAAAATCCACCGGTGAGGTCGTAACAGGCAACGATGAAGTGGCACCAGCACCGAAAAAAAAATTTAAACGACTGGAACGCAAGATAACCCATGATGAGGCAAAATTGAGTGCCGAGGAGCTCATGGAAACGAATACCTTCCAGAGGTTCACGCGCTTAGTTGAGCACATATTTGATGCAACGGAAGATGCTGATCTGAACGCCCCGGCGGATCTGGACAACGACACCGATATGCCTCAAGAGGCCATGATTCCTAAGCAGCAGCTCCATGATTTGTGCGCCGAAGCGGCAAAACTGAAGGTACTGCTCTGTTTAATTACATCTGTTGGTAGTGGATCGAATTTCCCGAATTTGTTGTCTGCAATATCGAATTCCGTGTGACAACATTTGTTTCTTTTTAGTCCATTGGTGCCATGTCCGCCGTTCCACCCGAAAGACTAGTTCGGTTACTCAACTTGCTTGAAAAGAACATACGTGATGGAGCCAAAATTTCCTTGCTTGGTAACTATTGCACATTTGTATTTCCCAACGTCAGTATTCTTATTTCCTCGCTATTACAATTGTAGGAGACCCAGATGAGGACGAAGAGGAGAGCAAATTATGGACGGAGTTATCTTCTGAGCGTGTCCTACGAGCTGTTGAGGCGGCGCTGGCAGCCCTTCATATCCTTACAGCACAGAACATGCCAAAGAGAGCCTACCTCGAAGATGTCATTGAGAGGATTGTACAGCTGGCTAGATTCCAATTGCAGCATTCAATCTATCCGGCATATGATCCAGTTTACAGGACTGAGTCGAAGAAGGATGTCATGAGTTCAGGTACCATTAGTTAATGAGACATCTTTGAGACCTATGACATCAGCACCGTTTTACCGCTCTTAACAGGTGGCAGTTCAAAAAAGAAAAGGGCACATGTGCGAGAAGTGCGTGATAAAACCGTCCTCTTGGTTTATCATAAAATGGTTGTACTAGTCGGCTTGATGGCTGAATTATTGGCAGTCCAAACGCTAACCGATACGGCTGTGCTCCATCTTTCAACCGTAGGCGTTGCGCCCTTTTTCGTCGAGAATATCCCCGAGTTACAGTTATCTTCTCTGAGGTATACGTTGTGAATAAATAGTCAGGCTAGCAGCACTTAATGGCTCATATTTTTTGGATTTAGACTGGTGACGACAATCTTCAGTCGCTACGACAAACATAGACGGCTCTTACTCGACGATATTCTGGCTTCGATCGCCCGCCTGCCCTCCTCTAAGCGAGGACTTCGCACTTTCCGCCTTAGCGCTGATCAGCACATACAGATGCTCACTGCCTTAGTCCTTCAACTCATTCAATGTGTCCTATGCCTCCCAGAGAAGCTTGGGGCTCCGCCGGGTACAGCCGTTCAGGCTGATGACACGGACAGCTCTGTCTTGGTAAGCTAAAATTTGTTTGGTTCGCTACGTATAAAAAATATCTTTATTAATTTCGTTGTGTGGTCATTTTAGACGATGGATCCGGAAGTAGTGGTGGCTACAAGGTATGACACTGCGGTCCGGACAGCTGCCAATTTTCTGTCGGTCTTCCTCGGCAAGTGTGGAGTTAAAAATAACGAGGAAGTCGATTACCGTCCGCTCTTTGAAAATTTCGTTCAGGTAATGTTTTGTTTTTTTTACTGTTAAAGACTTTAGTCAAAGAGGCTAATGAAGTTATTTACCTTTTTTTTCTAAAGGATCTGCTGAGCACCGTAAACAAGCCTGAGTGGCCGGCCGCCGAGCTTTTGTTGTCGCTGCTGGGCAAACTTTTGGTGCAAAACTTTAGCAACAAAAATGTCGATGTTTTGTTACGAGTCGCATCACTGGAGTACCTCGGCGTGGTTGCCGCCCGCCTTAGAAAAGATGCCGTTACTTCTCAACTTCGAACGGATACGATCGATCAACTCCTAAAGCAGGTCCGAGAAGATGAAACAAATAATGCGGTGGAAGAATTCAAATCCAAAAAACATAAAAAGAAGAAAAAGAGTGGCGACAGAGAGCACGAGAAAGAAAATCTTCCAGCAGACAAAACCGAGGTATGGTGTATAATAAAATGTTTTTATTATCGAGGATAACGAGTAACGCTTTTGCTGTGTTCTTCCTGTTTAGATTCTTCAGACATTGTTGCTTGATTATCTTGCTGTAAACTCTCAATGTGATCCCGCTATGCTTCACGCTCGACATTTCTACGTCGCCCAATGGTATATAGATACCAAATCCAGCGTGACAAAAAGAGCCATTTCGTCTGACAATGTACCCGATGCGGGTCACGAAGAACGACCGCAAAACAAAGAAACGCCAAAGAAAAAGAAAAAGAAGAAAAAACGAAACCACTTTTCATCGTCATCGTCGTCTTCCTCTTCTTCGTCTTCTGAGGACGACAACGACGATGCTAAAAAGCCTGATCCTGAAACTGCTGGCGCCGATTGCAATAATCACAATCGATCGATGGAGATGATGGACCGAAGAAAGAAGCTACTGCTTTCGAAAATCAATCCTTTCCCAGAGGCAGCCCCTGGTACGAGAACACAGGTCTTAACCACGCCACTTGATGCCGAGAGCTCGGAACTTATCACGCGCTTTTTGGCGTCGAAAAGGCCGTTCTCTCAGAGCTTCGATTCGTACCTCAAGCATATTTTAAAGGTAAGTTTATTTTAGCATAAATCAATCAGTTGTTAAAATCCTGTAGATTTTTTCGGTTATTTATTGTCACTGACGTGTTTTCTTTTATAGGTGTTGACGGAACCGGCCATCGCTGTGCGAGCCAAGGCCATGAAATGCCTAACTCAGATTGTCGAATCTGATCCAGTCGTCCTTGCTCGTACAGATATGCAACTTGGTGTTCATCATTCTTTCTTGGACCAGAGTACGGCTGTCAGAGAAGCTGCCGTCGACTTAGTTGGGAAGTTCGTCTTGTCTCGACCAGAGCTGATAGACAAGTATTACACTATGCTGTCTGCTCGTATTCTGGACACTGGAGTTAGCGTTCGCAAACGAGTTATTAAGGTATTTCAGGGATTTAGAATGAATGGTATCATCAGTTTCATGTTAATCATTTTTTTTTAAATTGTAGATCATGAAAGACATCTGCACCGAATGTCCTGATTTCCCTAAAATTCCAGAAATCTGCGTTAAAATGATCAGGCGAGTAAATGACGAAGAAGGTGGCATCAAGAAACTTGTAATGGAGGTCTTCCAAGCCATGTGGTTTAGTCCAGTCAGAGAGAAACCGACACTGGATTTCAATGCATTGATGAGAAAGGTCAGTACCTACATTTATATAATCTTTTTTTATTTATTTATTGGTGTGTGCCATTATGAGTGAATTCTCTCAATAATTCTTCATTTCTTTCATTTCCTTCAATTTTCAGGTCATGAACATTACTGATGTGGTAGCCGCCTGCAGAGATACTGGCTTAGATTGGCTGGAACAACTTCTTCAACAAATGTTTCGACCGAAAGAGGACAAAGACGACGCGGCGAAAGCAAACGTCGAACCTTCCAAAGCTCTCTTGACGGCCTGTCAACAGATTGTTGATTGCTTAGTCGAAAATATCCTTCGTCTTGAAGAAGCATCCCTTGCTCGTGTGTCCCATTCTGGTAAATTCTTGGCTCATCACCGTTCGCATTCGCGCAACACTAATGTTTTTCCTTATAGCAGCTCCGGCGGATGGTAAAAGTGCAAATGGTGGAGAAACAAAAGGAGCCTCTCAGCGATTGGTTGCCTGTATGACGACATTGTATCTGTTCGCGAAAATACGACCCCTTTTGTTGGTACCGCACGCCATGACCCTTCAACCTTACCTGAGCCTTCGCTGTAGAACGCAAGGCGACTATCAAATTATCAGCGATGTTGCGCGCACGTTGGAAGTAGTGGTTCCGTTGCTCGAACATCCGAGTGAGTCTTTCCTTGCCCAGCTCGAAGAAGATGCCGTCAAGTTGATTTTGCAACACGAGAAAGCCGTAGTGGCTGCTTGTCTTTCGTGCCTGGGTTCAGTTGTCAATCACGTGACACGAAATTTTAAGCTCATCCGAGATTGCTTCCGAAAATACTTTGGGCCACTAACCGAGTACAAGTTGATGCACGAAAGAGATCCAGATAATCCACGACTCGTCCAACATCGGCCTTTCTTCCGAAGAGCACTTTTCACCGTAGGATTATTGCTCAGACATTTCGATTTTACGGACGAAGAGGTGACTTACCCATTCTTGGTTGAAAATAGAGAACGATTTAACATGTTTCATTATGGTTTCAGGTGCGCTTTGGTTTACCTGACTCGACCAAACAACAAGTAATGGAAATACTTCTTTACTTCGTGTGCCAAAACTGTACTGATATGCAGTTCTTCACCCTTCAGGTAACTTAATTTGGTGGCTTCATCAATATAAAATAATTAACTGAGAATTCTTGTTTCTCTTTCAGGCCATTGGCTCTGTCTGCATTAGACACTATGATTTCATGTTGGGAGAATCCCTAAAATCGGTTTATCTTAACGTAAGTATATACAGCTAATCATCAACTGTGTGAGCAGGCCCTTAATCTGTCTTTTTCTTAATCATCTCCCTCAGCGGCTGTTGGAGCCGTCCGTTCCGTTGCGACTAAAAGTTCAAGTGTTAAACAACATCGAAACCTACCTTCAAGTAAATTCCCAGCAATCACTTTAGTTTTATCATTGTGCGTCATGGTTTCTGATTTTTAAATTTTTTTCTGTAGGAAGAGGAAATTCGAATGATCAAAGAAGACCAACAGTGGTCTAAGACGTCAAAGAAGGAAAACTTAAAGGAGATGGGAGACGTAACCTCGGGAATGGCCAGCACTGTTATTCAATTGTATCTGAAGCCCATCTTGGATTGCTTCATCCACTCTTCATCAAGTGTTCGACAATCAGCCTTCAGAGTGACACAATTGATCCTTCAGCAAGGCCTGGTAAGATTCGCTTGATTTATTTACCTAAAACTATATCCTTTAACGAACACATCGATTCTAACAGGTTCATCCGGTGCAAATCGTCCCGTATTTGATATGCATTAGTACGGATGCAGAGCGGGTATCCCTTGCAGCAGACAAACAGCTGCAAGAAATTGAAAAGAAATATCCAGGGTTCATTCACATGAAAGCGTTGCAAGGCATCAGACTCTCTTATCAGTTACAGTCACTCATCGAAAGCGCTCCCAAAGAGAATTCACCTGTCCAATCAGCTTCGAAGTAAGTCCGATAGTTGTCTTGAATTGCAACATTTGTGTAATGAAATAATTGCTATTTGTAGGAGCACAGCGGAAACTCCTAATAAGAAAAGCGGTACCAAGTGTTCTGTGGCTAGTGCAATACAAGAAAGCCAAGGAATAGCTCGTGGTTTCCGACTCAAGGAAGGAGAACATCCCTCTGCTCTCAATGGTTTTCTCTATTCTCTTCTTCGTGGTACAAAACAGCAGCGAAGAGCTCTTGTACTTTCCATGCTCAAGCAGTTCGATGAAACTTCGAAGAATCCTCTTGCACAGCTCCTTTATCTGGCAGACAATTTAGCTTCCTTTCCGTACCAGGTAAGTCATTGCCTGATGATATTCCGTGGTTAAGTATTTTTTTTAAATGAAGCATTAATTGTTTATCTTATGTAATTCCAGGTGATTGACGAACCACTGTTCCTGATTCATCACATTGACATTATGGTGTCGGTGACCGGGTCTAACCTCTTGCAAGGATTCCGAGAATCCCTGCTCCCTAGTGCTGTTCCTACTAGTCCGGAGGAGGAAGAAGACGATGAGGACATTGAGTCTCTCGTGCAACGACTTCCTCCAGACACAAGACCTTTCGAAGAGTTCTTGACAGCTGCACAGGGTTGCCTGCTCCTTCTCATGCTAAAGCAACATTTAAAGGACCAATACGGCCTGACAGATGCCAAAATTACCCAGTATTCGCCGTCAGAAGGAGCAAAAATTTACGAGAAGAACGCACCGAGGAAAGCGGTTACCATATTTATGCCTAGGCCAACACTACATGCATTAAAAGGTATATCAGCAATGAACTGGCCCATTCGTTTATTTAATTATCTAATCGTATCTTTTCCATTTTTCGATATAGAAAACCTTGGATTAACTGGTTATGTGGAAGTATCGAGTAAGCAGTCTCTAGTGGAAAAGTATATCGAGTTCAAGCAGCTCATGCTCAAAATTGATCCTGCCGAAGAAGACGAAGAAGAGAGACTGGCTTCTGCCATGCGAACGTATCAAGTTACTGAATCGCCTGTCCCGACGGACGTGCCAATTGGAGTCCCCGCCTTCGGAGCAGCACCGGCGTTAGCGCCGAGTGCACCGATAATGGGAGCGCCTACAACACCAATGAAAACACCTCGATCGAAGTCAGTAAAAACTCCAAGATCACCTAGGGGCGAGAAAAGCAGTAGCAGTAAGAAGAAATCCCATAAGAAACGAAAGCGGAAAATTGAGAGCGACGAAAGCAGCGACGACTCGGATTGCGATCCGGACTTCAGAGCTTGAATACCTGATAATGCTAACCGAACTTTCTCCGAGACAGTTTCAATTTGGGAAAGGTAATACTGACCCGAATTGTCACAATGACATACGAGAGTTAGACAACAGTTCCACGGCTCGATTTCTAAAATACTCTGTACCAGACACTGTCGACTGTAGCAGTCGGTCGGTATTCAATCTAAGGAGAAATAATTTGTACAGTTTTTGCAGGGCTTATTTCTCATTTCGCGATCTTTCCTGCATAGCGAACGACAAAACTAGTGCTATACATATATATATCTACGCATACCAGAGAGGGATTGAGTTAAGTAGTTACAAAACTTCACTTTGAAATTCTGTTTTCTCGAGTTCAAGGTGTTCTCATCTCTCGATTCTACTGGACTCCCCTCGTTTACCCAGCTCTAGTTCACCCGCTTCATCTCGCGCCTGAATAAATGAGGAATCAAATTATTTTCGCACATGTTGATGTATGGCAAACGCGACGAATTTGTAGCTGCCTGTGTTTGGTTGTACCTAGAACTATTCCACCCACCCGCAATCCTCTCGTTCCCGCCGCCACGCCCCCCACCACAGATACACACCACAATTTCTCTAAAGAGTTTAATTTATTATTCGGCTGGTTCTCAGCTGCTATAATCCTCCTCTCCCAGCTTAGATTACTCTCCGTTGATCTATGATTGTTTATTTAGTTTTTTTTTTCTTCCACTGAAAGAAAATATCCTTTTTTTTATGTGTGTTTGTTTGTGTGTGTAACGGAAAAGTGCGTCGGAGGTGTATTTGCGTGTATGTATGTATGTGGGTGTGTACCGTATTTTCTACTGTACCATAATTATGGACGTACGAGTTTATTGTATTTGAAATATAAATCGAGACAGTTTTGGAAGTATTGATGTGTATTTACCATTGCAAAATTCTGAAAATATTTACTTCAGAAGACTTTCTCTAGGTTTGATTGTTCCAATGCTTTCAACGTGCAGTCATGTTGAGCTTGTTTTGTTATTTGTACAATTTTTCAATTTGCAATCATATCTCCATTGAATTTCCTGCCATCATTAAGGTAATCCGGGAATCGGTGGTAATAATTGTTAACTTGTCATCTCACGCCAACAATCGACAAAAGCCCTAATTGACATCTTTGGAAGTTTGCTCGAAATGACAGGTTGAAGTTTTTTATGGCAGTTGCAAATTGTCATTTGCATGTCTTTTTGAGGTGTTGACTTGTAAAGTAAGTGAGCTTTCAAGTTATGAAACCATGCCTAGTACATGGGTTATAAAAACCATGCAACGATATTTTAGTAGTAGAACAAACTAAATTCACTCGGTTGTATTAATGAATGGTCAAACACGTGTTCCAAGTTTCCCGGCTAAATGTTACCAAGTCCAAAATCTCCGCCGCCTGCTTCCGCTGCCCGGTTGCATCGTCTGCTAAATACTGATTTTCTCAACTGATCGGGAGATTGTTAAAGAAACAACATTCATCTATGCTTTTTTTTCATTCCGTGTGCTAAAAGCAAGATGATGCAAAATGTACTAAATTCGTTCTCAAGACTGTGTGTTACTAACAGTCGTTTCACATTAACTCAAAATGTCTCGGTCAAGCTTCCAACTACTACTCTTATCCAACTACAACCTCAGCACCAGCAAATAAGATTTATAAATAAACATGGGTATCTAACAGAACCTGGATGGAAAGCTTTTGGTTACAGATGGATGGTAAAATTCCCTGAGAAATATACTGTGAAAAAACTGCCTCTTCTGAAGCTAGCTGGAAGGGATCCTACCACAGGTTAGAGTTTCTCGATACTTACAAAGAACATAACATCAAAGCATCAATATTTTCATTTATAGGTAAACGGGTTGTTGGTGGGCTTGGAGGTGGACACAAAAAAAAATATAGGTGGGTAGACAAGTGCCGTCATGGACCAAAGGAAGGGCCTCCGCTGGTGGAAAAAATCTTGGCAATACAGTATGATCCCTGTCAAAGTGCGAAATTAGCATTGGTAGCTGGTGGAGATAAAGTTAGGTACATTACAGCAACCTCAACTATGAAAGCTGGGGATTTAATATCAACTTCTGGTCATATTCCCAGAATTGCAAGTAAGTACCTCCTGTCTTTCTAGTTAAAATCTACTGAACATTCTCTCTCTGTTTTTGCCGAGCACATAAAATTATTAAAACTTGACATTTTTTCAAAATTAGTTTACTGGTTTCCTTAACATTGATTAATCTATTTTCATAGTTCGACCAAAAGAAGGAGATGCTCATCCTTTGG
Organism: Daphnia carinata; assembly: GCF_022539665.2. Taxonomy (NCBI): domain Eukaryota; kingdom Metazoa; phylum Arthropoda; class Branchiopoda; order Diplostraca; family Daphniidae; genus Daphnia; species Daphnia carinata. Next base: position 7,328,335 of record NC_081336.1, on the reverse strand, counting down.
GGGCACTACCATTGGGAACTGAAGTCTGGTAATAGTTTTGATCTTTTAATATCAAACAGTTCATATTGGATCTCATGAAATCATTTTTTTTTTTTTAAGTTGCATCGAAAAGTACGTTGGAGAGGGAGGCACAATTGCAGTGTCTGCTGGTTCTCGTGCTATACTCGTCCGCAAAGTTGGTGATCGATGCATAATCCAACTCCCTTCAAAACAAGAAATGTCCCTCAAACAAGAGTGCATGGCCACTGTTGGACACGTTGGTAACGAGGATCACAACACAAAACACATCGGAAGTGCCCAACGCCTTAGGTGGCTCGGATTCCGGCCGCGTTCTGGCCTTTGGCACAGGAAGGATGGAAGGTACATTTGGCTTTCGCCGCCACGGCTTCTTGCATAATTTAACCATTTTATGGTTTTGTAGATATGGAAGGAAAATACGCCCTCTTCCTCCTCTCAAAACTGTGGATAATCGGAAAATAGACAAAATTACAGAATTGCCACTGACTGTCAAAGCGATCTGCTAAGGTGTGCCGAAAGTAATAAGTATTGCCCTTTAGCCAATACATAATAGAAAATTCTTATGTATTTATGAGTCTTCGTATAGATTGATTTGGACCATTCCATATCTTTCCTACAGCAACCACATATATTTGACGTATTCAAAATTTTAGAATTACAGTAAACAAAAACGTTAGAAGACAAAGAACTGAAGCTACGCTAGTGTTTTGGGAAATACTACTTCCAGTGTTACACAGTCGCCCGCATTCTGTTTTTGAGAAAAAGGTATGGATAATTTCATTTACGCCCTCTAGAGAAGGTGAGCATCGTGCACTGGCCAATCCCAAGCTGGTTGCTTTGACGTTACACGTGCTAATACTAATCATCAGGCGGCTATATATCATAGGCAAAATAAGGTAAGTAAATATTGACTATTTTTAAATTATAGAGTAAATTACTAACTTGCACTGATTCATATCGAGACGTAGCCGTAGTAGGTTATTAACATGATCGATTCCAGCCATTTTCTCGACGCACGAAATGAAGCTCATTGGATTCCAGCAATCGGCATTTTGTGTTAAACCTACCAAAGTTATCGAGTTTGACGTAACCTTATTGAAATATAATATTCAATGACGGGGTATGTTTTACCCAAAATAGTAAGCCGATCCTTGCCGCATAGTGAGTAATAGACAGCCCTCAATCCACGCAGCCATGCATCAAATCGGTCACGTCCGTCTTTCTGACCACAGTCTGTATCTATTATATCGGCTGTACACTGAAGGGCGTCATCAATCGATCTGAATTATATTTTAGTAAATACGTAGCTAAATCATTTACTAAGTTTTGAATGTTATTAATGTCCTTTTCTACCTGCACAGATCGTTGCATTGCGCCGACCTCTTAGTTGATCCTAGGCACCGCAGGTCTTGGGCGACATCCGTAAAACACGCTAAAAGGATATCGATATCAAAATGGTAACAAGTATTAGAACCTACAAACGTAAGAAGTTAAGAACGTCATACCATCAGCCAGGGAGGGTTCACACTGCGCATCGTCGTCGAAATTGGTATTCGTTTGCCCATCTGTTACAATCATGTTAGAGTTTGTGTTGAAAAGGAAAGAAATCGTCCGCAAAATATTAAAGAACTTACTTGCAGTTGCAGTAAAAAGCAGAACAATCACAAGCAGAATAGCTTCGGAAAACAAAATCATCGAATTGACAGACTTCATTTCGACATCAAGACAAAAAGGTAAGACTGCTAAAAACGTCTTTTCACTTGAGCGTCCTACTATTTAATATACGAGTTTAAACTCTTGTATGCCGTGGCAGCCAATGACCACTGACGCCCCCATGTTTCGAAAGAACTTCCCGATTCTGTGCTATGGCTCATCACTGGTCGCTCTTCTTTAGTGCAGTAAGCCGGATGTACGATTTTGATAATAACCGATAGTAGCGCGATAGGGAGTAAAAAAGGGTATTTGTTTTTCCTTTGTCTCCAATTCGTTATTGAAGTGACAAATGGAATTTTGTCATCGAAAAGATAGTGAGTGATAGGTTGATACTAAGGGTTAACAAATGTGATATAAAATATTGTTAAAAAACCCCGTCATGATCGTCGGCATCTACTTAGGGAATACTCCTCAAATCTTCACAAAATGAAGAGAGTTCTTATTTCTTTTGAGCCTTCTTTCGAAATCGCAAGTTAGCGCTACAATTTCAAAGTAGCACCAAGGACCGAACTCTTACCCCCGACTTCGAATGCGTCCGGCTTTTTCATGGCCGCCAGACTTTTTGATAAAGAGGTTTCTCTTTCGTGATCTGTTTGGCAATGATTAATCGCACGTTCAAAATGATTTTTGGTGTTCCCTCTTTTTTAAAGATTTTAATACCGAGTCGATAATGTTTCTTTCATAATTCTAATTTCATTTCTAATCATTTCTGATTTGTTGCCAGCATGTGTGCCTTCAAAAAAAATCTTTTTTTTTTCGTACTTGGTGATAGAAATTTGCTATTAAATCAACAATTATTCACAAAATTGTTACTTGTCGCAAGCAACAACGTGGAAAATAACCGTCGACGGAATCTAGGAGTTTACCTAAGAATTCATATTTTCAAAATTTATGGTTTGTCGAATTCTCCCAAATTTCAATAACTTTCTACTGTACAACAACCATCAATCCAAATTAGATGGGTCGGACAAATTTGCGATCGTTATCATTTACCTTATACAATTTTTTAGCGAAGCTGTTGGTTATTACATAGCTCGTCAGTTAACTACCTCTAGTCGAAAACTAGTCCGGGTTGCTAACACGAATTCCAACGGCAAGAATCGAAAACAGATAGAAACCAATTGAAGTTGAAAAACGTAAACCGAACAGTGCGAACCTTTAGCCGTAAGGGACGAAATGAATTGATATTCGACAGTATAACTTATGTTTGAAAGCGAAGTATTGATTTCTTGGCCTAAACGTGTAGTGGCCCTGAAAAGGGCCGTTTGGAAATAGGAAGACAAAAAAATGCAACTAGGCACGTTCACCGCGGATACGACGGGCAAGTTGGATGTCCTTGGGCATGATGGTGACTCGCTTGGCGTGGATGGCGCACAAGTTGGTGTCGTCAAAAAGACACACCAAGTAAGCCTCGCTGGCCTCCTGAAGGGCCATCACGGCGGAGCTCTGGAAACGCAAGTCGGTCTTGAAGTCCTGGGCGATTTCTCTGACCAGGCGCTGGAACGGCAACTTGCGGATCAGAAGCTCAGTCGATTTCTGGTAACGACGGATCTCACGAAGAGCGACGGTACCGGGGCGGTAACGATGGGGTTTCTTGACACCGCCAGTGGCCGGGGCACTCTTACGAGCTGCCTTGGTGGCCAGCTGTTTACGGGGAGCTTTACCACCGGTGGATTTACGAGCTGTCTGCTTTGTACGAGCCATTTTCAGTAATGGAAGTTGGGAAACTGAAGCTAATGGAAGATACTTGGGGCTATATAGGGTGAGTGGATGCAGTAAAGCTAAGGCTCTTTAACGCTATTGGTCAGATTAGAAAGGGAGGGAAAACGAGTGGGATACACAACACAAAGCCTCTTGGCAAACCTGAATTGGGATAGGCTCAATACGGGAAAGCTAAAGTTAGCCAATCAGGTGGGACTATTGGGGTTTATAATGGGGAAACCGAAACAAAAGTTTTATCATTCAGTATTTACTAAATCTCTGAAACACATTCACCATGACTGGTCGCGGCAAAGGAGGTAAAGGACTCGGTAAGGGAGGCGCCAAACGTCATCGCAAAGTTTTGCGTGACAACATTCAGGGCATCACGAAGCCCGCCATCCGACGTCTTGCTCGCCGTGGTGGTGTCAAGCGTATTTCTGGTTTGATCTACGAGGAAACTCGTGGTGTTCTGAAGGTGTTCCTTGAGAACGTCATCCGTGATGCCGTCACCTACACAGAACACGCCAAGAGAAAGACGGTCACCGCCATGGATGTCGTCTACGCTCTGAAACGCCAGGGCCGCACTCTGTACGGTTTCGGCGGTTAAGTTTCACCGACCATTCCACTGCTTCCGGCCCAATCGGCCCTTTTCAGGGCCACCAATTTTTAAAGAAAAAAGTATTTAACTGCTTTTAAAGTTTCGACAGCAAAATGTTAGATGAACAAAAGTGCAAGATATATTGTCTGTCTCTTTGTTGAAAATTTCTATATTGCATAGTTTGCTGAACACATTTCCAGTTTCAGCATGATTCCCATGGATGTTTTTATAAGTTCAGCACATATATGACAGATGCAGTAAACATTGTAAATCAGTTCCATAGATTTACAAAATTGTCGCCGCTGAAACATGCATGCAGTCTATGTATCTCTGGCTTTACGATATTACCATTTAGTTGTCCTTAAAAATTTCGAGCATTATGGTGTTATTAAACGATCAATTGCCTTATACAAAAGGAATTTCATTTACTAGGATCTTGGAAAGCTGTGTAAATGAATGCTCTTACTAAATCTGACGGATTTCGCATACCACATCTGCAGATACATTTATTTGAAAGAGTGGCAGCTTACCTAGATTCCTGGTAGGCTTACACTGTTCCCACGGGAAAGAGCATTTGAGAATAATTTGGGTGTCATAAGTTTTAAATTATAGTCATTATGTAATGTTCATATAAAATTTTGTTTGCCCCTTGGCAATGTTGATCATTTGCACCTTTTGTTTTTGTCACTGGATTTTTGTGCCCTTCCTCCCTGTTTTATTTTCTTCAGAATCGTTGACCTTGAATCGCCTTGCATTGGGTTGTCATTCCACAGCAACTCCCTGCGGAATGGAACGCACAAATTTGTCCTCTCCCCTTCCACCCTTGTGGTTTTCCACGTGGCTTATTCCATTTCATACCGTCAGTTGGTGAAAGTGCTTTTACCTGAGTTCTACATGTGATACATTTTGTCGAATTTCTTTCTATCTGCCGACAATTGAATTGGAGATTCTACCCCATTTACTTTGGACCAACAGTGAAAGACCCATAGTACATACACCTAAACTCGGTAAGTAACGATAGAAATTCATCTTTTAATCAGTATAATTTAGGCTGTTGAAATGGTCGCTCGTCATACCACTTCATCCAATCTGCAGTTGATTTCCTATCCGATTGAAAACAGTCTCACCAAAATCATAGCAGAAACTGGTCGGCTTAACAATGGGCAGTTGCATGTTCTAGTTCTCAAATATGTTGGTGGCCCTGAAAAGGGCCGTTTAGTCTCAGAATTACCAAGTGAAAAGATCTACTTGGTACTAGTGTACTTGGTCACAGCTTTTGTGCCTTCAGACACAGCGTGCTTGGCCAATTCTCCCGGTAACAGTAAACGGACAGCCGTTTGAATTTCGCGACTCGTGATGGTAGATCTCTTGTTGTAGTGAGCCAAACGGGAAGACTCTCCGGCGATGCGCTCGAAAATGTCGTTGACAAAGCTGTTCATGATCGTCATGGCTTTGGAGGAGATGCCAGTGTCGGGATGGACCTGCTTCAAAACTTTGTAGATGTAAATGGCGTAGCTTTCCTTCCTCTTGCGCTTCTTCTTCTTGTCTCCTTTGACAATGTTCTTTTGAGCTTTGCCAGCCCTTTTCGCTGCTTTTCCACTAACCTTTGGGGGCATTTTTCAAATGTGAGTTTGCTACGAAGTTTCAAACTACGAATGATGCAGTAATGACGTGAAGTCTTTTGGCTGTATTTGTATCAGGGGTCCCATGCCCATCTACCTGAAGGTAGCCAATTTCCTATAGCTAGGGCCAATGACAGTAGCTGATTGTTCGGCAAAAGAGACCAATAGGGAACTTTCTCTTGGGAACAGGAAAGCAGTGTACCATATTCTTTGTTTAAAAAAAGTAGGAACCTTTGGAAGAAGGTAGCTCATTGGCTAAAATGATTTACCTATGGTTTTCGTTTTCCGTCCAGATGGGTATATAACCCGAATTTTCACAAATCCTAGTACGTTCAGTTTCCTTTGTAGTAGGAATCAATTCAACTCTCTACCTAACTCAACATGTCTGGTCGCGGCAAAGGTGGTAAAGTCAAGGGAAAGTCAAAGACCCGTTCGAGCAGGGCCGGACTCCAGTTCCCCGTCGGTCGTATCCATCGTATGCTCCGTAAAGGATCGTACGCTGAGCGTGTCGGTGCCGGTGCCCCCGTGTACTTGGCCGCCGTCATGGAGTATTTGGCCGCTGAGGTTCTTGAGTTGGCTGGAAACGCAGCTCGTGACAACAAGAAGACGCGTATCATCCCTCGCCATTTGCAGTTGGCCATCCGTAACGACGAAGAGTTGAACAAACTTCTCTCCGGAGTTACCATCGCTCAAGGTGGTGTCTTGCCCAACATCCAGGCCGTCTTGTTGCCCAAGAAGACCGACAAGCCCGCTAAAGCTTAATTCGTTCGTTATTTAATTGTTAACAAACGGCCCTTTTCAGGGCCACCATCTTTTATGGAAATGACGATTTGCTGCGATATATTTAACACAATTCAGCTGCGCTCTTTTAGCATTTCGTTGTTGTCTTGCCCTGTTTTAGATGTTTCAATTTTTAAATTCTATTTTTTGAGGAGAATTATAGCTATGCGCAGAGAGCCGTCACCTCTTTTGACCTTACCTCTTGAACTGAAAGCTTCTTCTATCCATTTATTGTGTTTTACAGAAGTTTTTCATTACCTTTTTGTCATAAATTCTTGGATTGATTGAGCGTGTGAAAGGGGTTAGCGCATCACATGAATAGTACTTCAAAAAATTTTGTCTTCGAAATAGCCGACTGTAATGTGATTCTAAAAGAGGAGTACCAGACTGGGTTGGAATCAGTCAAGCAAAAGAGACTAAAATATTATGACTTGTCATTCGATGACGATTCGATAAGGACGCTAAAAACAAAATCAAACTCCGCTTAGGAAGACCTTGGTAGTCTAAAATAAACCTTTGAGGTCTTCGATTGGCGTGCATTTCAGACGCCATTACAGCCACATCGTTACTTCTTCGCTCAACGCACACATTATGTCTCTGGATCAAGTAAGCCTAACAAATAATTTAATTTTTCCTTTATTTTACGGTTTTCAAAAATTAGTGTTATTTGTTTTCATATTAACTATCTGTTCAGAAATTTCTTAAGGCTGCAGATGATATTAAGACATTGTCTGCCACGCCAACAAACGATGAATTGAAAGACCTTTATGCGCTGTTCAAACAAGCCACTGTTGGGGATGTTAACGTTGGTGAGTATGAATTGTCGAATTTCCCTAATACGCTTCCACCTACATAAGCATATTTTCATAACGTAGCTCGACCCGGTATGTTGGACTTGAAGGGAAAAGCTAAGTGGGATTCTTGGGAATCGAAGAAAGGTATGTCCTCGGATGCTGCCAAGGAAGCCTATATATCCAAATCAGCTGAGTTGGTGGCAAAGTATATCGCGTGATTCGCATCTTCTTATCGTAATCCTCCATGGTAGTCTGCCCGTGGTAATTTGCCTTTGCCAGGCAGCTCGATTTTCTTAATTTCAACATTATTTTAATGTCAATGTTGAACAATACTAAATTTGATGGTACAGAAGTATACGTAACGCCATTTGACCTATTTTAATTTTATTTCGGTAATTTCATTGGGACCCTGCTCTGCCACTTAGAAACCGAACTTTAAACATTTTTGCTTTTTCTTAGTCCTTTTCGCAACCACTTCCAATTTGAATAATTCATCAACCATTGATTCCAAGTCAAAAATAAATTTCATTTGTACAACCTGGTAAAATTTAAATCCAAACCATGTATTACTATAACAGAAAAAAATCGGGCGTATATGGAAGCCCCAATACCTTCCGGTAGTAAGCTAAGTTTTAGGTATTGTGGGCAAGTTTTACCTACACTGTATAGTAGTCCCTAACCCAATGACATCTATGGGGCAAGAAGCAAGTATTGTCGAACAGCTTGAGCTCCCACGAGATGGCGGCTGCAAAAGCAGTGCATAACGGATTTCTTTTCTAGAGGGAATAAGGTTAAACGCCGGTTGGTGGTTAGTCGGTCTCTTGTATACAGACATAATCACATAACATTTCTGACATTGCGTTATCCGTAAAGGTTGTGATTGTATATTGGTGCAGCTGTGTACTGGAAAGGATAAGTTGGTGAGTAAATATAGATTTCTGGTCGGAAGTCAGTGCTTCGCATTGGCCTCGGAATGCATGTCAAAGCCCAAACATTCTTAAGATTTCTAACTGTTCTTTTTTCTTTTTAATGTTTAAATAATAACTAATTATTAATTTTTTGAAAATTGGTAGCTTAACTATCTCGTAGACATACATAGCTCTAGAATAGCTAACATGTAAAAATGTTAAGTTTAGCACTTTTTTAAACAGATATGGCTGAAGGAACTACTACTGCAGGACTATCGGATAGTACCAGTGAATATAGTCAGATCAAAGATTTGATAGATCAACCCCTGAGTGATGGCGACACATGGTATGAGATAAGAGTAAATTGAATCTGTGATGCATAATTTACGATTGTTATAATATCTTTCAGGTATCTTATTGATGTTCACTGGTTCAATTCATGGAAGAAATATGTTGGATGGGATAAATGGGACTCTAGCCATGTAGGTGATCCTACTTGTCATCCAGGAAATATTGATGTTTCAGCTCTCTTGAAAGGTTGTTACAAAAAATGTTTTAAAAGTTTATCAGTTCATTTAAATATCTGACATCTTTTTAAAATTATTATTATTACAGAAAATACTACAGAATTAAAAGAACATTTGACAGAAGACATTGATTTTGCATTGGTACCTGAACCAGTCTGGAACTTGCTTGTTAAATGGTACCAACTTGCTCCGGGACAGGAACCTATAGCCCGAAAGGTTTTGTATTTTCCTTTTTTTCTTTTTGGGTTAATCTAATACCTTACATGAATTTTTGTCTGCCCTCTTCTATTTTTAGGTAGTAGACCATGGTATGCTAACCAGTTACCTACGGGTCGAAATTTATTTGACGGAGCTTAAATTGGCTAAATACCCTGAGACTGAGAAAACATATGTGAAGAAATTCAGCAAACGAGATACACTAGGTAAAATAACAAAAGCTTTTCCAATATCAGTTGACTAATACTAAAACATTTCTTTTTGCCAGAAACTGTCGAAAAAGTTTTACGTGACGTATTTGAAATTCCTGAAAATAGCAACATACATCTGTGGACGAAATCAAGCAACCAAACTTATGAAGAATTACCAATGAAAAAGCAATCAATTCAGGAACTTAGTTTAATGACAAACCAAACATTAGTGGCTGAAGTACAAAACGAGGATGGAACATGGCCGCGAAAGACATCATATTCAAAACGGTAGTCTGATAATTCTTTGGTTCCAAATTGTATTTCATGAATTGTTTCCATACTTTGTCTTTTGCAGGTCAGCAGGGGCATCCTATTCATCACTGTAAGAACTTAAGTTCACATTGTTTTGCCTTTAAACAAAGCTTACCGTTCCGTTGAATTTTTCAGTCGCCATTATGATGGGGATTCTTCATCTTCCCGTTCCGTTCAACCAGGCCTTTGTGGACTGAACAACTTGGGCAACACTTGCTTTATGAATAGTGTGTTGCAAGTAGGTCAAACCATTCATAAACTGAATTAAACTTATTAGTACTAACTGACGTTTTAGTGTATGTCAAATACTCCACCCATTCAACGGTACTTCTTGGAAGAACGACATTGGGCTGAATTGAACAAGGAGAATCCTCTAGGCAATCAAGGTGAAATAGCAAAAGCTTTCGCCGAACTCTTAAAAGCAATGTGGTCTGGCCAACACCATGCATTCCCTCCGAGGGCATTCAAGGTATCTTATTAACTTAAATCGAAAAACTAGCTTTAATTTATGTATGAACACATTGATAAATTGGATTAGTTGCAAGTCGGTAGATTTGCTCCGCAATTTTCAGGATACCAGCAGCATGACTCACAAGAATTACTAACCTTTCTTCTGGATGGCTTGCACGAAGATTTGAATCGGATTTCGAAGAAGCCTTACATTGAACTCAAGGACGCTGACGGACGTTCAGATGCGGTAGCTTATTGTTTCTCATGGTACCGTTCGTTTACCTTCAACTCGTTTGTCTTCAACACTTGACTTTCTTTTTCAGGAAGTGGCTCGTGAAGGCTGGGAAAATTACCGTAAGCGAAATGATTCCGTCATTGTGGATCTCTTTCATGGATTATTGAAATCAACCTTGGTCTGCCCGGAGTGCAACAAAGTCTCGGTTACCTTTGACCCGACTTGTTATCTCTCGCTTCCAATGCCGGTCAAGAAGGAAAGATCAATCGAGTTGTATCTGGCACGCGTAGACCCTGAGCAGAAGGCTATGCGCTATCGAGTGATAGTACCAAAAATGGGTACGATCCTTGACTTGACTGAAGCTTTATCTAAACTCTGTGGAATCCCAGCCGATCACCTGATAGTGGCTGATGTCCATCAGCATAAATTTCATCAAGTCTTTACGAACGAAAGCAGCATTTCTCAAATCAGCGAACGTGATGTCATATATGTGTGAGTTTTATTACCGCCATAGATCTACCGTATTGTCGGCAAGTTCATACTCGTATTTACGTCCCAAATTTGTATATTTTTAACCATTTAGGTATGAGCTACCGGAAAGGCTTGGGACACCAGGCACGTGTTGTTTAGGTGTGTACCTAAAAGAAGTAAAGACTAGAAACAATTACGGCTATGGTAGCATGTTCGGTGTTCCCTTCATCCTTCAAGTGCCTCGTGAAGGGATGGATCATGATCACCTATACCAATGCATAGTGACACGTATGAAACGTTGTCTAAAAGCATCAAATGATCAGGAACTGGCAGGACCATCGTCATCTGATGTTATCACGGATATATCGTCCACAAATCAAAACGTGTGTGAGAATGAGATGGACACCGAAGACGCTGACATGTCGCTCGAGAACGGCAACGAACTGCCATCTATGGAGATCAATGGAATTGATTCTGCTGCAAAGACGTCACAATCTAAACAGCTTTTTTCCATGGATTTGGTCAACTTGAGCGGAAATTCGAGTCTTGGCAAAATAAAGGAAAATGGAAAACCAATTACCCTTGCCAGTAAGTTCGATATTTCTAATTCGTAATGTTGCTTATGTTAAAACGGATTTAACTCTACAGCAAAAAGTTTCGTGTCCTGCGAATGGGACCCGGCTATTAAAGAAGTAAGCTACGATGCCGAAGCTGCCGAAGAATACACCGAAGACGCGTCGTCACAGCAAAGGGTAAATGTGAAAAAGCAAGTTCTTCAGCTAAAGGAATGCCTTGAAGTCTTTACCTCTGTTGAACGATTGGGAGCTGATGATGCCTGGTATTATGTTTTCCTTATTGGTTGTTGCAAGTTTCTAAAATTTTTTATAACTTTAGGTATTGTCCTACCTGTAAAAAGCATGTAAGAGCAACCAAGAAATTCGATTTGTGGTCGCTACCTGAAGTACTCGTCATCCACTTAAAACGTTTTTCGTACACGCGGTCTCTAAGAGACAAGCTTGATACACTGGTAGAATTCCCTATCCGTGGATTAAATATGGCCCCTTATATAATTGATCCCAATCCAACGGATGCCGTTTATGACTTAATCGGGGTCTGTAATCATTATGGAGGACTTGGCGGTGGCCACTGTAAGCGAAACTTAAAGTGGTTCAATTTGGAAATCGACGTCGTAATTTGTTTTAACTATTGTTTGTTTTCAGATACTGCCTATGCGAAGAACAAGGATGATAATTGTTGGTATTATTTCGATGATAGCAGTGTCTCCGAAGCAAGCGAGGAGTCTGTTTGTGTAAGTCAAATATTATGTTTTATGTATTACATATTATTTTTATATTAAGGACTGTTAATCATTTATTTCAATAGTCGAAAGCGGCATATGTTTTGTTTTACATACGGCGTAACCAAAACGGGAGATGGATTGAAAATGTCAGGCCGGCAAAGTCTTCCCCAGCACCCGTCCACAAGCCGCACGCGAAGCGAAATTCCGCGAATGATAGCGAAGAAGAAATGGATTCGAGTTGATTGAGCGTTTTCACCGGATCGTTGCGCCGCTTTCAGTGCTAGTCCTTTACTCGTGCTGTGCTTTGTACAGAGCTTTCGGGAATGAACTTTGTTGGATATTTGGTGTTTACTACACATTACTATTCAATTTCGATTATTTTGTCCAGTAATTTATTTGGACAGGTGGTATTGAATAGTAAAAATGGTATGTAAAATTTTTCTTGCAACTAATTGTTTGAAATTTTTAAATTTATTTTTAGATAAACTTAACAGTTAATCAAAAGTAACTTTGTTGGAAAAATGTTTGCAATGGTGAGTTTCAGAATGGTAGGTGTATCATTATATAAAATTTTGTTGTGTGATTGAAAAGATTGTTGCTAACGTAAATATGCATTTGCTTTTATTTTATTATTTTACTAAATTGTAGAATATTTTACAGGTTTCAACGAAGAAATAATCGTTTCCACGGTACGGGTAGTTTCATCCAGCTGGGTACCAAAAGTAATCTGGAAAGCAAAAAATGAGTGTCATTGCAATGTCCAAAAATTTAAAATTTATAAATTAATGAAAAATTTCAGTAAAGTAATCTATCTATCAGCATTTTCAGTCGAAAGATGGTGTAAAGAGTTCATCACTCAACAAGAAGTGCATAATTGTAAGTATAGTTAGTTACCTGTAAATGTATGTGAAGGATTGGAATCAGCAATACCTGAAGAAAGAGATAAGATTAGAACCAATGTTAACAAGACAAACAACTGCACTTAGAAAGATCCATCAGGTAAAAACAATATCCATCACAAAGTCTCAGTCGAAAGATGGTGAAAAGTAATTCATCACAAAAATATTCAAAGCAAGCTACTTAAAGATTAATCACCTCAATTGTGTAGTTCCATAATATTTGTCGAGGAGTCTTAAAAGCAAGCCAACTGCACCTAAACCTACACTATTACTAAAGGGTATTAATCATCTGCTAAAAATAAGATCATTGACATTTCAAAATGTATTTCCCACAGCCGTTAAACAGTTAGAAATACTGAAATGAAGGGCTTAGTCGAAGAGACCGAAACCCATGTCATCATCCTCTTCTTCGGATTCCTCCTTTTTCTTCTCTTCCTTCTTCTCCTCAGCTAGAACAAATAATATATTATTTACTATTCAAGAAGTTGTCAATCAAAAATCCTTACCCTTGGCGGGAGCAGCACCACCAGCCGGAGCGGCGGCGGCAGCAGCAGGGGCACCACCACCAGCTGGCATAGATGCAAGCTTGGTTTGGCCTGTAGAAGAATTTCAAAAACTTAAGTAGAGACAAAGGGAAATTGCAACAACTTTCTCACCTTCAGCAATCAAGGTCTGGAGGTCCTTTCCCTTGAGCTCAGCGATGACTTTCTTGAGCTTGTCAGCTTCAGCCTCAATACCAACAGAGCTGAGGATCTTTTCGATGTTTTCAGCAGTAGGGGCTTCATTGCCTCCCAAAGCAGCGAGCAGGTAAGCGGCGACGTAACGCATTTTTCTGAGTAAATAATCCTACTGGTTAGGATAATTAGGATAGTTTTACTAACGGCTAAGCCTATCATATACCATCAGACAGTACGAATACATGAACTTCCATAGGACCGAAGTCCTCAAGCCATTTACTATCATCATTAATGACTGAACTTAACGCTTAAACTAGAAAAACCATCAATTCTAATTTAAAATTAAATAGCAGTCAGGATTACAATTTCGCGACTCAGGAATTGGATCCGTGTTTTTCATCATATTTTCAGATGAAATACTTTTTTCTCATCACCGTCACGTGACTGTATAAACTGAGTTTACCCAAATAACAGTTATAATTGCGTACAATCATGGATGTTTGAGATTTTGAAGGATAAAGTTGTGACAGCTATGGACGAGCCAATTCTGACTTTTACCGCCACTTATTTAGTAGTGGCACATTTCTACTAAAACATTTAGCGAATTCAACATCAAAATATAAATTCCATGATATTTAAATGCATTCGATTCATTAAACATAAGTATAGTGTCTAAATTTAAAAAGCAAGATCAAAATTACTCACAAGTCTTGAAGACACGAAACGTGCAATCCGCTACAATGAAGTTAGATGCGAATGATGGGCGACGAAGTAAAGGAGGGCGCTTCGGTTTGAGTACAGGAAAATGCAGAGCTGCAATTTCAAAAAAAAAAAAAATTTGATTTTCTTAAAACCACAAACAAATTAAAATTCATTGAATATAATTATGTTTTATTATGTACTCAACTATAAGAAGAATGATGTATTCATCATAAAATTAACCAAAAAAACTGGCACTGTGTACTGCATGTCAATAACAGACTCATTGATCTGCTAAGAAAGTGCGGTAAAAATACTGCAGCAAATCTTTCAGAATGACTTAGGTCTCATAGCGCATACTCGAATTTTTCATCGTATCATTCGCGATATGGTAACTTAAATATCAAAGTCCAACTTGTTATAGGATTCTCGAGTTTCTACATCCCTCCAAGTAACGTTCTAGTGATTTCTATTATGGCGTTCCTATCCGTTATTATTGCGAGTCTTAGTTCCTATGCCGTTACCTCGTTGGTGTTACTGCATTACCCAAATCTACTTCACAAGTCCAAAAATTTTAGAAAAATCAAACACATTAGCCATCGGGGTGGTGCTGGAGAAAACTATGAAAACACGTTGACTGCATTTGCTCAGTAATTCTCATTTTACATTTAAATACTTCTGCTTTCAGTGATTATCAGCATAGCTTTACATTTTAGTGCCGTAAATCTCGAGACAGACATGCTAGAAATTGACTGTCATATAACTAGAGATAAACAAGTTGTTGTAGCTCACGATCCTTCACTCCTGCGACTAACTGGGGTTGATGCATTTATAGAAGACCTGGATTACCATGAACTTCCCCTTCTTAAAACCACTCTTAACATAGACTTTGAACCTGGTATCTATTGTTGATAGTGCACTTATGTAGTTTAGGATAAGTTATTTTTTTAAAAACCACCACAGGCAAGCATTTCACTGGATTAGAGGATGAAACCCATCGCAAAATTCCACTCTTAAAACACGTCTTTGAATCTTTTCCTGATGTGGTAATAAATATTGATGTCAAACAAGGAGATGATGAACTGATAGAAGAGATCGGTAAGCTAATTACTGCTCATAAAAGAGAAAGATCAACCATATGGGGAAGTTTCAAAGAGGAATCGAGCCTGAAATGCTACAACCAGGTATTTATTTTGTAACGAGTACCAACAAATTCTTCGTCATTTGTTAACCGAACATTGTGTTTCAGAATCCCGAAGTTGCTCGCTATTTTTCAATAAAAGGAGTGATCAAACTCTACTTATACTTTTTTACGGGTCTTCTCCCTTTTATCCCACTGGCGGAAACTCATCTTGAAATACCTCTCTATTCTGTTAAAGACACCAGTCAGCGAACACGCCGCCAACAAATGTATCTTAGACTTGTGAGATTTTTGATTATACGACCTGCACTTTTTAGGCATCTTAACAAACGAGGAATTCCGGTATTAATATTTTAAATACTTGTTTCATTCTTATGGGTTTTTAAGTCACATAATTGTCTCATTATAGACTTATGCTTGGGTGCTAAACACAGAAAAAGAATTCCAAGTGGCACTTGATGCCGGAGTGAATGGAATCATGACTGACTATCCTACAAAGCTGCGCAACTTTCTCCGCACACAAAACTCTTAATTTATAACAAGAAAAATTACAAGCACAACAGTATTAACATAAAGAGCAAAATCCTTAGTCATTGTTTCCTTTCATCCGTGTTGTGGAAAACTGTAGAGCTTTTCTAAATATAGCACGCGTTTTCTCAGCCGCAACTACCCCGTTTACCGTCATCGCCTGTATTTTCAACAAAATGAGCCCAGGACAAACCCAACGCAGGAAACGATTTGAACTCAATAATACAATGGACGGTGCATTCGTTATAACCGAATCGTGACGAAGCATGTCCGAAATTCAATACTCTCAAAAAGCAGGTAGGAGTACGTGCAAGTGTATCCTTTTAATGTACCTTGGAGAAAAATCACGAAAAGCGCGTTCAGTAGCTCTCGTCACTTCGAACATTGTGCTACTGGATAATTGGAACTAGAAATGGAAAATGCTGCATTCGATTCTTCGGATGAAACATCTAAAGGTAAATTTATTTAAACAAAATTATATTTTGATTTAAACTAATTTTTACACAACCACGTTAAGGCGAATGTTTGGCGGACCGAAAACCCAATCCAGCGGCGGCGGATGGTTTGGAATTGAAACGCAAAGTAGGACTATTCAGCGGGGTAGCACTGATCGTCGGCAACATGATAGGTATTTGATAAGTAAATTAGGCAATAGAAAACTGTAAATAATTCATCGTCGTTTTAGGTTCTGGGATCTTTATTAGTCCCGGCGGAGTTTTGCAAAGATCTGGCTCGGTTGGACTCGCCTTAGTTATGTGGGCGGCATGCGGTCTTTTGGCCATCTTAGGTAGTTTTTAAAACTTTTCTAATAACAATCATTGAATTATTCATACTTTCCACACAAATTTTACTACCTGTAATTCATAGGTTCGCTATCTTACGCTGAACTGGGGACCTTAATCCCTAAATCGGGTGGAGAATATTCTTATTACGTTGACGGACTGAGTCCATTGCATCCATTCTGGGGCCCATTACCCGCTTTCCTTTATTCTTGGATCAGCGTTTTATTATTGCGACCTACTACATTTGCTGTTGGTAAATCACAAAAAAAAAAAAGTCAAAATTGACGTTCTATATTAAAGAATTCATCGCTGTAGGTTGCCTAAGTTGCGCCAGTTACACTGTCTATCCGATTTTGACATCGTTGGGTTTCTGTCTCGACGTCGAAATGGAAGATTTGCTGATCAAAATGACTGCCATCTTGTATGCAAGAAACGGAGCGAAGAAATATTTATCCTTTTCTATTAGCAAACTCTTTTTTCCTACGAAATAAGATATATAGGTTTAATCACAGCTCTCAATTGCTACAGCGTTGACTGGACAATTCGAGTTCAGAATGTGTTCACCGTAGCAAAACTTGTCGCCATCGTCGTACTGATCGGATGCGGAATCTATCAGCTTTCTACCGGTAAGTTCGCCATTTTCATTTTTAAATTGACCCCAAAAATTGAAACATTTTCAAAAATGGTTACAGGAGGAACACAATACCTGGCCCAAGGATTCGAGGGATCGACTACGGAATTTGGAACCCTGGCTACGGCCTTTTACGGAGGACTATGGGCGTATGATGGATGGTATCGAGATCGAGGATGTGTGCTTTTAAGTAGCGTCGTAGATTCAATCGTTTCGTAAAAAGGAATAACCTCAACTTTGTGACCGAAGAGATCAAAAATCCTTACGTCAACTTGCCACGAGCCATCATGATTGGAATTCCTTTGGTGGCAGTCTGCTACCTGTCAGTCAACGTGGCTTACCTCACTGTACTCAGTCCTAAGGCCCTGATAAATTCCGACGCCGTTGCCGTGGTACGTAACTCCAACAAAATCTAGTAGAATATGCATTTAAAATTGTGTACATGCATGTTTTAAAAAATGTTATGGCTAGGAAGTCGGTAATTATCTCCTGGGCCCTGTAGCCTTTTTCATACCTCTAGCAGTGGCCATGTCCACGTTTGGGGGTGTACTCACTGGCGCATTTGCCACCGGAAGGTTTTTAATTCTCCAAACATTTTGCCATGTTTTTCCAACTTGTACATTGGGCATTGACGGTTTGCAGGTTGTGTTTTGCTACAGCAAGGGAAGGCCACATGGTTGATGTCTTGTCCTACGTTCATGTTGAAAGTCGAATTCCCTCACCAGCTCTCATTTTTACGGTAAGTTTTCCCCCATCAAAACGCAAAAACGAAGCTTATTTTACCGTTTTTCATACCACCTGTTTGTAATAGGCAATTATAGCTCTAATACTAGTGGCCTCCAAGAAAATCACTAGTTTGATTGACTTTTTCACGTTCGCCGTCTGGATTTTTTACGTCTTGGCGATGATCGTTTTGCTCATTCTACGCAAAACAAAACCTGATGCTCGAAGACCCTATCGAGTACAAACGAGTAGTTTCCCTATTTTTTCATTGAAAAAAAAATTGATCCTTTTTTTTTAATGGCTATTAGGTTCCATTGTTTGTTCCAATTTTGACGATTGTTATTGGTTCGTACCTCATTGTGGCACCGATCGTGACCGACCCAGCTATTGAGTACCTTTACGTCCTGGGCGTGCTGTTCATTGGCGTCTTAGTTTACATTCCCTTTGTTTACTACAAATGCTCAGTGGGTTTCATGGGTAAATTCTAAACTTCCATTCGGTATCAGTTAACGAAAGAAATTGAGCGTAACGAATGTTTAATAGGACCTGTTACAAGAGTCGTTCAGTTAATACTAAGCGTGGGCCCAACGCTGAAGCCGGCCGCTGACTAGACCTATTGGATTATAAGCAGTGTACTCGTTTATTTTCTGTACCTGTCGTCTGCTACAAGGTGCACTGATTTAACACAGGTACGTCTTCCGAAAATTGAGTGACTTTTCATGTTCCGCTAGGGACACGCGATACCGCATCCAGGACACGGCCGACGTCTTGCAAACGACAACAAAATACATTCAGTTCTACATTGATTTTTTTCCCTTTTCGTTTTAACCGTTTTTCACAAATCCTCTTAGCTGCAGAATGGGAGGCGTAAACGAGCCGGTTACAAAGCAATCCCCTATTTATTTTTTTAGTTTTACGAAGCACAATATATTTTAGAAAAGCTATTTCAATTATTTGAACGATACGTTTTTTACATGCAACTTTTCACAGTGGCAGGAAAACGTAATTCTCGTGTCAAAGAGATGCACGTCAATGCCGTATTTAGCCTTTCGCTTCTTAAGAAGCTCTGCAAAAATGAGGAAAAACATTTGAAATCCAGTTAAGCCTTCTTCGTTGATTTTTACATTTCTTATACGTTCTTCGGAAACTTATTCAGTATGCATACTTACCTCAATTCAATAAACGGATTTTGTTTCGTCGACTTTTTCTTATACGAATACGCCCTTTTGGGTTAGACCCACCTTCTCGTGAGTTTCTATGTCTTTACTACACAGAAGTGCTCGTCTGGCGATTGAGGTAATTATCAAAGAGCAGCCCGTAATTAATTATTAATATCAAATAAGGAAACAGCGTACGTGGAAACTGCCTCGAGAGTTGGAACTTAAAAATGTAACACGCAACTCACTTTTCCCGATAGGTCATGACGAAGAAGGCATGGAAAATTTCCTGGTGCGATAGCAACCTATACCTGCTGGCTTTTATGATGTGTAACGGTAATCCGGTGCGTAGCCGCGTTTCGCAAGGAAAATCAAATGAAAACCTCGATCAGTTATGTTTGCTCCAACCGAAATCTGACTCATCTACGAAACCCGAGAATTCTTCTATTTACTTGAAAAAGAATAACATCTGTCTGACACAGATCCATTGAAGATAATAAAAGAAAACACAAAGAATGATTGAGATTTCATAGAAACAGGAAAACCTATTCAAGAAAAAAAAAGAATTTAACGAACTTAAACTGTTTACAAGTTCATTGTTAAATCGAAAAAAAATGGACGTCTTCACGCAAAGAATATAAAGAAAGATGAATGGCTGCGTTGTCAGTAAAAAAAAATTCGAAGAATCTTTTATTATCTTATGTGACATCTGGCAATGCCAATGTTTCCCTATATAGGTTCCTAAACTTCATCTTTGTGTTCAGTCAGTTGTTGGGCGCCGCCACGTTTGGACGTTCTCTCTCTGTTTCACCTGCTAGTTACATCGTGTTATTTCCGTGTGGCCACGTTACAATATTCAAGCCATTAAAGAACAGCATCGACAACAACAACACAGAAAAGGGGACACACCTGTTCTTGTAGCAAAGCTAAATCCGGCAATGTGGTGACGACACATTTTTTTTTGTTACCGGCATTCTTTTTTACGTCGAAACAGCAGGGTGGAAAAGAGGAGAACAGTGGGTGCGGAAGTGGGGTTGATTGTTTGACGAGACGCAGTAATAGAAAATGAGGCAGCAGGAGCATCAACAACTGAACGAAATGGATAACAACGACCGGAAACGTGGCGAAACGACGTCGCTCGACGCTACGCATCAACACAAAGCTCCCGTCAAGGGACGGTGCAACAACGATCCTCTACCGCTACCTCATTGCGATTTAAATTTGAAGGTACATCTCACTTCATTTTCTAGTTAGATAGTGTCAATATTTTTCTGCTATTTCGTGCCCCAGTTTTTAAAAAAAAAAAAAAGGAAATCTCATTCGTTATCTAACCTGGCGTTACCTGCAATCTTAAACAAGCTTGTCGAAATTGCCCATTTTAGTTTGGCTGATAGCCGAGTAGTTTACCTTCTTTATCAGTACTTATCGTGAGTGTACACTCACCAAACAAGTTCATTGTCGACAAAAGTTCCTGCATTTCAGGTGTATCGTTCCAGTGGTCTGTGGTTTTTCATCCTTTCTCCTGGACCATAATATAGACACGTATAGATTCTCTACCTATGTGTGTGTGTGTGTGTGTGTAACGCTTCCGGCGCTACACCATCTGACGCCCCGTTCCGCTTCGGGGATCCTCTTCTATTCTTTTGTTTGTCGCTCTGCGTGAGTGTGTAACAGACACATGTACGTTTTTTCTGTATTAGGGATTTCATTTTTTGTCTTTTTCAGCCGTGGGAAGTAATTATTTTACTCCCTTAAATGGCGATCATAACGATTGGATATACAAAGCGCTAATCAATTGATTCACTAGTAGGCTTTTGTTAAACAACCTTCACCAATTTCCTTTTTTTTTTCTCCCAATATTGGCGTGACGAAAAAAAATGTCGGTATATAGTTATCGTGTGAAACGATTCAACATAAAAAATTTATGTTCCGTAACTCGGGAAAGAAAAAGCCTTTTGGTTTCTAAATCGAGTCGAAGATTTCTAACTATCGTTTTTGTTTTCCCACAAACGTTCTACACTATTGCGCAACAAACTTAACGTGGCTATTGTTCTGAATGTGCAGTTTGCAGAAGATACGAATAGGATCGACGAGCGAGCCTCGCCCACATCCATGTCGATTGAAAGTAGCCAAGAAACGGTCCGACTTCCGGCCACTTTCGGAGTGAAATTCTTGGGCAAACGAGAAGCGAGAGGACTTTGGGGTATCAAATACACACGGAAACCTGTCGACGAAATGGTAACACAGGCCAAATCCCTGAAACCGGGCACATCACTGCCTCATCTTCACTTCAAAGTCGACTCGACTGGTGTTACTGTCAGCGAGATGCCCGACAACCGTTCACGCGATTTCGAAACTGGCTTCTACCCTGTGGATATCATTTCCTACGGCGTCCAGGTGCGTTAATCGATAGTGATAACGCTTACATATGGCTTAATTTGTTGGTTTTTTAAAAAAGGATGTTGTCTACACGAGAGTGTTTTCGATGATCGTCGTTCGGGATACGACGGCCATCTCTCCTTCGGTGCTAATGGGCGGCACAGCGGCTCCGTTCGAATGCTACGCCTATGTCTGCGACAGCCGCCAAAGTGCCAGGACGCTGACAATCGCCTTGGCGACGGCCTTTCAAGAATTCAGCAAGACTGTCCGGAATCAAAAGACGAAGCACAAACGCATCGCCATCGACTTACGCACGCCAGAGCAAATGGCCGCCGAATGCGAGGATCAAGAAACAGAAGCGTAAAACTTTTTTTTCCCCTCATCATTTTATCTTTTAATTGCTCTCTCCCCCCCCCCCTCCTTTTTTGTTTCTTTCGCGTGTGACTTTTTTAACGTTTCTCCCAAATTCCTCCGGTGTAGAATTTTATTTGATTATTCGGTGTAATTTTGGAGAATTATACTGTAGGAGAAGTTTGTTCATAAATAGTTTAGTATTTACGAATTCCCATTCTTCTGGGTAAACAAACCAGGCAGTCCGTTTGATCGACACATGACGAGGTGCGCCTGTTCCACGATGGATGAGAATGCGCAATAGCAGGTGGTTTCTGTTCCAGTCTAATTGTTATCACCAATCACCGTTCGTTAAGTAAAAAAATAAGGAGTTGACATTAGTCGTGATCTAGATCTGCAAGAAGTAAGAAACGAAAAGAAAACTACGTTAAAAATTCCGCAATCAAGCGAAGGTTCACTTAGTGCCACCTCCTCTGCATATTTTTCGTCCATCTGTCTTATCGCATCGTATGTATCTCAAAGCATTGCTCCGCATTTTTTTTAACGTTATCTGGCCTTGTCCGTCTGTTGGCTGTTTCAAGTCATATATAACATCTCGTGGTTTTTGTTGTTGTCCTTTTCTCGCCGACGGATTACGACGTAAGGAAAATTTTGAAATCCGCCAGCTATTTTACACCCTGTTGGTGGGTCACTAAATGAATCATTCATTTATCGTGAGCCACCAAGTTTTTCACAGGATCTTAGCGATCGCGATAAGAGATAATTTATTAGATATAAAACGCGTCAAATGTTTATGTTAATTAAGCCGTTGAAAACCTTCCGGGCACACGTAAGATGCGTGAGCACTGTCCTTTTCTAGTTAGCAACACCGAGTTCATGTTATCTTTATTTGCCAGCAGCAATCCATTTAATAACGATGGCTTCTACAAGTGCAAGTCAGATTCGAAATGGATTGCGCTTGAAAAAAGATCTTGTTATTGTTAGACGAAACCTAAATTTTTTGTGATGCCAACACGATTGGATGCCGTTACATTCCTTCAAGCTAATAACCTACATAGATATAGACAGTGATGGATGTGTAATTATGATTGAGTAACGTCATCTATGAAGATCTAGAATTTGCATCCATCCCCCTGGCGATTTTTACGGATTTCTGGTTCAGTAGGGTTGGCGACCGCCGCATGTAGGAAGTGTGGTCTGCTCCCCCATTTTTGAACGAACGCACGATAACCTTAATCGAGCAACGGTCTGTTACTATTTCCTGCAAAAAAAGTTATAAAATGATTAAACGGGGAAAAAAATTTATTTGCAGTCTGATTGACCAGTAAGTACTAAACTGTACCACCACCGTTTTTTTCATTTTGTATTGTTCGTTTCAGAGTTTTCAATTGTAAAGTTTTCGTTGACTGAGATCTTTTGCAGGGTAGCGGCAGGACTCATTGGGCGTCTCAAAACTTGAAAAAGGACTCCATCGCAGTTCAACAAGCAAATTAGTGTAGACAAAACTCAATCAGCCACAATTCAGGTCCTTTCTAAGCCGATATATTACATCGTCCTCATGTTAACAGCCCTTGCTTCAAGCCCAAATTGGGCCACAGCCGTAATTAAGTCCAGCACGACATACAGGCTTGTAATGTCGTAACGTGTACAAAAAGGTAATATAACACAATTCTCGTCCAATTATAACAAGAATGTGTCAACAAAAAGTTACAGGTTGCCCAAAGTCTTCAATTCCATGGAGTATACAAAACAAGTATTGATCTCTTCACCTGAAAATCTGGGGGCCCTTAAAAGGGCCGTTGCAGAATTGAAAGATGAAAAATGCAATTAAGCGCGTTCACCACAGATACGACGAGCAAGTTGGATGTCCTTTGGGCATGATGGTAACTCGCTTGGCGTGGGTGGCGCACAAGTTGGTGTCTTCGAAAAGACCAACCAAGTAAGCCTCGCTGGCCTCTTGCAACGCCATGACAGCCGAGCTCTGGAACCGCAAATCGGTCTTGAAATCTTGGGCGATTTCTCGGACCAAACGCTGGAACGGCAATTTGCGGATCAGAAGCTCGGTCGACTTCTGATAACGACGAATCTCTCGGAGAGCGACGGTTCCGGGACGATACCGATGGGGTTTCTTTACACCTCCAGTGGCTGGGGCGCTCTTACGAGCGGCCTTGGTGGCCAGCTGTTTGCGGGGTGCCTTACCACCGGTGGATTTACGAGCTGTCTGCTTTGTACGAGCCATTTTTAGTAATGGAAGTTGAGAAACTAAACCTGATGGAAGAAGTTTGGGGTTATATAGGGTGAGTGGATGCAGTAAAGCTAAGACTCTTTGACGCTATTGGTCAGATTAGAAAAGGTGGGAAAACGAATGGGGCACAGAACACAAAGCCTCTCGGGAAACCCCAGTTGGGATGGGCTCAATACGGAAAAGCAACGTTGGCCAATCAGGGAGGACTATTGGGTTTATAAGACGGAAACCAAATCAAAAGTTGTATCATTCAGCACTTACTCTGAAACACATTCACCATGACTGGTCGCGGCAAAGGAGGTAAAGGACTCGGTAAGGGAGGCGCCAAACGTCATCGCAAAGTTTTGCGTGACAACATCCAGGGCATCACGAAGCCCGCCATCCGTCGTCTTGCTCGCCGTGGTGGTGTCAAGCGTATCTCTGGTTTGATCTACGAGGAAACTCGTGGTGTTCTGAAGGTGTTCCTTGAGAACGTCATCCGTGATGCCGTCACCTACACAGAACACGCCAAGAGAAAGACGGTCACCGCCATGGATGTCGTCTACGCTCTGAAACGCCAGGGCCGCACTCTGTACGGTTTCGGCGGTTAAGTTTCGCCGACCATTCCAATGCTTCCGGCCCCATCGGCCCTTTTCAGGGCCACCATATTTTAAAGAAAAAAGTATTTAACTGCTTTTAAAGTTTCGACAGCAAAATGTTAGATGAACAAAAGTGCAAGATATATTGTCTGTCTCTTTGTCGAAAATTTCTATATTGCATAGTTTGCTGAACACATTTCCAGTTTCAGCATGATTCCCATCGGATGTTTTTACAAGTTACCTAAACACCGAACACGCCAAGAGGAAGACAGTGACTGCCATGGATGTAGTTTACGCTTTGAAACGCCAGGGTCGCACTCTATACGGTTTTGGCGGTTAAATTACGCAGACTATTCCCCAACTTTTGAACCCATCGGCCCTTTTCAGGGCCACCATTTTCTAAAGAAGAAAGTATTTTACTGCTTTTAAAATTTCGACGGTAAATTGAAACTCAGTGAAGCAATGCGCAAGAGATATAGATACATCATGATCACAAACATGGCAGACGCAGGTACAAAACAAGACCTTTGTAAGAGCGGTTAACAAATTCTTCCCGAGAGGAACTGAACGACTGAAACATAGTAATAGTCTATGCTAGCCTGGCTTTATGATCATACCAAAAATAACCGCTAATTAACCTCCCTTGAAAGTGGGGTAAATAACAGCCGACACTAATTTTTTTCTCATCACGGTTTAGCATTACGCTCATCTATGGATACACTTATTTGAAATTGAGGCTACCACCTAGCTCGAGAAGGCTTAAAGAGTACAAGTGCAAGAACGTTTGAGGAAAAACTTGCACATGTGGAGTTTTAAAATGTAGTCGATAATCTAACATTCTTACTAGTTTGTTTGGCTTTCGGCAAAACTGATCAGTTGCACATAGCACTGTTTTCTGCATTTACGAACCCCCCCTCCCTTGAGAATCGTTGCCCTTGAATCTCCTTGTATTAGCTTGTCATTAAGCAGATTTTTTTTAGGGAATGCCACGCAAAACTGTGATCACCCCAAACAATGGCTTTCAACGATACCTTAATTCGTTTCTTGCTGTGCCTGTCCTGAAGATTCTTCCACCCTAGTCCTGCACGTGCACATTTTGACGACTTTTTGCATCAACGAATGCATGAACTTGAAATTCAAACTTTTTCCTGCTTGGATTAGGCTCACAGCACATTCAACTAAGCAAAGTAAGTACTGATAAGTTTTTATTCTATTTAAGTGTTTAAAAAATGTCGCCAGTTAGACATTTCCTGCCAAAATCAACCAAAAATCTGTAGACAGTAGCATTTTCCAGCTCTTTAAAATGTTGGTGGCCCTGAAAAGGGCCGTTTGATCTCAGAATAACCGGAAAATCTACTTGGTGCTGGTGTACTTGGTGACGGCTTTGGTTCCTTCAGACACGGCGTGCTTGGCCAATTCTCCCGGTAACAGTAAACGGACAGCCGTTTGAATCTCGCGACTCGTGATGGTAGATCTCTTGTTGTAGTGAGCCAATCGGGAAGACTCTCCGGCGATGCGCTCGAAAATGTCGTTGACGAAGCTGTTCATGATCGTCATGGCTTTGGAGGAGATGCCAGTGTCGGGGTGGACCTGCTTCAACACTTTGTAGATGTAAATGGCGTAGCTTTCCTTCCTCTTGCGTTTTTTCTTTTTGTCTCCTTTAACAATATTCTTCTGAGCCTTGCCGGCTTTTTTCGCTGCTTTTCCACTGACCTTTGGGGGCATTTTCTCTAAATATGAGTTTGCTTCAGATCTTCGTACTCCGTAAGATGTGTTAATTACCGAAAGTCCTTTTACCGTATTTGTATTAGAGATCACATGCTCGTCTACCTGACAGTAGCCAATTTCGCGTAGTTAGAGCCATTGGGGGCCGATCAAAGCAGTTGTTTCCGTGGTAGAGAACCAATGGGGAGCTTTCTATTGGGAACAAGAAAGTAGTGTAGCCTATTCTTTGCTAAAAGAAGTAAGGAATCTACGCTAAAAGCCTTGCTCATTGGCTAAAAAGGTTTACCTCTGGTTTTCATTTTCCGACCACCGTTATATAAGCCGAAAAGTTTCACAAATGCCTACATATTCAGTTTCCTTAGCTGTAGGAACCAACTCAACTAACTTTCTAACTTGTCATGTCTGGCCGCGGTAAAGGAGGCAAAGTTAAGGGAAAATCAAAGACTCGCTCAAGCAGAGCCGGACTTCAATTCCCCGTTGGTCGTATCCATCGAATGTTGCGTAAAGGTTCATACGCTGAACGTGTCGGTGCTGGTGCCCCTGTTTATTTGGCTGCTGTCATGGAGTACTTGGCAGCTGAGATACTTGAGTTGGCTGGAAACGCAGCTCGTGACAACAAAAAGACGCGTATCATCCCTCGCCACTTGCAATTGGCCATCCGTAACGACGAAGAGTTGAACAAACTTCTCTCCGGAGTTACCATCGCTCAAGGTGGTGTCTTGCCCAACATCCAGGCCGTCTTGTTGCCCAAGAAGACCGACAAGCCCGCCAAGGCTTAATTTTTTCTTTACTTGTGTTGATAAAGGGCCCTTCTCAGGGCCACCACACATTGCAGAAACGACAATCTGCCACCGTCATTATTTGAAATCTAGTTTGCTAGATTCAAATGAGTGTAGAGTCTGACGTTGGTTTGGGTTTCGTAACGTTCGTGCGCATAGCTGTCCAGTACAGACGTTTGTTTCATATCAAAGTCGTAACGGTCAACCACCCCAACTTTAATATGAAATGGGATATTCCGCACGGTATTACGTTTAGCCCGATCCTTTTCAACGAGTTGACCCACTCACCCTGCATGATTTTTTGCTTAGCCCGCTGCTAATCTTAGCTCACTTTATGCAATCAAAAAGAAAAACACGCGAATTCTGGCATGAAATACATTTTGAAATTTTAAAGCAAGAGGTATTTTAGGCATACGGGCTTTTTTCCACGATGAATGGGCCACACTACCTGTGGCGTTCGTAGCGGGAGTTCTTGAAACCATCTTAAATTCATGTTGTCTTTAGGCAGTAGACATAACGTAGGCTTTTATCATACAGTCATAACCGATTGATGTTAATAAAAATGCAAACGATAAATTACAGAAACGCTTTATTGAACCATTCTCTGAATTCGGTTCACGCTTTTTCTCTACAATGCAGTTCAGTAACAAAATACTTTTGTATCAATTGTAATTTTGTAATTAATTTTCAAAAAAATATGAAGAAGTTTGGCATCGCTATTTGGCAAGTTCAAATGTTTTTGACATTTTTACAACGACAAATAAAACGAATTGTTTTTCAGTAATCGAAAAGCCGGGTCGACCCAATGTTTCGCTTTTTTCAAACTATTTTTAATGCAGGTCAGGTCAAGTGAATACAGGAGAGGTTGCGATGATGACGAACAAATCCCGCATTAACTGTTAACATTATTAACATATCCCCATTTTTGGGTGATTTGCAAGCTTATGTTAATTCTTGTTTGGTTCAAATTTTGGTTGTTGCGTCGTAGGCCATCCCTACACATCTGTTTTCCTTGTTGAATTTGAGTGAAGTTTTAAAATACTGTTATACTCTGTACTCAGTTTGCATTATGAGTGGTAGGTTAATGCCAGCCATGACAAATGGCTTCTCGTTTAAGCACATTAAACTACAAAATGAACTGGATTTAAATAATTCCCTTTTTTTGTAGTAATAGGTGTCTGTTGCTATGACTTTGCTTGTTTCTGACACAGTGTTTGATAAAAATGGACTGATACTTTATGGAGGGGCAGCCGGGTGCCATTTTGTATTACGTTAACTGAGCTTACTACACTAAAGGTGCTATATGCATTACCAATATTCCCAATTTCCCATCATATGATAATTTTTTGTTTTTTCAAACAGTGAATATTTCATACACATCTGTTTTCCTTGTTGAATTTGTAAGTAACTACTAAAGAAATTTCATTTCAGGTCATACAATTCTGAACTGACTTGCAGGGAGATTCACAATAAACATAGAAATGAGCCTTCGTCTGTTCATATTCTGAAAAGCTGCAGCCTATCTTAGGGAGAAGCAAATAGTGTAGTTGTCAAGTGAAAAGAAAAAAAAAACATTACTGTTAATTTACCAAGTGATTTGTGCATTAACTTTTGTTCTTCTTCCGTCAATTGCAGGTTGAGCAGTTTTTCATATAAAGGCTTATCCTGATGAAATGGTGTGCACCCTGCCTTAGAAGGTATTGCACCAGTTTTTTTTATCACCTTCAGTTTGACAGCATTAACAATGCTATTGTGATCAAGATCACATTCCTTGCAGATAACAAAGCAGAATTTTTATCGGAGAGTTAATAGTACAAATTGTGGTAGCTCTAGTAGATCACCAGCAAGACTTTTACCAGCTAGGATAATTGTGTGCAAAGGATATTGTATGGAGAATTGCCAATACAAATTTTTCGTAAACAAATTGTTTGGCAACACTAATTTTTTCTTTGTGTTTAAAATCTGCATCTCTAATCTTTCGTACTCTGCATCATTTACTTCTAGACAGTGACTCCTGTATTACTTTACCACCCTAACTTGACTATTGTTACGATTTGTAATTGAACTCATTCGGGTATCGATCACTGAACCTTCGGCGCGGATTACCGATGCTCAACCATTGAGCTATGAGGTACATAAAACAAATCACTATTACTAAAAAATATTAGTAATAAAAATTTACAGGCAATTTTTAAGCTCGGAAAACAATATGTTAACCACATGCATGCATGGTACGTGGTTTATAGCTATCTGGTAGAGCATTGGTCCATGGTTTCAAAGATCTTGTGTTCAAATCTAATATGCAACTTAACAGATTCGTAAAGGAAATTTCCTATTCATATTTCTCATAACTGAATATATCCAGAATATGAGTGAGTTAATATAAATTTATGTTGAACCATGCAACAAGAATTTTTCTAAGTGTAAATATGTTGTCCTTAATAGATTCAGAAAAACAGACAACTTGAATGCATGGTTCATGGCTCAGTGGTTGAGCATCGGCATTGTACGCCGGAGGATAAGGGTTCAAATCCCAAACGATTCAAACGACAATTGAATAACAATGATAGTTTCAGTTGAAACAACGTATAAACAAATGCAAATACTATAAAATGTATCAAGCACCAGAAAAACATTTTCCAAATGTTGGAATAGATGTGCATCACTACGATCTATCTAGGAAGAGCTTAATGGCTACGGTTAAAATTGTTGTATACTACCTGTAGTATAGATATACTAGTGTTCTAAATATTCAATAAAGAGAAACTTAACTTGTTTATTACAAATTTATTACTGGTAATTATAGAAATTTTCGCTAAAATATCCGTTCGCGTGCTTCGCACGAAGTTACCTAACTCGACTGGCCCCGTGGAATCGTGAACCCTGGGAAGGTTGGAAGCCTGTTGAATCGGAAACCTGACTGGGAATCGAACCAGGAGCCTTCGGGTTGGGAAGCGGACGCTTTGCCTTCCTGGCATCTGCCCCCCTATATCCCCCCATTGGGGTTTGGTTTTCTATTGACTCGTCGTCATAGCTATCTTAATGTCTTGAAGATATGGATCCTCATTTCATATCCATCGTAGCTCACTGGTAGAGTATTGGATTGCTAACATATATGACTTGGGTTCAAATCCAAGTATTGCCTATGTGAAACAACAATGATACATCACAACATGTATTCTATGTAAATTGAGGAAATAATTTTTTGCTTTCTTTTTAACAAATTGATAAATGGATTTGCATATTTCCATATAGTGTTATATATTCTTCTTCTTACTTGCATAGTTTCACTTTTATCAAGTTAGACACTTGAGATATTGATCTTACACACTTTTGCGTAAGCCTCACCATCCTTAGCCATACAAGGTTTCATATGAACGGAATTTTCACGAATGAATTTGTTATCACGTTAGAATGTAATTTGACTCTTTTGGGGATCAAACACCAATTCTTCGGCATACCACGCCGATGCTCAACCGTTGAGCCACGAGTCACAGTTTTTACATTATGCGTTTGCCAGTAAATTGAAGGTAACTACTTTACACTTGCAATAATAATTTACGGTAACGCGAGTTAATTACTAAATCGCTTGTACACCAGGTGGTCAATTGCTATTTCCACCGCTTTAGAGATTTGATCCCTGGCCATTCGGCATACGTAGCCGACGCTCAACCATTGAGCCGTGAATCACATGGTTGTCGCTTGCACAATATTTGTTTTCCCATTTGGAGGGTTAATGGAACTTATAATAGAAATAATGAAGTGAAGGAAAACGTATATGACAACTATCCAAGTTCTATTATTCAACTACTAATTTTTGAATAAATTGCATACATTGTTAAACTTGACTCTATAAGGTTCCGAACCATATACTTTCGACATTCTAACCCGACGCTCAACCACTGAGCCACAAGTCACATTTCATAATTCAAAATTTTTTAATTTTATATTGTGAAAGGACCTATGCTGAGATATAGCGGTTAGCCAGCCAATGCTTTCCTTTTCAGCTACGGACTACGATGGCAATGATAGTTAAATTAATGCTTACCTCACATAATTTTCGCTTCCTAATATTATATATTTCCTAATAAAATTTTTATTTGTCGACACTGAGATTTGAACCTCAGAACTTTGCTTTCTCTCGCTAACGCTTTACCATTAACCTATCTAGTCACATGTTATGAAGTGTTCTGCATGAGCATAAAATGCTCTGAATTTTTTCGAGACATCTAGCGGTGAAATAACAATTCAATTTCATGGCCTTCGCAGTTGTTCTGTCAGCTGTTCTGTGAGTCATTCCATTTCGCTTGGCGTTGGATCTCAGGATGGCAGCTAAAAATGGACGTCTTCATTCTTGAAAATTTCACCACTGATTTCGTGCTTTTCTTAAACCTGGGTTTTGTGAATGAAATCCAAGGAAACGTGTTAAAGGTATTATTGCAAATATTTACGTCAAGTGTTATTGCACCATTCATTAGAAATTATATAGAGAAGGAGGAGGAGCAGGGCTCGACTTTACCAGCACGTTTGTCATCTCCGTTTGGCAAATACGCCCACCTTTGTACCAAAGGTGCTTAACAATCTAAACCTTCTAGAGACTAACAGGTTCAACTCAATTCTATCAGATGATGTTACAATTTATTGTTAACAGTTTTAGTTATGTAACTATTTCTAGATCTCTGGGATGTACCAGGTGTGCTGCATGGGCTGCAGAGCTTGTCCGTGGCAGAAAGGAATGCTGTGAATGTTCTTTTATCATAAATAAAAGATTTTCAGTTCAACATGATTGTGGTCTTCTCATTGTTTGCTACTGGCCGGTAAAATGTGTCACATTGTGAAGGACACGGAAAGTGTGAGTTTAGAAAACTTCTTTTTCAATTGTGTATTGAAGACTCTGGCTCCTTTTGTTAAACTTACTTACGTGGAACAGGTAGGTAGAAAAATTAAGTTTAACTTCTGATTTTGAATAACTTGTCGATAGCTGGTTAAGTGTTATAGGTGTTGGAACGAGGGTTCCAAGATTTTGATCATTTGTATAGTCAATTAATGTTAAATAAAATAAACAGAAAAAAGTAAATTGTAATCAATTGTTTTATTGTCCCTCCTCCACCCAACAATTCCACCACTATTTTACATATATAACAATATACAAATATATACATACACACAATTACACATACACACATACACACATACATACACTTAACTAAGGTAACCCATTGGCTGCCAGGCCATGCAACCTTAGGTTGCTTAAACTACAGTAACTACGCGTGGCGTCATAAGGATCGCCACCAAGTGGGACTTTGTCCGAAGACAAAGTCCGGGCTGGCACAGTGATAGAAACCTTTCCGGGAATGCACACCCCAGGTATACTATCACTGTACCGACAAAGAGAGGCCCTGCTGGTGCATTGCCTACTATGCGCCTAAAGACACAAGGCCTTGTGCCTTTAGGCGCATTGGCGACTGTCCCACCCCATGGTATAGAAACCACGAGGCAGAACAGCGCCGCCGGTCCCTAAAGCTACAAAAAAAATGGGACGCAAACGGGGTGGCAGCCAATGGGTTAACTTATACACACTACAATGTAAATCAAAACAATACCATGGCGAAAGGCGAAGACGGCGATGAGCCGGTGGCGAAGACGGCGATGAGCCGGTGGCGAAGACGGCGATGAGGCGGTGGCGAAGACGGCGATGAGGCGGTGGCGAAGACGGCGATGAGGCGGTGGCGAAGACGGCGATGAGATGATGGCGATGACGATAGCGATGGCGAGGACGGCGATGGCGAGGACGGCGATGGCGAGACGGCGATGAGTCGATGGCGATGACGACGGCGGTAGTGAAGACAGCGACGAGACGAAGGTGATGACGACAGTGATGGCGATAGCGAAGGTGAAGACGGCGACGAGACGATGGCGAAGGCGAAGACGGCGACGAGACGATGGCGAAGGCGAAGGCGAAGACGGCGACGAGACGATGGCGAAGGCGAAGGCGAAGACGGCGACGAGACGATGGCGAAGGCGAAGGCGAAGACGGCGACGAGACGATGGCGAAGGCGAAGGCGAAGACGGCGACGAGACGATGGCGAAGGCGAAGGCGAAGACGGCGACGAGACGATGGCGAAGGCGAAGGCGAAGACGGCGACGAGACGATGGCGAAGGCGAAGACGGCGACGAGACGATGGCGAAGGCGAAGACGGCGACGAGACGATGGCGAAGGCGAAGGCGAAGACGGCGACGAGACGATGGCGAAGGCGAAGGCGAAGACGGCGACGAGACGATGGCGAAGGCGAAGGCGAAGACGGCGACGAGACGATGGCGAAGGCGAAGGCGAAGACGGCGACGAGACGATGGCGAAGGTGAAGGCGAAGACGGCGACGAGACGATGGCGAAGGCGAAGGCGAAGACGGCGACGAGACGATGGCGAAGGCGAAGGCGAAGACGGCGACGAGACGATGGCGAAGGCGAAGGCGAAGACGGCACGCTGGCGAAGGCGGAGACGGCGACGAGACGCTGGCGAAGGCGGAGACGGCGACGAGACGCTGGCGAAGGCGAGAGAAGAGGCGACTACCAGGAAAATTGTTCTTATATGCCCTGGGTAACAGACGATAAACAAATCAGATTCGAGAACCACATGATATTTGATAAAAAAAAGGATCAAAGTACGGTTATGGTTAACTGGGGTGTCAAAATGGCACAAGTTTGAAAACAAAAACTAGCTCAGGTGATTTCCTGGATTAATAGGACTGTAATGATGAAATGGGCTTAAGGTAGGGGTACTACGTCTAAGACATGGCCTTCCATACTTAAAAAAAGACATCGGCTGCATGGCAATCTTTTATCTTCAATCTCCTTTCAACAAGAGCTGGACACAAACAATTGTGTTATAAAGCTATGCTTGTTGAATGAAGGTTCAAGAAGTTCAAACAAGGAAATGCCTAGCGCACCCAGAAGCCACAAACATTGAAAACAAAGGTGAAAAAGGTTACTAAAACACTTAGTTCTCAAGATATACATGAAAAAAGAGAGATATCTTAAACAGTAATAGCTCAACTAGTGGGCTTGAGCTTGAAACGATTCAGCCAATACTTTTGAGTCTACTTACAATTCTATTGAGATGCTCATTGCAAATTAATACTCTTGCTTAAACTTTACCAATAACATTTCTGCTATGCTCCGAAAAAGAATTGAGAGACATTTAACCCTAGAAAAATCTGAAGATTGCATTTTCCAAAGCACAGTCTCAGCATTGACTTATTAGCTTTCCATGCTCAAGTTGTCATAGCTTGTTAACATAACAGGCATCCACTTTCCAATTCTAATAATAAAGCAAACATGTGACACCTAAAAAAGTAAAATGATATTGTGGTACTTACTTGTTGCTACAGACGCACAAAACCACGGGAAAACTTAACAAATCAACAGAGCAAATAGTTTTGCATGTTGACGTAGCTAGGGGGGGGGGGGGGGGGGGGGGGGGGGGGGGGGGGGGGGGGGGGGGGGGGGGGGGGGGGGGGGGGGGGGGGGGCGGGGGGTAAAACGGATTGCCATACATTGCATCAGACTTACCCATTCGCTAACCCAAGTGTGCATATGTCTTTCTTTGACAATTATTTTATTTTGCTACTATGTTTGGTAAACTGCAATTATGCCCAATATTTTTGTCTTTGCATTTTAGGTCTACTCTTAGATGATCTAGACCTGATCCTGTGTTCTAAAGTGATCTGCTTTCACAGCTACATTTCTGTGGTCTTTTCCGTTGGTCTATGGTTCTGAATTGAGGCAGGTATATCTATTATGCTATGTCACTAAGTACTATAGGGAAAAGAATAACTGAAGTTAATTGAGATCTATTCTGATTCTCCTGATATCCATCTCAACAGGTTTTTATTGGTTTTCAACATCCATTTCATAGTGGTACATGTGGCTTTGATTAATATTACCATAAAGATTGCTGAAAATGGGTGTGGTACGGAAACCCAGAAATGGCATGAGTTCAACATCAAACATGGATTAGGTACTTTTCGGTTTTTTGTCTATCGAAAAAGTATTTTTAATGCTATTATTTTGCATTCACAGAATTTTAGCAGGGAATCAAGTCAAGTCTGGAAGTGTTACAGGATGGAAGAGTGAGCCTACAGTTGAAAAAACACTGAGAGTGCATTACCATTAAGGTATGAGGTAAAGTAATAGAGTATGCACATTGTCTGATGAGAAGCACCATCTTGTGTAAATGAATCTTGTATAACAGCAATCCTTTATAGTTCTGTCACAGCTAGAAGCCTCAAATAATTCTGCTTCTCTTGCTAAAGAACAACTTGTCCTTTACGTTCAGAGTGTTGGTGAAGCTGGGTACTTAAATGGCCCTAAAGATGTTTCACTTCGCTGGCATTGCAGCAATGAACATCATACATGGGCTCTTTAGGTATGAACGGAATTTTCTTGAAAAAATTTTGAATTTATGACGAAGCATTTCTCCTCCTTTTTGCCAACCGTGTCTAATCTACAAAAAAAAAATTTATCCAATAGGAAAGGATTTTCAGCATACTGGGAACACAACTTTCAACAATGCAACATTCTGCAGGTGCTATTTTATCATTCAAGAGCCTTATACAATGATTTTCATCTGCAATTTGTATGGCCTTTCCCAAGCTTCTGCCAGAAGTTGAATCTGTGAGTCATGTAAGTCACATGAGCAACAATTGAGATGCTTAATGGTGTTGTTTTTCTTTTCTCAGTATAGGTTAATAGTAACATTGGATCTGAAAAGATTCTTGGTTGGGGCAAGACACTGAATAAATTGTAATGATTGGATGCATAACATGACATTTCTATACTTCATTCGGATTCCCGAGACGGTATTTTATATTTAAAAAATTGAAGTGCATATCTGGGCTCCCTTCCTTTCCGTAGCCCCGTTTCCCCTTGACTCGTAATAAGCCCGTAGGGGGTCATGCCCCTACTGTACGGTATATATAAAAATAACATATACCGAGGTTTGGAGGGCTCTGGCCGGAAAGGGGACGTGGGGGTCCGCTTAGTCCGATGATGTGTTCACGGAGGGCGACGTGGCTACCCACAAATCCGAACTAAAGGTTAATCGCTCCAGTAAAAATGTTCCAAATCTTCGGCTCTACTTCCGGCTTCTCTTAGCCAATCACCGGGTAATCTCCCCGGTGGGTCAACAAGGCAGTGTCTCCCCCTGCCTGGGTTGACGGCAACTTTTGAAAGGGCTGTTGTGCTTTTTTAAAGTTGCAAAAATAATTCTAATGTGCAGAGAATTGTCAATAAAATATTTTTTATAAAATATTTTTTCCAAAATTTGTTTCTTTCATTGTCTGCTGTTTGCTGTGTTCATTCATTACATTTTTCAATTTTTTTTTTATTTAGCTTGCTCGATTCACCTTTATTTTTTATGCCACCTTTGATGGTAAGAATTGTTTCCATTGGTTTATCGTTTATCTGTAAGCATTCAATTATTATCCAGGGATCGAACCCTGGATGTATGGCATACCGACCCGATGCTTTACCAATGAGCCATGAATCATATGATGTCAAGTTGGCTTTTTTCTAGTCACTTGTGGACTTGCATTTACATTTAGAAAGCTGAAATGCAATACTGCAACATTCTTTTCTATATTTATTCTGCTTCATTTATATACATCTACTGAGGTTTGAACCCTGGATAACATATATCGCAGCTAAAGGCTCTACCACGGAGCCATGGACCTTATGTAAGCAATAGACAAGATAAACATATAGTTGTGAAAGACTGCATAAACATCCTAGACGATAACATATGATATGCGATAATAAAAAATATAGATATATCTCGTGGCTCAATGTTAGAGCATCGGCGTTGCACGCTGAATGTCTGGGGATCGATTCCACTACGAGTAAAATAAAATACAATTATAAAATTACTTCAGAAAATATCCAGGTATTACACGTTGTTCCTTGAATCTAAGTTGAAGAATTCAAAGAGTGTAATAAATAATAATGAAATACTTACAGATAAACGATAAACCTATGGGAATGATGCATACCTCACGGTGGCAAAAACAATAAAGATGAGTTGAGCAAGCTAAATAAAAAGAAATTGATAAACGTAATGTGTGAACACAGCGAACAGCAGACAATGAAAGAAACAAATTTTGGAAAAAATATTTTATAAAAAATATTTTATTGACAATTCTCTGCACATTAGAATTATTTTTGCAACTTTAAAAAGGCACAATAGCCCTTTCAAAAGTTGCCGTCAACCCAGGCAGGGGGAGACACTGCCTTGTTGACCCACCGGGGAGATTACCCGGTGATTGGCTAAGAGAAGCCGGAAGAAGAGCCGAAGATTTGGAACATTTTTACTGGAGCGATTAACCTTTAGTTCGGATTTGTGAGTAGCCACGTCGCCCTCCGTGAACACATCATCGGACTAAGCGGACCCCCACGTCCCCTTTCCGGCCAGAGCCCTCCAAACCTCGGTATATGTTATTTTTATATATACCGTACAGTAGGGGCATGACCCCCTACGGGCTTATTACGAGTCAAGGGGAAACGGGGCTACGGAAAGGAAGGGAGCCCAGATATGCACTTCAATTTTTAAATAATTAATACCGTAATACGCGGGAATACACAGGCGACTGATGGAGGGAAATTCAATTCCGTACTTCAAATCATTATAACTTTTCGTCATCACATCCCAACCAGAAACATTCGCAGGTTCACTATTGCTATTAATCTAAATTAAGAAAATAAAACATAGATAAGCATAAGACGTTCTTATTGATATCGCTTACATGGTACATAAATTCGTCATCTGCCATATTCCTGTAGATTCCTGGCAGGAGCTTCTAAAAGGCTATGCAGTTGCAAATGATCACCATAGCCAAAACTTGAATACGAAAGTTTGGAAGAACCCTTCGTGTTGGACACAGAGATCTTCCATGGGCTTTCCTGTTGGGCGTTCCATGCACCATAAAAAAACAGATAGGTTACGAAGTTGGTTGTTTTGATCACTCAACGTTAAGATAAACAATGTACCTGGTATCGGCAGTCTTGACAACAATTTCCATTATAACATCATATCACCTGATTTTATGGAAAAAGAATTTCGTAGGCGACAGTTCAGAATAGAAAATGGTTGCACTCAAATCTATTGACAGGTGAGGATTGAGGAATGTCGCCTTAGGGAGTGCAAACCGCGATTTTGAAAACTATTAAATGCTTGTTAGCCATTGAAAGATTGCTGGCTGACGCAGACAATCGTTTGGGACATGATTAATGAGCTGCTTCGTGGATAAAGCTCGTTTTTTTTAGTCCTCTCCAGGATGACATGAATTCCAGCATGTTCTACACATGTATCAGCACTTAGCGATACACCAATTAAAACAATTAAAACAATTAAAAAATTTAAAATAGTACCACCCTTTTAATGTTTTTGACTCCATGATTCATCTTCGTTGCAATTGTGAAGGCAAGACAACTGACCTATGGTGATTTATTCATCGCACTTGCCATAACCATTTTCCCAATGTATCAGCTTTACCGCCAACAGTAGTTTACTAATACAACATTGACGATTAAAATTAGAAAAATAAACAAACTCAGCAGAAAAGCATTACCAGGGAGTAACATCTTGCATGTTGAAAAAGAATCCTCGTTTATCATGTACATGGCAGAATATCCACATTGCCTAGATGTGGATGTAGATCCTTTGCGTAATCACACAAATAGTAACTAAAACATATTGAATTGAAACAAAATTTAAATGAAGTTTTACCCAACAGCCGGCTGCACCTCTGAATTCCAAAACTACGTCTACACATTCATATCAAGCTTTTCCAGCATGTCTCACCTTTGGCATTTGTTTAAATCATTCCTTCAAAAATTTTTAATAAATGTAAATAAAGTAAATAATTGATATTTATGTGACGTCAGAGTACCATTTGGCTGTCAAGCATTCCATACAAGATAGGCATTTTGAAGAATCGGTGGCAGCCATCAAGTGCTACAATTGAATATGGGCTAGGTGTTATAGTCGCTGAGGGCTCTCAATCCCTAAACTGAACCTTGCTCACTGATGTGACAATCTATAAGGATTTAAATCTTAATTAATGAGACATGCAGGATACTGTATAAAATTATAGTAAAGATGGTACCAAATGCTGAGTTACTAGAAATTTTGCCTGGGAAATCTCCAACTGACCATGTGAAACATAAGTCAGCTGTACTGCATTTGCAAATCCAGTGTTCAAGTAACCATATTATCCAATCCATGTCTGAAGGAATGAATGAGAAAATTAAATAGGAATCTGGCCGCTAGATGGCCATAGCTGTAAAAAAGAAAAAAAAGGCCAAAATTTTTTTTTTTTGGGGGTAAAACGGATTGCCATAAAAATCCGGTTTTGGATCAATTGCATACATTTATGGCCTTCTCACTTTTTCAATTTTGGCAAAATTTTAGATTTCGCTTTAAATACATGGTTTCGATGCAGAATTGAACGGGCATCACGAATGTGAGGGTTGTTTTCTCGTGGGACTCATAGTTTTTGAATAAGACGTAAAAAACGGTAAAAGTTGGGTTTAAAAATAAGCCCGCGCTTATATTGCCGGGCTTAAATTTTTTCCTATTAAAAAATAATAGCATTAAATCTAGATAACTATAGATGATTCTGATTCAAGATTAACCAAGGAACACGAAAGTGGAATTTGTTTTTACGTAGAGTTTATATAGTTTTGGAGTAATCTAAAATATTTTAAGCCCATTCTATAACTAGAAATGTGACCGGTAGATGGCGATAGCAGTAAAATAGAAAAAAAGGCCAATATTTTTTATTTTTATTTTGGGTAAAACGGATTGCCATACCTGTGTACAAACAGCGATGTGAAGGAAGATGACGGTATTCATAGATTCATTTTTTCACTCAAGCGGGACTTCATCCTGAGAGCGGACTTCATTCATAGCGCTTAGCCAGCCGATGGTTTATTTTTCAGCTATGGACTACGATAGCAATGGTAGTTAAATTAAGGCTTACCTCACACAATTTTCACTTCCTAATATAAAATTTCTTGGTTCTCGATGATATCCCTCAACCATTCCAACAGTGAGATTTGAACCCCAGAGCTTTGCTTTCA
This sequence comes from Daphnia carinata, assembly GCF_022539665.2. Lineage (NCBI taxonomy): Eukaryota > Metazoa > Arthropoda > Branchiopoda > Diplostraca > Daphniidae > Daphnia > Daphnia carinata. Next base: position 7,288,071 of record NC_081336.1, on the reverse strand, counting down.
CTCGCTAACGCTTTACCGTTAACCTACTCAGTCACACGTTGTGAAGTGTTCTGCACGATGATAAATGTTCTGAATATTTTCGAGACATCTCTCGGAGAAATAACAATTCATTTTCATGGCCTTTACAACTGCTCTGTCAGCTGTTCTGTCAACCGTTCCATTTCGCTTGGCATTGGATCTCAGGATGGGTGTACACATCTGTTTTCCTTGTTAAGTTTAAATGAAGTTTTAAAATACTGTTGTATTGTGTACTCGGTTTAAGTTATGAGTTATGGGTTAATTCCAGCCCTGATAAACGGCTTCTCGTTTGGGTACATTAAACTACAAAATGAACTGGATTTAAATGATTCCCATTTTCTTTGTAGTAGTAGATGTCTGTTGCTATGACTTCGCTCATTTCTGACACAGTGTTTGATAAAATGAACTGATACTTTATGGAGGAGCAGCCTGGTGCAATTTTGATAATAGCTGAGCTTACTACGCTAAAGGTGCTATATGCATTACCAATATTCCCATCATGTGATAATTTTGGGTTTTTCCAAACAATGAATATTTCATACATACCTGTTTTCTTTGTTGAATTTGTAAACAACCACTCGAAAAATTTCATTTCAGGTCATACCATTCTGGACTGATTTGCAGGGAGATTCACAATGAATATAGAATGAGCGTTCTTCTGTTCATATTCTGAAGAGCTGTAGCCTATCATAGCATGGGGAAAATATTATAGTTTTCAAGTGAAAATAAAAAAAAAAACTTTACTGTTAATTTAACAAGTTATTTGTGCATTAACTTTTGTTCTTCTTCCGTCAATTGCAGGTCAAGCAGTTTTTTACATAAAGGCTTCTCCTGGTGATACAGCATGCATCCTGGCTTCTTTGCCTTAGAAGGTATTGCACCGGCTTTTCATATCAGCTTAAGTTTGACAGCATTAAGCATGCTATTGTGATCAAGACCACATTCCTTGCAGATAACAAAGCAGAACTTTTATCAGAAAGTTAATAGTACAAATTGTGGTATCTCTAGTAAGAGATTACCAGCAAGACTTTTACCAGCTAGGATAATATTCTACCTGTGTTCTACCAATGAAGAGATTCTGATTGCAGTTTGGTGTTTGCTGCTGACCCTTTACACGTTCATAGCCAATTGATGAGCACTTCCGATAATTGTATGCCATTAGCATAAAATGCAAGGGGTCCATCCACATATTCCTAAATTCACTCCAATCCTTATTCCAATTTCACGTTTTCCTTATAAATTAACTTCACGTCCTCCAGCTGGATCAAAGCGTCAAAGATCGTCGTCGGAAGAGCAGTGACATCAGCTACGAATCTTCTCCATCCAGTGGCTGACGACAGTCAACCATTAATTCCCTTCCAGCAACATCAGCAGCGGTAAGGAGTATTTCTCATTTTTCTTTCATTTTCTATGGGGAAAAGAAAAAAAAAAAAAAACAAAGAAAAAAACAAAAAAAAAAACAAGTTTTAGAGTTCTGTTGTCGTGCAACGGGGCTGTGTGTGTTGATGCACGCTTTTCGATTTAGATAAAAATGGTGGATTTTTCCATATTTGTTTTGTTCTTTTTGTAAAAAATTCAAAAATTCCTGTTTTCTTTTTCTGTGTTTCACAAATACACAACGTTGTCTGAACTCTATTTTGTACTACGGCAATTATTTATTTCGACGCTATATGCGTCGTTGCCATCACAGGCAACTTGCAGGTCGGAAAAACGAAAAAGGAAAAAAAAACGAAGCCGATTCTGTCAAAGAACACCTGGGAGAAAAATTATGGTTTTCGATGTACAACTGATGGTGTGATAGAAACACCTCCGTCAGAGAAAAAAATGGGTAATCGGCTATCTTAGGTATTGGTATTCGGAAAGGCAAGTGGCCTGGGTCTTGGCTTCGATGTTTTGAGCCAGTGAATGGTCAGGAAACAAAAACGAGGCTTGCTTTTTTTTTCCAAGTCCAAACCTTATTACAAAATTCACTATTAGTAATAGTAGTATTAAAATATGTGAAATAGCTAAATGGTAGAGCATCGGCTTCAGAAGCCGAAGGTCTAGGGTTCAATGCTCAGGTTCGCCGGGCGCCTTTTTTTCTTCACAAGAAACGTTTATTTGTCGAAATAACGAAAAATGGCAAAAAAAGGAAAAATTCTTTCGTCTCGACGATCGGTAGCGTCCCAGATTTTTTTTGGACGCCCACGCCAGCTTTCCAGATTTTTTCTGCGACGACTGCGCTAAGCAATATTAACCATTCTGGGATTCGAACCACAGACCTTACGCACTATAGGACAGCATGCTACCGGTATGCCATAACTGTCCTTGCATACATTGCTTGAGATTTTGATAGCTACGTAGTTATTTGATAAATTTAAAAAAACGCACCAAAAGTGGAGAAATATAATACCAAATATTACCATCAACTGTTTCCTTACACAAAACGAATTTGTTCTGTATTCAGGTATATGGGTTAGCAAAATAAACACGTAATCAAATTTTCAAACAGACATTGCAAGTTCGCAAGTTTCAATATGTTCTTGGATACGAATTTTAGTTTTCGATTACTCCAAAATAAGCCAACCAAGTGAACGACATTGAGTTAAACCCAACTCTCTTCAACTTCAATGGGCAAGGCAGCAAATCCAGGTTTCGAACTGCGAATAGATAAATTACATCTACAAGTAATAACTACCTAGGTCTTAACTTACTCGGCGAATATTTCGACTAGCAAAACCCCCTTGAGTCGAGGGGGCGCTAAAGTTGTAACCCATTCCAGTCACGCCTGAGACCATCGCTTGCATGAATAGCGGTGCATTGGCGTTTGGCTAAAAAAAAAATACGTAGGATTATTAATTACGAACACAAGTGTAAAGAAATATCATAAGATGTCAAAGTGGAGTAGGTTCTTACCTTAATTAACAAAGACACAAACTTTCCAGCGTTAGGGCCATCTCTTTCTTCGTCAAAGAACCTTATTGATTTCCCAACATTTCCCACGCGGCCCGTTCGACCAACACGATGAACATACTCTTCAATATCAGTTGGCAAGTCATAATTTAAGACATAGTTGACCTCGGCAATATCTAGGAAAACAATACAAACATCAAATACGCAAAAAACGAACGAACAACCCATAAAGTATTACCTAAAGCACGGGCAGCAACATTAGTGGCCACGGGAATATTCCTAATACCATTTTTGACGTCACGAAGCGCTTGCTCACGCTGACTCTGAAGATGATCGGCATGGATGCTGGTAGGCTAGAACATTTAAAGTTAAGACACTTTTCCCAATTCCAACAGTTTTGATTTTTACTTGTAAGTTGTTATTGCACAATAATGCAGTGACGAAATCCGCGGTCTTTTTGCTGTCGACAAAAAAGATGGTCTTGGCATCACCGAGATCTTGTAAAACTTCGATCAGTTTAGCTCTCTTATCTCTTTTCGGGCACTGAAAAAACAGCTGTTCAACATCCGAATTGGTGCCACCGACAATGCCTGTTGTGACGAATATGTAGTCTTCCATGTACGTCGCAGCCAGCGCTTGAACTTCATCTGGGAATGTAGCCGAAAACGTACAAACACGACGGATTCCCTACAGAGAAGCAAATAGTATTACATCAGTCGCATCTCATACTCAAAGGCCATCTAGAACATACTTTTGGATGCATCGTTGGATGGTTGGCAATTTTTTCAACATTAAGGCCGAAACCCATATCAAGCATTCGATCAGCTTCGTCCAAAATTTAAAACCTGAGCCCCGAGAAGTCAAATACTCCACGGTCGAGAAAATCCTTGAATCGACTCGTGGTCGCGACAAGAATATTGCACACAGCTTGAAGATTTGACCGCTGATGGCTCGTGACAGTTCCTCCATATATCATCACAGACTTTAAAGCCGAACTATAGGAGAATTTACATTGAAAGTCCAATTCACGAGTGGGTGCGACAATTACAACTTCTGGCTTTTGCCCCATGGCATGAGACGCACCAGCAACACCTTGTTCTAACAATATGTTCAAAACCGGTACCAAGTGTGCCGCCTGCATGAAAAAATGTAAAATTTTAGATGACTTAATCAGCGAATATCAGGGTTTGTAGAGTATCTTAGATGCAATTGAAGCTTTCAGTAGGCGCAATTACTGGCGTGCACACTCAAAATTACTTTTACTTCAACTTACCCAGTTCATACCGACCCATTTGAATCAAGTCAGTACGAGGGCATCAAGGTTTCAAAATTACACAGCGTTAATTAATTGGATTACCTTTTGCCGGAGCCCGTGACAGCACAAGAAATTTAATCTCTTATGGCAAGAATACCTGCAAATGAAGCTTTCTGAACAGGTGTTGGGTTTCTGTAGCCAGAATTTTTAATGTTTTGAAGTAGTAGTTGGCGCAGGCCGGCTTCTTTGAATGATGTTATGTATTGAGGTACATCTTTTCCTGTAATCTAAAGCAAACCCAATAGTTATTTTTAAATCATAAAATACAATTTCGAGAAATGGCCTACCTGAAGGACAACTTTATCAAAATTGTTAAAGCGTTCCCACAGACGATGCCCTTAAACAGTTCCTTTTCATCGCATATCACAGCTTCCGGAATGTATTGCTCATGCGGCTTTCCATCTTCCATCAATTCACTGAAAAGATTCGACAGCCTTTCGAGGTGTGGCCAGTTTCATGACACTAGGGGTATAACCACATTAAAGTAATCACACTACGAATACACGAAAACACTTACCTCGTGACCCTGGACAGAAAAAATGTAGACCAAAATGAAACAAATTAGATTATATAGATCTGTAGAAATGCATTACCATGTGTAACATCTCTGATGACGATGGAGATCCTTGTTCCATCCGGCAATGAGAAGCTACATGGCAGTTGTCTCAAAGCCTTGATGAAAAAAATCTGTTCATTAAATTGATACTTATGGAACTTTTGTGTACCATTTGCCTGTCAAACATTTCCTACTGGATAGGTGTTTGCGAATAATCACGGCTGTACGAATTTTGTGCTACAATTTGAATATGGCTCGTCGTTGTATTTGCTCAGGGCTCACAATCCCGAAGCTGACTCTTGCTGATAGTTGGATGAATCTATTAAAAGGCTTGGAATTTTAACTGATGTGATTTAAAGGATGTCATCTAAAATAATGGATGAAACAGTACTATATTACGCTGACTTTTTAGGATGCTTCTGCCACGAACTTGTCACACCGGGATGTCCGACAGATAGTCAGCTGTTCTCTTTTTGTTAACCGAAGGTAGATCCAACCATAATTAGTTAACCGATCCACACCTGCCATATGCCCATATTTCGGAATGAACGTCCTTCGGCCCTTCGGTTCACAGACGTATGATAAGAAATCATGAAAAATATGGCAATATGGCAATCCCATTTTTAACGAATATTTCTGCTGCATCGCGTTAGCATTGTGCCAAATATTTAGTGTGTTTAAAAAACGATTAACCTAATGAAAAAAATAGCAATTTTCCCGGAATCAGCATTCAATTTTGAGTATACCCTGTGATATTCAACCAATTCCGATGAGTGTCAATTTTTTCAGAAAATTTTTTTAGCCCCGACCGAAAAAAGTCGGGCTTATTTATTCGGGCTTATTTATTCGGGCTTAAAATGTTTTTCGGTCAGTGTATGTAGAGAATTAGCTAGAAATATTGCCGGTAGATGGCGGTAGCAGTAAAACAGAAAAAAAGGCCAATATTTTTTATTTTTATTTTGGGTAAAACGGATTGCCATACTAAACGTTTAAATATTAGTGAACTTCACCCAAAAACGGTCCCAAATCTCCGACACCACTAACCACCATCTAGTGGTAGCAACAATACTAATTATGGTCCCCCTCATTTAGGCCTAATCCCTATCGGGAAACTAAATTCACAACAAGCACGTCAGTTAATTTGGGATTTCCCTGTAAATGTTTGCCACAATTTCCTTCGCTTTTCCAGTATTGTTATTTTGAAATTAAGACACAAGGTGAACATTCTTGGATTTCCAGACTGTTTCATCACAAGAAGATGAACGAATTAGTAAATAAATAAAAACGACTACAAGATCGTCCAATTAGTAATAAAGATATATTTTACTTTTTTTTTCGTTTGCTGGTTTCTTTAACGACATATTGTGTTAATGAGGAACATGAAACCCGAAAGAAAATCGTTCGGCACTCCCAAAAGGCGAGGTCTACTTCCTTTGCATGATCTTGCAATTTTAGTGTCTTGCACGGCCAGAATTTTCTTCTCGTATTGCGCCATACTGTCCCATTGTCACAAAGGGGAGGGGGATGGAATAGAGTTGGAAATCGGTTTCACCTTTTAAGTACCATTTCTATAATGCAAATGAAATACTCCGCGAAGCATACACTCGCCAATGTTTGTTTGTGTTTAAGATTAAAAGGGAAAAGCGTGCGTTAAATGGCAGCGTATTATTTTGTTTGTCAGCAAAAAAATAAAGGAAATAAAATCATACAATGGCACACGTAAAAGATCAGAGGAAAAAAAAACAGAAGGCAGTAGAAAAAAATCAGAAGTGGCATTTGGTGCAAAATACTAAAATAGAAATATAGACGAAAAAGAAAAAAAAAAAGGCCTGAAACAAAAGGCTGTCAAAATTACTACCGGGTCACCACATCTTAAAATAAGAAATAATAAAAAAAAAGTACATAAAATGCTAATACCCAAAGCAGTTAGCAAGGACATAGTCTGACAGGATGAGATGAGCGTTCGCTCGGGGATAGTGTAAAAAAAAAAAAAATGAAAATACATGATCCGTTCACTAGCGTCGATTTACGGTCCGCAGCGAAGTCTTTATGCTAAAAAATATCAAACAGAAGAAACGATGATAAAAAAAAAATAGGATAAAAACCAAGAATATGTTTGTAAGGAGGAGAATAGCAGGTGCGACTAAAGTGAGTAGGTTAAAAGCAGATTGCGGCTTTGCATTCAAAACGTGAAGGGAATAGGCAGAATATTGTAAAGGACACAAACCATCGAAAATCAAATAATATTGCAACCAAAACCCATTGAAAAAGCCAAGTCAAGAAGACAAGTATTTAAATTCTAATTTCGTTAATTTAGCAGCAGCAACCAAACAAAATCCTAATTGGGTAGTCGGACGAGTAGCTTTGTCAGTGTGTAACAATATCGTATGAACTCAAACGAAATTGGACAGTAAAGATTTCGATACAGGGTCGGGAGTAAAAAAAACAACACGAAGTATCGACCATTTGTGTGAAATACGTCCTTCCTTCGGGACTAACCGTTCAAAAAAACCGATAACCGAAATCGAATTTTGAATCGAATCTTAGGAACATAAAGAAAACACATTATTATAATTACTATTTTCCAAATTTGAAAAAAAAAAATCTAATAAAATTCTGATTGTAAAGATGAGATTGTAAATGGTCAGTAGCGACGTCAAGTGCGCGTACGTCTTTACGAGAGACGAAAATCGGGGTATGTAACGATTGTTTTACGCGGGTGTGAGAGAAATGGATTCACATTCCTTGGTATTATTTTGGCAGAGGGGCGTGAGTTGCCAGAAGGCGACGCGGATGAGCAACACCCGACGCTTTCACTGACGGCGAGCTGTGATGAGCCAATACTTTTTTACTGGCGCTGCTGCCGGACGGAGTTATCGGGCCAGAGCCCAATGGCGACAGAGATGCGCGTAGGACGGAACGTGTCAACGGCCGGCGAGACGCGATCGTACGCGACGTCTTACCGACCGGGCCGTCCGTCATGGGATCGCGTGGCATGACAGGACACGGGCCAGAAGATGGGCTTGACAAACGGTTCGTTTTTAAAGTTTTCTCTCTGATTTTCCTCTTGGTCTTCAAGTCACAGAAGCCGGTAGCAGTTGGGGAAGAGGAGATGGAAGAGGAGGGTGGAGGAACTTCCACTGAAGTGGAATGTGGGGACGTGACCATGTGGTGGCCATTACGCCCCAGCATTCCCCCCGACGACGTTGCCGCCGCCCGCTTACTCGCACCTAGCGACAATCGCAAAAGACGAGAAGATGAGGAGCCTGCATGGCCATGATAGACACCACAACCCGAGCTCAGCAGCCAAGCATGTCTGGCGAAAAAAAAACAAAATACAAAATAAAAAGAAAAGAAAAAAAAAGTTTGTCAATGAAACAACGAATCGAATCTCAAGCAACCCGACGATGTCAATCTGAATCCTCCCTCTTCAAAGGCCTCAACAACTACCCCCCCCCCCCACCATAATTGTCATCAATCGTGATCGAACAAAGCTTAATTCTCAGTAGAAAGAGGAACGGGTTCTGTTATACACACGGAAAACTGGGCAGGTGCATCGACCCCAATATTAATTGACACGTTGTTAAGCACTATCGGTTAATTCACGAACAACCAACCCAAAAGCTTTGCGAATAAAGGCGATGCCGGTGGTTGTGTTGAGCAAAACAAATAAATAAAAGCTGATCTGAATTACTATTTTTAAAAAATGTCTGTTCACCTTTTTGTCGTAGTGGTAGACCTCGTAACGCGTTTGTATCCCGCTGGAGTACCTTCGCCACTCACTTTACCGTCATCGTCGATGGTTTTGGGTGATCTTCCACTACCACCGCTGCTGTTGCTGCCTTGTGACGAATTGAGAAGAGATGCACCGACAGTCAGAGCCGAACTCACTCGGTTCGATTTGAGCGGAGATGGCAGAAGAATGCCTCCCTGGCCAATCGTCTGCAAACGCTGAGACGTTCGGCTACGGATACGGGTAGCCTCGTCAGTTGGCCTACGAAATACATTTCCCATTTTAAAAGAAAAATGGTATACGTCACATACAATTTCAAAAATTCACCTCAAATCAGAGCTCTTGACGACTGCCTTGTTGCTTCTATGCAGGACGATATCATCACAGTTCCTGCGTTGAAACAAAAAAAAAAAACATCGTTTTTAATAGAACACCAAATTAATTCAACGCCATGACAATTGTTTACTTTAGAGCTCCGGTTGTCGTTGCTCTTGCGTGTCGTCGGAGTGATTTGATCTGCTGAAGGCGGTCACCCTGCGACATGCCGTTAACGAGACATTCTTCGTTGAACACGCTGCCCTTTTTCTCCTTGAGCGGCTCTTGCTTGACGGTGGCGTTGGCGTTCGGATCAACCGGAACAGCCAACAACGTACTCTCTGCAACCGTGAGCACCGATTTATTGCCTGCAGAATTGGACGCCGAAGTCTTGTCCTCTTTCATGTCTTCCAATTTAAAACTGTCCAAAATGTTGAGGATGCTGCGGACGCTACCACTGTCGGCTTCTTTCTCTGTCGTGTTGTTGATGCAAATCAAGGATCGACAGGTGGTCTCTTGCAACGAAGCACCAGAATCGTCGTTGATTCGATTGCCATTGTCTGCTAATTTTGGACATTTGGCCGTGCTCAAGCTGCTGCCCGTGACACATATCTCCGATAGGTAAACAGCTGTTTTACCGGCATGGCGGCTATTGTGGTTGGCATTCGAATTGGCAGTGGACTCGAACAGCTTACGCTGTTTAAAACTATGGACAGGATAAGCACAAACTATCCCTAAAGACTGCCCATTGTGAGCGTTGTCGTATTCATCTTTCTGTAGCCACATCTGTAATTGTTTGCTGTAAAGAATTAAAAGAGCTCGTTATTCCAAAATGCAATCTCAAAGTGTTACCAAAATCCAAAGTACCTTTCCACCCAAGTTTGCTGGTGACCAATGACGCAGCCAGGCCGGCAGATCCTCAGCCAAGCAATGGTCTCGTGGGCAGTCATGCGGTAATGCTTCATCATGTAGCAGGCGATAAGCGTACCCGTCCGCCCCAGTCCAGCTACAAGTAGAACGAGTGAACAGGGTTAGTCGGCGTACTAGAGACGCAGTAGACGGAAATTGGTTCGTACCTTTACAATGAACTGCCACGGCGCCGCTAGTCGCTTCGCAAATGTTCAAGAAGCGCTCCATGATGAGGTCGCTGGGCGTGCTGCCATCGGTAAAGAACAGGTCTCGGTGTTGGAATCCCCCTCGAGTAAAACGGGCTGCATCGTAGATGCGCTTATTCAGCCGAACAATGGTCGTTACGTTGTACTCGCGAAAGTAGTTGAAATAGGATTCGGGGGTGTGTTGGCCTGGCGCGAAGAAAAAAAAAATAGAACAACGTTGTTAAAGCAACTTGTGTTCTTGGCTTATCACGCAGACTTGTCCAACACACCTTCTTCCTCATTCTTAGTGGAATGCGGGCCACAAAATGCAATAAACTTGCCAGGAATAATCCAATTAAAGTCGCCATTTTCCACTCGCTGGGAAAGAAAAAACAGAATGAAGCTTGTATCATAAAAAAGGGCAGGCGGTTCTTCATTAGTGTCACCTCGTAATGTTCATATTCTTCGACGTCAAAGTCATTGAAATCAAAGAAATTGAATTTGATGGCCTTCTCGATGGCGTGCAAACAATCCAAAATAGAAATGCTGTATTCGGCCCAGCCGTACGAAGCATCTCTGATGTAAAATAAATTTGATTAATTTACGATCGACATGAATGTCATTGATGAAAAATGCATACCTAAACGGTAAAAAGGGTGGGCTGTTTCCACTCGTCAATAACCGGAAAGCTTCTTCCGGGCTCTTGTTTAAATAAATCACCTACAAATAAAAAAGAAAAAAACAATAAAAATTGACATGTTAGATTGAAAATTAGGATTCAGAAAGAAACCGAAAGAGGGGGAAGAACAGATTAAGGAGGAGACGAAGAAGGACGGCAAAGGGCACTCCAAATTAAGCGTGCATGTCTCGTTTGGCCGAAGGGCTCAAAACATTGTTCATTCAATGTGCGGACGAAAAACGGGAGAAAGCATAGCACCACGGCAAACAACATTTACTTTAAGGAGCGCTGATGCGGCAGAACGAAAAAGGAAGAGATGGGGGAAAATGGAAGGAAAACAAAATTCAGGTGGAGTATTTTGGAGATCAGCCCAACTTACAGCGTAGGAGCCTATTAACATGGCAGCATTGGCCCTCTTATGTTGGTCTTCAGTTGTGTAATGGACAATGCACTTCTTGGCCAGATTGGGTGCCTGAAATTCGAAATGTCAAAAAGAAAAAAACATCAGTCTTGTGTTAGAGGCAACGAGAGTGATTGGATAACGAGGCTATTTTCAACAGGAAGGAGAAAATAGACATGGAACTTTTATTGCCTATCCTTTCCTTTTCTATTTAATCGGTGTTTTTTTTTTATTGCTTTTCATGGTAGTCAACTCACAGTCTCTCCCACCGTAAATAATTGCGCAGAGGTGAAATGGGAGGTGCGGCTATCGCCGCCAACTAAATAGGACTTCCCGTTCATTCATTCGCCAACGCTCCAGGGCCGTTCGGTACACGAGGCAAACGAAACGGCGCACTTTTTAGAATGGGGAAAGCCGAAAAGAGAACAAAAAAACAACAAAAAAAAAAAGGAAACATCAGGAGGGAATAGTGCAAAAAGCCATCCGGTAAAATTTGAGTTTTTTCTCTTTTGGCGACTTGCTAAAAAAGAAGATGCGTGCTAGCAATCTGCAAAATGCCAGCAGGCGTGATAAAGAAAACCTTGAATGGTTTGCCAGGTCTCAGCCAACCTCTGGTTGGCAGCTGGTGCCAGTACTTTGTAATAGCTGCTTTGTTATTGTAACTTCAGACGCGGATGTTTTCACCTCCGTTTGCCCTTGACTCTCTGAGCCACAGGCATAAAATCTAATCGAAAAATCACGTCCAATTGACGTGCGCAACCAAACGGTATTTAAATGGAGCCCTTGAGGGATTCGACGAAGACACGCAGGTGAAGATGCATGTTACGGCAACGATAGCTGAATCATGAAGACGATTCCTAATCAAATTCTTCCCTCAAGAATAAGTTGGGCATACAATTAAAATTAAGGAACACAATGTGAGGTTTGAATTAAATCATACACCGAGTTAAAGAATTAAACAAAAATGAACAGATATTTACCTTCAACTTGCGATTGAGTTTGTGGCAGTACCGGTAGAGCATAGCCAAGTTAAGCGGCCCAAAGTCTGAATAAAAGTTTCTGTACACGAGCTGATCATCTATGCAGAAATAGTGGGTGTCTGGTGTGGATTTGGGTCTGATAGAAACCTTTAAAGTGGCAAAGTAGAGTTGATCTGGAAAGACAATAATTTCATTGTACTATAAGTTAACTATGGAATTTAGTAAAAAAAAAACCAACCAACTTACCTTTGATGAACTCTGCAGCATGCACTAAAATATCTTCTTTTTCAAGTACGGTATTCATTTCACACAAATAAAAAATTTAAGTTGTCAGTTCAAAAGTTAAGATGTTAAAAACACAAAAGGCAGGGAAGTCAGGTAATGATTTTGTGTTGACAATCACTGAAAAGTTTGTCCATCCTGGGCTGGCGCGAACCGTGAATAAGACACGTAAACACAATGAGAAATGAAAGACTCAACTGAGAGCTAGGCCAAAACCCAAGAGGTGTATAGACCAACAGGGCTTGTCAACAGAGTGTAAGGTGCTACACGTAACACAAAAAACTCCCGTATACACACGCACATAACTCACAACCAAAAATGGGAGTGGTATTTCTTTGACGTTTCAAAGATATTTCAATCGTCTGTCTAACTCCTAAGAATGATATGGGTGACTAGATTTAGCGACAAGTCGGAAAATGATGACAGAAATTGGCAACGAACGGTCGACTGACAAGTGTTTCGTGGGAGATTTCCTTTTTTTCCGTTGGAGACTTGCGCAGCAACTTCAAAAATTACAATACCAACGGACTTTATGGAGTCGATTCCTACCTACTAAGGCGACTTGGCAATGTCGAATGAGAATCGAAAAACCTGAAAGAATTTCATTTGACCTCTTAACCGGATTTTTAACAACTAAAAAAATTAGAATAATTTGGGAGCCAACTAGTTTCCTCTACTAATGTATTTTTTCTTTCATATTTCATTGATATAAAATAGATAAAATAAGTTGATGGTTGTTGCCATATCAGCTAAAAAGCTTCAACGCCATCTGACGAATGGCGCCAATTTTTTTTTTTTTTTTTTTTTCTATTGGTTAGGCTATGCGACGTTGCTATGCCAGTAATATAATAATAAATCAACAACAAAGTTGGCGCGCATCAGCAGAAAATACTGACAGGAAAGTTTGTCCTCGCCTTTCAACTTGCTCACGCCGTTCAAATAACCCCAAACCCGCAAAACGTGATTTCATCTTCTCATCTAAAGTTCGATACACACCTTATTTGGTACGTGAGTGAGCTTAGCCTATTAGTTTTTTTTTCTTCTTCAACGTATATGGAATATTACCGGAGGCCTGTTTTTGCCCTCGCCCCTCAAAATTGCAGCTTTCAGTCTCTCTATTTGTTGTTTATTTTCGTGGCTTTTTATCTAATCTCGTTCCAAGTCGGATGTCAATAAATGGCTCCACAGTTAACCCAGGGTTCAAGCACTACCGTGAAACCATGTGGCTGTTTTAGCTTCTCCTTTCCAGGAGTGGCAGAGAGAAGATGGTTCACCCATAATTGTCCTTTAAACATAAAAGGCGCTTCGCACATCAACGCCTTTCACGAACTTTTTCGAGTCAGTTGATTGCGTCATAACGATAATTGAATAACGATGAGAATATTGAGATAACCGGTGCAAAATGTTGAATTGTATTCTCCAAAAAAAAAAAAATTTCTTTTTTCAAATGTTTTTTAATAGTAACAAACTGTAGACAATTTACGTAAATATATACATTAAAAAAAAACCAATCACTCAAACGTAGCACGTACCATTTTCGGCCATGTTTTGCCGTATTGCAAACGGCATGCTGTTCCACTATGGCCAATGCCTTTTTCAGAACAAAACTTCTAGCCTGAACAGTTCAACCAGTCACATACGTAACAATAGAGGATGCAAAGAGAAACACGAACAAATTGTGGTAAGAAATATAACAGACCAAAAAAGAAAAAAAAAAAAAAAAAAAGGCACACAGTGTCCCCCTTTTGCAGAACAATAGCAACGTTTCTTTCCTCTTCCCAAAGCACGGGGCATATATATATGTATTTATATAACGCTCGTCAGAACTGTGGGAAAACCGGATCAGATCCTGCTGGCCAGTTTCCAGCAGAGCAGGCGACCCACGTTATTTGGAATTTCTTTATCATTTCTTTTTGAAATTTTATTTGTTTTTTGTTTTTTTTTCTTTTTCATTACATTTGTATGCATTGCTTTTTGTTGGTTTTGTTTTTAGTTGTTGTTTTGTTTTATAATTACATTTTCAAAAAACCTTTTTTTTTATCATTTTTTTTTTAATATCAAATCACTCACAGAATAAAAAAAAAAAAGACATTCGGTTTCCCGTTGTTTTTTTTTTCCCTTTTTGAAATGAGGAACACATTCGGGTGTGGTGAGGTCTTATTAAAAGGAGAAGGTAACACAGACGTGATGGCGGATGATTTGGTTATTTTGTTTTTCTTCCGTCTCTTTTTTTCCCCCCGCTTTTCGTGCAATGCTGCGTGCGAAATTGAAACGTCATTGGGCGTAGGGAATTAAATACACAGCTGTTCACACACACACACACACACACACACACACAAAATTGGTGTCTATTGCTGGGAGAGGTCTGTCAGTGCAGATTATCCTAGAATGTAAATAAAACGAATTCATTCTTCTTCTTTCTTTTTTTTTTTTCATTTATAAATATAAAGCTCGAAAAATGCTGTCAATTGAATAAATAAAACTCATTCCTAATGGTAAAAGGGTCAAATTTCATAAAAAGTTTTTTTTTTCCTATCTATAATATCGATGAGTTACGATAAAAGACGACCAAAGTGCCGCCGTAATCGTCCATAATTGTTGCAACTGACGGTCGGCCGAAGATCGCCGAGGTTCGGGCAGAACGGACGCCGTATCAGCCACTTTGATAACAGACAAGGCTTCGTCCTCCCTGATGTCGGGCGATCTCTTGTTAATCATGTGCCGCAATCGGTTGGCCACCGGTAAGCACTGTGCCTGTTTGAGACGAAATGCAAATCAAATCAAAAAAGGGATGAACTTTGCTCAAATGAAATCACGCGCCAAATGCGAAACTGACCTTCTCGTGAGTGAGCATCTCGAGCGTGACGGAATTGTTGACCCTCTGATCATCCAAACTTGGCAAGCGGATCTGAAAGATTAGGTTCTCCTCCATCTGATCGTGGATGGACATGCGGCATTCGTTCTCCGCCTACACAACAAAATGAGGATCGCGTTCAACTACGGTCTGCCGTAATTCGTTTTGCACACAGAGCGAACCCTCCCCCCCATGAAATTTAATTTACCTGCTCGGGTGGCGTGAAGTACATGTGCCTGTGTAGTCCCGTCAGTAACGACCTCGACACATTGACGTGCGTGAACTGGTAGATGGCCTTCTCGTCGGCTTGCGAATAGCCGATAAACAGGAAGACGCCCAAAGGTAGCGAGTATTGACCTGTTGTGGTATAAAACAACAGGCAAGAATATCATATACGAAAGTGCGCGTCTAAATTGATTGAAATCGACTGCATAGATTAGCGGAACAGCAGAGCTCCAATCGGGAGAAAAAGGATCTAACTGCTGAATCTTGGATGAAGTCGATGGTTGTACTCGACGTCAAAAGTTTGGAGCTAAAGCGAGCCCTTGTACACTTGCATAGGAGAGGTTCAACGCTATCGTTGATGTACGATGCAGCTGTGCTTAGAGATCGACGTTCATTTATGATGCACGAACGGTGATCGACCGAACGAGATGTGCCACTCGTCTATTATATGCAAGTACAATCTACCGGCCCCCCCCTCTCCCTTTCCGACTACACCATTATCCCGGGCGACAAAGTCCGGCGTTAAAAGATTGAAAGTCAATGATTCAAGAGTCACTACGAATGCGTGACATTGTCTATCGATCCGCAATGGATTATGGTTCGCCGTAGGTACAAAGCGATTTCAAAGAATAAAAAATACAAAAAAAAAAAAAAAGATAGGAAGAGCAAGCAAAAAAGCGGAAGGCCGAAGAGAAATGATAGAGAACGTTGAAGGTCTATCGTGATAAATCATTTTTCTTTTTTTTTTTTTTTTAGTGAAAAATGTACCTGGATCAGGTCGGGCGCAGACCAAAGTACCGGAGAAACAGAGACATTCCCCTCTATAGGCTTGAAAAGCCGTGGCAGCGTGAGCGTAGACTGCGGCCGATGTCTGGCAGGGTTTCCGTTGGGCGCAATCGGCGATCGAACAGGTCACAACTTGGCCGGCACCGCATCGGCACAATTCCGAACAGTCTGGATCGTCGTCGTGGTACAACTTTAAAAGGAAAAAAAAATGAAAGTTTGTTCAATCGATGAAAAATGCCTCATTTTTTTTTTTTTTTATTTAACACAATTTTTTAATATCGAAAATAGAAATGAATTTGTGGTCTGTTGAATAGCGAATTGTATTTAAAAGAAAAATAAATTGAAAAGAACTTACTCGTTTACTCGTGCCTTCTGCAAAGTGAACGACACGCTTATTGGGCCGTTCCAGCGTGCAATATTCTGTTCGATTCAAAAGTCAACGCACAATATGAAATCATTAAGTTTGCGTTCACATTTTTTTTTTTTTTTTACATGTCAGTCTAGTCGTGCGTGTAGTCACGCAAAACGTTAATCTTTTTCTGATTTTCTTCAATAGAAAAAAATCAAAGAAGATACGTAAAACATTAACATCATAAAAAGGATGTTTTTACTGGCTGGAATGGTGGGCCGCGTAATCATGTCGGTGGTGGACGGATCGGAGGCCGTTGTGAATCTGGTGGCCGTCGATGTGGTGGACCAAGTGACGCTGGTACTCGTCGAGTCGGACGTCACTGAAACGCGTCCGTCGCTGGCATTCGTTTCTTGAGGGCGATACGTTTTCCTCGGAACGACGACAGTGAAAAGATGATGACGAGGATCGTCATCGGCGCTGGACGTCTGACGGCCGCCCACCGTAAAGCTGCTGCCGTTGCTGGATATTGGCGCTGTCGTCGGGGTCGGCATCGTCACCACCTTGAGGTTCCCTTGAATTTTGTGAAAGTCCCTCTGCGCTTCCACTGATACAATATCAAAAAGTCCTTTCTTTTTTAAATGAAAACAAACTTCTCGATCACATTAACGAAAGTAAGTACCAAGACATGTTGAAATTGAAAAGAAAAAAAAAATTAAGGGGAGCGATGGGGAATCATCAAAGGGAAAACACGAATGAATGGCAAAGAAAGAATGTGCGGATCATCGAACTGATGAGATGCTCTCAACACGATTGAAGTTCAACGAGTCGGACAGGAAACGATGGTCTTTTCTATCAGGTTCTTTTTCGAATTTTTTTTTTTTTTTTTTTTTTTTTTTTTTTTTTTTTTGAAAATATATCGACCTACCAACGCAAGGATTGAGCCAGAGAAGTCGTTGCCATTCGGTGCAATCGTACATGGCGGCCATGTCGCCCATCTGCTGTGCCGTCCGGCAGGTGCACGTCGTCCGCAGATCCGTGCCCAGGATGTCCAACACGGCCCGTCGGCATATAGACGGCGGCCCGGCGCAGCCTTTGGTTACGACGTCGACAGCGCAAGCCTGGACGTAAAACTCCAATCGAGGCCTACGTACAACAAAAAAAAAATGAAGTGGTTATTAACTTTAATTTATTTTGATCCAATTTTTTGTTAAAAAAAAAAAAAAAAGTGGTAAGCATATCTCCCATTTGTTTTTGTTTGTTTTGTTTTTTTCTTTCTCATGTCCAAACAAGTTCCCTCCCACCCTTCGGAAGAAAAAAAGAAACCACTTGGCCGGCGATAGAACGATAAGACGGGAGTGAGCTACGTTCTACTATTATTGATCAAATAACTTGCAAGAACACCCCCCCCCCCCCCCGCTGTGCAACCCGTCTTCTTTATTTTTTCTTGTTTGCTACTTTAACACAATCGTTTTTATGTGCATCAAATGTGTCCCGTTCGAAGGCAAAGGCGGCAAAATTCAAACGTCCATTTCTGTTGTTTTTTTTTTTTATCGCATCTGTCGCATAACAGAGTCAACAATGTCACGGACTTTGTTGTTTCGCTTCTAAACGGCCCTTTTTTTTTTTTTTTTTCTCAAATCAATTCACGACAAAATATAAAGAATGAAAATCTTTACTTGCAATCCGGATGAGCTTTGCATTCTTCGGCCAAATGATGACAGGCGGGCGTGTGGTGGGGTGAGTTATTGGCTTCATTATTTCCCATTGCCGGAGAGGAAGACGCCATGCTGCCCATGCCAGTCGATGAAGGGCCAGTGGCTGGAGGCGAATGGTATCGTTCCGGCCGTCTAGCGCAGTCGGGATGGAGGCGTTCTTGCGCCACAAGACATTCGTCGTTCCTGCTTTGGGTTTTCCTATCGTTTTCGGAAGAAAACAAAGACGATAAATAAAATAACAAAAAAAAAAAAAAAGAACAACATTTTTCGTTTTGTTTTTAGATTGGATCACGAAAAAAAAAAAAACTCTTATCCATTGCGAACCGAAAAAAAAAAAAAAAAAAGATTGGCCGAGACGCGATTTGAACGCGAGATCTTTCAGTCCTGGTTACCGATCCAATTTGTTCTGTCTCAAGTTCGCTATCCAACTGTTTTTAACACGATCGCTTGTTGTTGTCGTGGCTTTTTCCTTAAAAAAAAAAAAACAAGAAAAACAAATAGAAAGGACGGCAAGCGAAAGGACGGGGTTGCCAACACCTACCACCCCGCACTATCAAATGTCGAGCGGCCAAAAAAGAAAGAAGAAGAGGAGGTGGTCTATATATCTCGCGTCGTAGACTATGTCGAAGAAAGGCGGCGTAGGGGACCGTTGTTCTATAGATATATCGAACGGCGCTAATTGACTGTGATATGTAATCCTCGGTGTATATGTTGCAGAGCGTTATAGGATCGACGTTCCCCATCTTGTTTCTGTGTCCATTTTCGGACGGGAGGGGGATCGATTCCTCCGCAACCGTGACATGGCCGTCTAGCACGCAAACAGACAGAAACCTCATACCTATCTCCTTTCCCTTACAGCGCGCACACACACACACAGCGACCATTTTGCTTTCGGAAAGTACATCATCACGACAGTGAAGAGAAAGGCCAAGAATGATCGATGTTTTATAGTTGTCCTTGTCGTGTAAAGCCCCCCTCCCTCCCCCTCTCCGGCTTTGAAGGATAATGACAAACAAAAACAAAATGGAGAGACCGATGGCATATTCTTTTGTGACTCTAATTTTTTTTTTTTTTTCTTTTTTTTGTATTCTTCTATCGTAAAGGGTTCTGTTCATCAATATTAATGTGTCGATGATATCGCTAGTCAAGAACGAACCGCTATTTGATGGTTTTTGGGCTTTTGCCTGTCATGGACAACATCTTAACAATGCTCTATCGTTTGATGACGATGACGATAGGTCTATACTGCCGAAGGGGAGGGGAAGACGTATGCAAAGTTTCGATTGAAACACAACAATGCGGCATTCAAAGAACTGCGTCCATTTTGTTTGTTGTGGTTCTTTCTATTGAAAAACTATCATAACGATCAGAAGCAATCCTCTCGCGAGCACAACACACAACTAGAGGTGAAAATAATGACGAGAGTCACGGCTCGTGTAAAACAAACGGAAAGTTATGGCGCAAGAGCGTCGGCGTTTATGATTTCCAACTGCATAATCATCTTCAGCGGGCTGCGCAAACTAGAAGGCTGCCAATCGTTAGAGCGAGAAACGCGCAGATGGTTGAAAAAAAAGGAACAAAACAGCAAAGCGATTTTCAAACTTGCAAGGGGGAGAGAGCTTGCGTAAAAAAAAACAAAAAAAAACAAACAAACAAACAAAAGACGTTCGCTGAATTATTATCTTAAAAGTTTGATTGGCACGTCTCGAAATGAGCGCGCGCACACACGCGTGAGGATGACGGGCAAAGCGAAAATAGACAAAAACAAACAACTCACTTGCAAACGCAGAAGGCCACTTCTAGGCTCCATTGTAGCGGCGCGTCTTTGTAGAATCCCTGGAGCGCCTGCATGCACAAGTCTCGATGGCAGGTGTCCGCGCTTGCGGCCAGGCCACTTGCGCTTGCGGCGCCATTGCAATAGCGAAGGAACGGCTCTAAATGCTTGCGGCATTGAAGGTCCGACTGGCAATTGCTGAGCGCTTTATGGCACGTGCTCTGATAGATGGACACCACTCGGCCCGCACCTCCGTCGGCTATTTCATCCGCACCAGCTAAGACACAAAAACGAAAAAAAAAAAAACACACACACACAAATTATTCGCAACAAAATAAATAAATAAATAAATAAATAGAAAAAGGAATTAATGTTAGAGAGGGCACGGCAGCAGGCCCGGAACAAGCTTTTGATGATGGTGTGTGTGTGTGTGTGTGTGTGTAGAAACGAGGGGCGGATGGATTTGGGGCAAGGAGTGATGGATGGCATCCGGCCATCAATAATTCTCGACAATGAAAGAAGAGGAAAGAAAAAAGAAAAAGAAAAAAAAAAAAAAAAAAAAATTGAAACGGGAAAATAAAATCTTGGGGTCTCTCAGGCGTGAGGCTCCGGAAGACGGCCATTAGCTGATCTTTTCGAAAATGGCGTCGCCATATTATTACTTTTTATTTGAGAAAATGCGCAACAATAAAAGAGCGGGACTGTAAACGAAAGAAACGCAAAGTGTAAGTGAACAATTGCGCTGTATAGCAAAAAAAAAATCACGATCCATCGGCATTGGCCAACTTCTTCTTTTGGCTTTCGATTTGCCATCGTTCAACATCGCAATCGGCACTGCGATATAAAAAGTGCCTTTGATAGCGTGTCGTCAGAGTATCGACCATCGGCAGACTAAACACAAATGCAACAACAATTCCATTTCTTTTTGCGACTTGAAAATAAAAAGAAGAAGAATCATTCAGATCCTGGTCGTATATAACCAGACCCCGATAACGACCTCCCGGTATATATATATAAAAAAAAAAGGGGGGGGGGGTCCTTGTCATCTCGGCACGCAATCGAATGATCCCACGATGGTTTGCAGCACGCAGCATTTCTTCTTCTTCTTTTTTTCTTTTTTTTTTGGGGGGGGGGGGGGGGGGGGGGGAGGTTGTTGTACGTCGAATTTCGTCTTGTCAGAAAGGGAAAATTGACGTCGATTTCAAAAGGAAATCCTACGGGCCATCCGAAAAACATATCGTTTTACGTGTTACGCTAGAGGAGTAAAGAGGATTCGGAAATGGGAGAGGCCGTACGCAGAGAGCATAATCGGTCAGCCATAAACGAGAAGTACCCTCCCCCCGCCTCTCCCACACTCAGATACACGTAACGTTTGATAAGAGAGACCAACAATCAAATGTATAGATCGTCCCATGTCGAGATGGATTTCCTACGAATACGTAAAAATAAAACAAAAAAAAACAAAAAAAAAAAGGAGATCCCCAACTAAAAAATCCTCTCTGTAGATTTAAAAAGAAGAACATCAAAAATAAAATGTCGAAAGCCAAACGACTACGAAAAGTAGATAAAAAAAAGAAAGAGGAATGAAAAGAGGTAGCGGATGGTACAAGACTTTATGAGGTGGTTCTTTAAATTGATGCTTTTTCAGATTGCCTCTCTTTTTCTTTTCTTTTTTTTTTTTTTTAGAGGAATAATAATAAAAAAAAAGAGTAGGGGAAAATGGATGGCCATCTTGTCATAAGATGAGAGAGCGATGAAGATGATGGTGCACGATGATAGGTTAGTCAAACCTACTGTGGTTGAACGGTGAGCCATTGACGGCTGACGTGTTGGACGACGTCGTCGTGTAGTACGAAGAATTATTAGCGGCCACGTTTCCAGCGGCCGACGCCGCGTGAATCGACGAGACGGACGACGTAGACGAATGATAGCCGATCCTCGTGCGAGTCAGGGCGCTCTCGAGAAAATGGCTGAAACGAGCCACGTCGATCGAGCCGGCCTCGGCCGCCGCACCGTGATGATGTTGATGATGAACGCTGTCCATCAGGCGGCTCTCGATTTGACGGGCGTCCGTCTCCCGCTGGCGGTTGAGCGTCTCTTGCCAGCTGCCTACAGCGACACGGGGCGATGCGGACGGTTCATCAACAAGACGGACGGGCGTAGGTGATGTGCCAATGTGCTCGTGCTCGGGATTGGTGCTCGTGCTAATTACATCGCTATAAGGCAGTGCGGTAGTGGTGGTGGTAGTGATGGTGGTAGTCGTAGGGAGCGTGTTAGTCGTATCAAGTGCGAGCTCGTTATGTTCGTCATCAACCGAAGTTGAAGACGACGTGGGTGGAGTCAAGTGATGGGGAACATATCGAACAAGATAGCGACGACGACGGCCGAGGACGGGTAATGCGATGGCGTTCAAAGGTTTAACGAAAACAAACGGCGTCTTGGAAACGTGCTTAGTTTGGACATGTGGATCTTAAAAATAGGATGGTGGGCGTACGATCAACCAAATTAATAAAGAAAAAAGGAGGGGGAGAAAAAAAAAATTTAAGAAAAACATAAGAGAAATGAATAAAAAGAAAATAATAAACTTAAATAAATAAGAAAAATGAAATTTAAAAAAATTCCCCGTGCTGTTGGAATCGTTTCCCGTAAGAATTTCGAGTTGAAATCCACATTGAATTGATAACTCGCAACGATGGCTTCCAAGTTTTAACGCTATGTACAACGACACCGATTCAAAATACGTACATAAAAAAAAAAAAAAAAAAAAAAAAAGAAAAACAGAAGAACAACCATTCAACACACACCGACGTGATTGCGAAATGCGTTGCATCATTCGTGACCATGAAAACTTAACGAAAAAAGGTGAGCTGAATTTCTTTTTGAAACGCAACGTGAGAGCCTTTTTTTTTTCCTCAGAAATGAGGAGAAAAAAAAAAGCCACTAACATTTACGGCTCCTCAAATCGAATAATAATAATTTATAAAAAGTAAAACTACACAACAACCGTGAATAATAAAAGAAAAAGGTGTGGAGCAAAAAATAAAATAAAACAAAAGCAGTTTTGACTCACCGACGCAGGTATTGTTGTAAATAAACGAGTAGATCCGTTCGCATTTCTTCTGATCGTTTCCTGGGCAAAAGCAGCCGAACAGCGGAGTCATCCGCAATCCCCTCCAGGCGTTGTAACACGTTTCCCTTTTGTTTGTTTTTTTTTTTTTTTTTTTTTTTTTGCAATTGCGAAAAATAGAAAAAGAAAGAGACACACATAAATGGCTATACATTCAGGGCGGGTACATCGTAAACTAGCGCTTTTGAAATTGAATGATTTAATGAAATCAAAATGACAAGGCTGGCAAGAAGAAACACGTGACGAAGATATTGGAGAGAGAGAGAGAGAGAGAGAGACGATAGAAATATAATATGAAATGAATGATGATTTATTATTTAATTTTACTTATCACGGCAGAGGCCGGAACGCAGTTTGCAATGCTCGCGGAAGTCGTTGTAGAGCCGAGTGCACGACAGATCCTTCTGGCAGACGTCCAGCGCGTGTGTGCACGTCGGCAGGGCATGGATCGGGTACAAGTCACGCTCTGCAATTACGATTCAAATAAAAATGTAATGATCGACGATTGAAACTTGAGCAATTAAATCGAAAGAGAAATGAAACTTTTCTGATTTTTCAAATGCTATTCTTTTTCTTTGTTTTTTTTTTTGTCTGTGTGTGTGTGTGTGTGTATGTCAACACACGTGACGTATCGTCGTCATCTTTTTTTCTACGATGTAACAGTGTACGCGGGTACATCAGCGAGATGTCAAAAGTGTTTGTGATGGCATCGACGCTGTGTCACCGAGAAATAAAAAAAAAAAATAAATAAATAGGAAGGGTATAGAGCGACATGGAGACGGCCATATCGGATCGATGTCTTTTGTGTATACTGACTCGCCTCCTTGAGTGAAAGTGCAGTACAAACAAGAGTCCCCCCTTTCTTTCTGTACATGTTTCTCGAATTGCAAAAGGAAAAAAAAATATATATCGAGCGTTCCCTTTCTGTTTGTCCTTCCATCATCCATCGCGTCCGATGGATATAAAAAAAAAAAAAAAACCTGACCGATGGTTCTTGAAATATTTTTTTTTTTTTTTTGTTTTTGTTTTGATTTCTAATAATCCACTTCAATCGATTGTCCGTCAATCGTTGCCCGTCGCAACACTTTCGTGGGTAATCGAATTTTCGGATGAAACGTCCCGCAGAGCTGACCAAGTAAAGAGTCTTTTTTTTTTCTCTCATCAAAACACGCACAGCAAGGCCTCAATCTTGGACCCAAAAGAACGAAACAATTCCATCATCTTTAGCAAAGATCGCGAACGTGTTTCTCTTTTTTTCTTCTCTTTCACAAGGAAAGGCTAGACTTGCATGGCTTTGTATATTGCTCAATTCATCAAGAAGTAGAAGCCTCGAACGTCCATTTTCGGCATTCATCTAATTAGCCTTGCCCTCAGTATATTTGTCTATAGAGTGGGCCTTAGCCCACGTATCTATAAAACTCCCGACCTTCTATACATCGCCTTTTCTTTTTCTTTGCGAGTTCTCCTCGTTTTCTCTTTGTGTCGAACCTTTTGCCCTAATGCAAAGATGGGAAAAGAAAAAGGGGAAGGCCCCCCCCCCCCCTTTTGAATTAGTTGGACTGGCAAACGGAAGTCACGTTCATCCGGCGTATTGCACGACGAAGCTTCCAGCCCACCTCTCAAAAAAAAAAAATAATAAATACACGGAACAGTCCGTCTACCAAATGCTTTTAGATAATCAATAACTCCCCTTAGAAAAAATAAAATGAAATAAAATATAATAAATCCAAGTAAAAAATCAAAGAGCGCAATATGATTTGTAAATGTTTTTTTTACCTTTTTGAGTGGCAACCATGCACGGATGATCGAAGAGGGAGTCGCGGAACGCGTTGCAGTCTGGATCGACGGATGGCTCCCGACATAGACAGGTCGGATGGAAGACCGGAAAGGCCTGCAGCGTTCGGAGACCGGCCTGGCATTTGGTCACCGTCGTCGTCGAGCACGCCACTGAATTTGTTGCAAGGCAAAAAAGATTGTCGGGCGTTGTCACATCAAGTCGATCGTTGTCGTCCATCAATTTTGGATTATGGAAAACAAGAGAAAAAAAAAACAAACAAACCAAATAAAACAAAACAAATGAGAAACAGAGAGAAACACAGGTGAAATGCCCACAACAAGGATGAACTAGGGCGATAATCAATAATCGATAGGTTAGCGTGTTTTGTGTGTCTTTTTCTATTGTGTGTGTGTGTGTGTGATTGATAGAAACTTAGCGTTGACATAATAAAAAAAACAAGGGCCAGTACAAAGGCCCCGCTTGCAACATCGAATTCAATTGCCGGACCTAGCCAAAAACAAGCCCGTCCGCTTTGACAGCTAGACAATCTATATGCTGCAGTGTGTGTGTGTATGTGTGTGTGCATCGATTGTGGATGTTAGAGCTTCATGCCTATGTGTATGTGTGTATCGGACTGAAAGCAATATGGTCACGTTCAATTGTAAAAGCACAGCTGAATATGACGAAAACTGCTGCTTTGGACGGCCCACAATCGAAACGTGCCAGGGTCCAACCCGATTACAGTCCATTATTACACGTGCATTTCTGCACAGAGAAAGCGATCATCACACACACACACACACACACGCACACACACAAACGTTAGCAGAAATCTTCCTCCCTGCGAACGCGTGCTAACTTCGCTACTATAGTTTAAAAGACATCGATAACAAGGTGGGAATTGTCTGACACGTTCCACAACAACACCCCCCCCCCTCACATAATTGACGTGTACGTTCGTAGAAATGTGTGCTCTAATGAAACACAATCGACATCTGTCTCTTCATTTCTCGCGTGTGTGTCTGTGTGTGTGTGCGTATAGAACTAGACGCGTCATTACGTCACACAACCGCATTGTTTTTTTAAAGAAAAAGGAAGAGAGGCCATCCCGACGTGCCTAAAGCGCAGCTAAGCGGCTAAGTATCTCCAACGAAGCTCAGGGGCCCGTTATTATGGGACAAAAAAATAAATAATAATAATAATTCTTTTTTTTTATTATTATTCCTTTTCTCGTTGTATAAAAGGCCGGAAGACAAGACGGCAGAAATCAATTATTGGCGCTGCGTGAGGTACCCGATAGAGATATTGCATCCCAAAAAAATTGCGAGTGTTCGTGAGAAAAATGACAGACTGTTTTCTTTTTTTTTTTTTGTTTTCTCAACAGACAGATCCTCTAGTTCATAATAATAGGTTAGGTTTTTTTTTTACATCTGATCGAGTTTTCTTCCTTTTTTTTTTCACTATATAGACACACACGCACAGACACACACGCGTAGAAAGACGCATTTAGTTTTGATGCGGATGGGACAGCCAATAATAAAGAAAAAAAAAAAAAATAAAGAAGTTGAAATGCGATTCGTTGTTTATGTAAATAAGTTGTACCTGTTTCCGGGCCGCAGATGTGCTGTATGACCGTCTCGATGGACTTGCAGGATGGATCCTCGGCGCACAGTTGATGGGCCAGCAGGCAGTTGAGGATGGCGCTGGCCGGTTGGCCATGATGTAAACCTAAATCAATCAATCAAAACAAAAACAAATGAATTTCTATTTTAAAAAAGAAAAAAAAAAGAACAAAAAAAAACAAACAAACAAACAAACAAAATCATCAAATAGATTCAAGTTGTGGCTCATTTGACTCTGCAACACGTCGTCGACAACATCGTGGCGTACAACCTCGCGGTTAGTGGTGCACGGAACGAGCGTTCGGGAAATCGATAAAACGAGAGAATGTGGCCTACAGCGAGCGGCTAACCCACCCAAAAGTTTTTTTCTTTTTTCCCAGTACTCAGACTGGCAGCCCGCCGCTCGCCGTTGTTTCTCATTTTCTTCAAACAGTATATAGACTTGAAGCCCCTCTCTCTCTCTCTTTCTCTCTCTCTCTCTATTCGCTTTGACTCTTGCCCATCTTCATTGGCAAGACAAGACCTTACTTTGCAATTCAAATTGGGTGATCGGCTTTCCCCCCTTTCTTTTTTCTTTCGACATTTGGAGAAGAAAAGAAAAAAGAAAAAGAAAAGAAAAATCCCGGAGGCAGTATATTGCACTAGTCTGGGCCTTTGCACGAAATTCTAAAGGCATTGGGACAAGCTTTCAGCAGCGCCGCAAGAGGCTCGTCTCTATCTCCCTCTCTATAATATACGTAACTTTCGAACAGTCAATCAAACTCGATTTGATGTTACCATTTCATTTTCGGTTCATTGTCTCGACGTGTGTGTCGTTCGTTCCTCGTGTTTCGTATTAAAAACAACAACCATTTACGATCGGGCCAGCGTGATGCTCGGTGGCTTAAACGTGATACAATAATAGCGAGAGGAACAATCAGAATGAAAATCATGACGGACACCAAAAGTTTGTTGGCTCGAGCGGAAATACTTGGGCCGAACCTGCAGCTTTGGAAAATGACGAATAAAACTAGAACAAGCCATTCCGCTACCGTCTTGTGTTCAAATATACATATATACCACTCTACATAATGGACTCTGCGCGAATTGGCCCGGTCATTTCCACTCGTCTTCGTTTCTCCCCCCCCTACTCTTCGTATTTCTTTTCTTTTTTCTTTCTTTCAAAAATGAACGTCCGTATAGGATTTGAGTGCATTACACTACGCTAGAGGAGCAGAAGGTTGGAGTAGACAAGTAACAAGTCGAAGACAAAAGAAAACGGCCAGCCGTTGGGGGGGGGGTTAAATTCATGACACACACACACACACACAAACTTTTGCTCATTTTGATGGTTTGTGAGCTCCTTTTGTTTTCGACATGTTTCTCGGGGGGGTTTTGTCCACCTACATGTACATATAGAAAATATTTATTTTACCAAGGGATCAATACAAAACCGTGAGCGGAGGTCCTGCCCACCTATTCAAAAATCCTCTTTAAAAAAAAAAAAAGAAAAAAAAAAAAGAAAATGTCGTGCTTGCATAAGCCCGAAAAACTTAAGACAGCGCTAATCATCTGTGCCCATCTATATAATAAAAATATTATCTGCCTGTCGGTTTATTATATTGACCCTTTGGTATTGTTGCCAGTTTTTTTTTTGGTTTTGTTTTGAAAATAATAAAAAAAAAAAAAAAAAAAAAGGGCGAAAGAAAACGAAAATATATCAGCACGTTCCCCAACCGCGACATTGGATATCCCTCTCGAGGGGACGTTGGAGCACTCAGCCGCAATATTGTAAGAAAGAAACAAAACAAAACTAAAAAAAAAAAGGAGAAAGTTTTTATAATACGGTACTCTTGTGTGGTGTACATCATTCGCTTTCCAAACATATAGAAAGGACTCGTCTTCAGTTTTTTTTTGTTTTTTGTTTTGTCAAGACCTACTTCAAGAGTATGGAGAGAGATGTACAAGCAGACGACGAACAAAATTCGTGATAATGAAAAAAGACTATAGCGAGTTAAGGAGGAACGCGGTAGTCTTCGTTCAAATCGATAAGTGAGAACGGCCGTTTGAGTTGAGTGTTTTAAAAATGTGCATTTCTACTAGGTCTACGTGTAAATCAAATCACGAAAAGAAAAAGGGCATCGCTTCAATAGCGCATTATCGAACCGATTGAGACTTAAAGAAAAAGAAAAGAAAAAAATAGGAAGAAAAGGAAATTAAATAAAAAAAAAAGAATTCAATCACGAACGACATGTTTGTGTTAAGCCAACGTCTACCGATACGAATATGAGAACTGAAATCAAAGATCCTTCATTTTTCTCTCTCTCTCTCTCTCTCTGGTTAGATAGAAAGCTCTTGATGTAAAGGCATTCGTAAAACAAATTCCTCTGTGTGTACAGTACGCACACACACACACACAACGTAAAGCACATAGTCCAAGATGTAAGAGCTTCGTTTCAAACGTATCGTGTTAATCACTCATCACAAATATTAATTAATAGAGCAACCCCTCCACAAGAAAAGAAAAACATCTTCTAAATTAGACCGCATAACGTCTGTACGACATCCATAGGCCTAACCGAAAGTGACGTGCATATAATCGTTTGGGGCTAGCCGACAAATCGATCGTATTCACAATCACGCACCATTAAGAATAGGGGAAAAAAAGGCATCCCACACAGAAACAAAAAAAAAAAAAAAAATACGGAGATGGATTTGTTTAGTTGATGGCGTGTCGTTATTCCAGACGTGGAAACAAAAAAAAAAAAAAAAAAGCCAATGCTGGTCCAGTGGACGGAGCAAGTTCCGTCGAAACTGTCTAATATTTCTTATTTAAAAAGAGAGGAAAGACACAAAGGCACGACTTGTTTTCCGTTGTTTAACTATTTATGATCTCTCTTATCGATCTTTCCTCTACGCCCATCCACCGGTCTCTCCCCCCCCCCCACCTTTTTCTATATCGTATATGGGCCTATAAAAATGTCCGTGTCCCGTGCCGAAGAGGAGGTCGTATAAAGTGAAGAATAGCCTTGAGTTTGCGAACAGAGTAACACGCATTTCCAATCAAGCGCCAACGGTCGTCTTGTGTGTTTGACTTCCATCCAACAAAAAAAAAAAAAGATGTTCCCTCCTCCACCTTTTTATTATTTTGGAACGTGAATGGATCGATTTTTTTTTTTTTTTTTTTTTTTTTTTTTGAAAAGGCCCTGTACCTGTCCCCGTCGTCGTGGGGACATAATTGCCGCCTTCCTGCGGATGCTGATGATGTGGAGGATGGAGCGGAGGAGGTGGCAGAGGATAGCCCAAGTCTAGGCTTAGCTCTGGGATGAATTCTGGGAAGAGGAAGTTGCTCGTGTCCGGATGCTCCGGCGAGTGCGGCGGCATTTCCGTCGTCAGCGACGACAAGGACGGTGGGCCCGTGCTGGCCGGCTGCAGTCGAACGTCGAGGCCGGCATCCGGATGCGGCGGCAGGTCGCAGCATTCACGCTCGGGAAATTCACTGGCGCCAGCCAAGAGGCAAAGGCTCGACATGAAGACGACGACCACGCCGATAAATGGCACCGTTGCCATCATCGTCAGTCTCTGTCGTCGTGGGCTTGTTGGCCTGCTCGATGTGAAACGTGTCATCCTCCCCCACTCGGCCAATTTAAATAGTTAACAATCCAATCAGACAAAAGTACGACGAGGACGTTCAAAACTCCAATCCACTCGATGTTGATGGTTCTATCTTCGAATTCTTAGGAAAATTCAACTCCCACGCACACAAGAAGCAAAGGTTTTAAAGTATTCGAGGAACATTCATTCGATTCACTTTGCGGAACTTGTTTTATTTTTCTTTTCAAAAAATAAATAAATAAATAATATTAAAGAATTAACCGCCCAAAAATGCAGACATTTTTTTTTTTTTTTTAAGGGAAAAGGAGGGGGGGGACTGTTTTGAATAGCGCAGGAGCTTCGGAGTCGAAGAAAACTTGGCTTTTGAGGGAAAATAGATCAAAGATTTTCGGGGCTTGGCTTCTAACGACGAATAAAGTTTCACTTGTTTCCTACGACGTTCTTTGTTCTTTGCCTGTATATCAAGACGTTATGATATAGCAGAGTTGATGTAGTCCTCTTCATATATATCACACGCTTCGCCAAGGTAAAAACAACACGCGTTGTAATATACACGGCGAGTAAGACACACACACACACGCGCGCGCGAACGAAATAAGGGGTAAGAGAGTAGAACACACACACACACACACACACACGCCAACTCGGATGGTGGCTTTTCAGATTGATCGATCGTTTCGCTTTTGGCCGGCGCGCTGAAATGCTGCGACTTCGTTTCAAAAGAAAAATGGACGAAAACCTCTCAAATGATCCGCAGAGAATTTCAAATTTTTGGCGCAATGTGTGCGGATGGATGGGGAGGGGGGGTAGGGGATTTTCGGGTCGGATGTGGCAGCTAATAAATTTGTGTCGAAGCAAATCGATTTCGTAACGTATAGATCTTTTTTTTTTTTTTTTTCTTTTTAAATAAATAATTAAAATGTATTGGATATTTTTTAGGGGGGTGGGGTGGGGTGAAAATGGAACGATTCGATAGAATAATTGAAAAATCTTCTCGAGTACACTTTAAACGCCTTTGACTGTCAGTGTAGGAAATTTGTTTGCAGAGTGAGAGACATCAATTTTGCTCAAAGGAAATAAAATGAATAAATAAATCTTTTAGAAATAAAGAATTGACACACAAGAGGATGTCACTGGGCCACCCACAGACTGCCACGCTTCGGGAAAGCGCTCAAAAATAATTTTTCTTCATTTATTTAAATTTAAAATAAAAAAAAAAAAATGATTTTCTTCTATTCACTATTCTTTATGTCTTGATGAAAAGCTTTAATTTCCAATGCATCCTCTCAAATTCCCTATCTTATAGCCGTCCCAACCGTCTATCCCCAAAAGAGCGCCAGATTTGAAATCACCTTTCGGCAAGTGGTCTACACACACACACACACACACACACACGAAAAATGTGATGAATAAATATATAAACACACGCAGTGAAAAAAAAAAGACCAAGAAAAATCAAAAAAAAAGTCACACGGGGCCTGTTTGACACAGTCCAGCTGGCACTCAGACAAACGTGAACGTCGCCCGAGATGCTACAGCAGTTGCGGACAACAACAACAACAACAACAACAACGAACAAACAAAAACAAAATCCTAACGGCCAAAAAAAAAAAAAAATAAAATAAAATAAAGGGAAAAACGTCAGCTGTCCTATAAATGAAACTAGTTCCTTTCCCCCCCCCTTCCCGCGGAAATGTGGCGAGGAAAGAGAAAGAAAATAAAAACAACACGGCACAGGATGATGAGGTCGCACTGCCGTTCGGGACTGTAGTCGCAGTCGGACTGAGGTGATTTTCCTAGTCGTCACGACACGTTATATTTTCACGATCGAGCGTGTGCGGCGAGGCGGCTTTTTGTACGGAACGAGAGTCCTGCGCGCTTGCCCTGCACTTCGTTTTTTCTTGGAGATAGGTTGGTCGGGCGGGGGGGGGGGGGGGGGCTGTTGTTGTAGCGCGGAGGAATAGAAAAAGGGCCTCTCTATACGGTCATGCAAAGAGCGTATGGTTATGTAAACACAATGTAAATAGGGGTGGATATCGAAGGGTTGTGTAGACGGAGAAAGGCTTTCGTCAAACGAAGATGCGGTTGTATACAAACACACACACACACACACACAAATTTAGAGTGACATACAAACTCGTATAGCTCAAAAAGATGTATGCTCATGTGTGTCATATACTTGAAGAAAGGGGGACAAGAAAAAAAAAATCGAATACGAACGTTTTCCATTACGCTAATTGAATTTGATTATGTGAGAAGGAAAGATAGACTTGTTGCAATACGAAATAAAAAAAAAAAAAAAAAGGTGTCACCTTGCCAATGTGTTCCAGTGTCCCCTAATATTTAAAAAATGAAAAGACATTGTTGGTGTTCTCGACTCGTTATCTTTCCCTGTTAGTTCCAACGTTTGCAGTTCTGTATACAGTTCTAATTATACCGAGTTTCCAATCGATCCAAAGCTATTTGATCTCTGCCTTTCTTTTCTTTTCTTTTCTTTTTTTTTTTTTTTTTTGTGCGTGTTAGTATATCCTTTTCTCTCTACAAAAAAAAAAAAAAAAAAAAGCACAACACATGTGGACTGTATCGTTTTTTTTTTTTTTTTCGTGACCTTATTTCTTCATTCTTTTTGCTCTGCCTACGACCTCAACTAGATGTGTATAATATTTCACGCAGGGGCACACCAGCCGGCTCGTTATTTACTTAGCGACATTCATAATGAAAAAAAAAAAAAAAAGAAGAGAAAAGAAAAGGAGGGCCAAGTAAAAGAAAACGTTTTTGTTTTAATTCTTCAAATAGAATAAACCATTCGTTGATAGAATGTATTAAACCGAACCGAGCGAAAGTACGGGGGGAGGAAAGTCCAAATATATTAAAGAAAAACGCGCCCGCCTGTGTGACAGCTCGACGATATGTCATCTACCACCTGTTCTTCCGGTTTCATCAAGTTGATCTATAGGCATTTTTCTTTTCTTTTTTTTTTTAACTATTTGGCTTTAGAGAGAGATTCAAAGCTTTACCACTTAATACAATTGAGGGGAAGTCATCATTTTCTTGCCTCCCGAATCAATCAAGAAAAAAAAAAAAAGCTGGGCAGTTTATCCTCGTCTAACGGCCAAACAATCGTTCATTCTTCGTTGACTGTTTAATCATAAACAAAAAAAAAAAAAAAAAAAAGCCTTTGCGATCCGTCAAGTTTCTATCGATCATTTGATGGGAGGATTTTTTGGAGAAAAAAAAAAAAAATGTGTAATGCCCTGGAACACCCAGGTGGAATGACGCATCATCAATAAGACGATGAATAATTGACGGACCGTGTTCCATCGGACACGGGCATCGCAAGCCGCGCACACGCAAAATTAAACGCCAACAAGCTGCAAACCTTCCGTTCTAGCGACCCGAAAAAAAAAAAAAAAAATACAAAATAAATTGCACGGACGATGGGGGGAGGGACGAATCATTGATACACGCACGCGTTCGAACAAAAAAAAAAAAAAACAAACAGTGTAAGTCATTAAAAATACGGTCCGAGTGTTAGCGTGAATCATTATTCATCGACACGGTCGTTAGACGAAGTCGATCGCTCTTCTATCTGAACGCGCGTGTTTTCAAAACAATTGAAACGAAAACGGGGGGGGGGTGCTGGCACGACGTTCATCAGTTTTAACAAGCGATTTTACATCATTTAATGCGCATAACGGGGCGAAAAATGCCACGCCAAATTACATACGACTGGTATTTAGAAAAAAAAAAAGAAAAAAAAAAAGTTTGAACGTTGAAGTGATTTGGCCAACTGTCCTGGAACGCGAAACAGCGGCTTGTTTTAGTTAAAAAAAAACAACAAAAAAACTTGTGGTAGTTCAAAGAGTCTCGGGTAAACAACCTTGAAAATCCACGGCCCACCTCTCTCTCTCTCTCTTTTTAATTTAAACATCGGTCTGTGTATTATTCGGTTTTTAACTGCCTTCAAAAAGAATGTTGTTCTCCTCGCTAGATGTTTGTATCAAACGGGGAAAAGGGCGTCATCACGAAGGGATGGCACTGTGTGTGTGTTATCCAAGTGGAAGCAATGAGAGGTCTGAAGTGACTATGTAGTACTAGACGTAAACGAGCTGCATCGACCCACAACGCACAGGGGAGCGCTTAGGCCGGTAATACAGCGCAAACGAGTAGTATGCAACCTGCCGTTTATCCTTGGCGCTCAAAAGCCTTTCGTGTTTTTTTTTTTGTTGTTTAAATAGGTTTTTAAAAACGATGGGATTTTGAAATCAAAACAAAACAAAAACGTTTAGACGTGAGAGAGATTTTTTTTTCCTCGGGAGGATCGATATCTTTTTCTTTTCCAACTCACGGTGTTTCAGTTAATACGGAGGGCAACGATGCCGTTGCGGGTTTAGATGTTACAGACGCAAAATAAAATGAACCTTTTTTCTATGTGCGGCTATATTTACTAGCAGATTATGTGGGATTGGGGAGTACGTCTCAACATCAACTTCTTTTCGGCATACAAAAAAAAAAAAAAAAAAACAGAAAAATCTTGATTTTATTTGATTTTTTTTTTTTTTTTTTTTTTTTTTTTGAAAATAAACCCTCCCCCTTTTTTTGTGGCTGTCTGTGTACACATCATCCATCTAGATCGCTGTGGAAAAAGAAAAAAAAAACGAACCTTCGGCACTACAATGTTTCCCTTGGTAGTTACGCCTTGGCAAGGCCACTCGCCATAGCAATTTTCAATTTTTTTTTTTTTTTTTTTTTCATTTTCTTGTTCTTTCTTTCACTGCATGGAACGGAGCGCAAGCCCCGCATGAAAAATCGAAACCCTTTCATCCTTGTCCGTCTATTCAAGAGGGAAAAGCGAGAGACAGAAGGTCTTTGACGTAAAACACACAAATGCAACATTTCTAAAGAGCTCGGCAACACACCTGGTGCCTTTGCCTCAAAAATTTTCAAAGTTTTTGTACCTACCCAGGTACAAAAAGTTTGAAAATTGTTAGCATGTTCCTCCTTCCTCGTTTTTGTTTTGTTTTATGGAATAGAAAAGAATCTCGGGCGCGTAGTTGCAACCGCCCACAGCACGTTGGCTCCTTTTTCGAAATCGAAAGTTTTGAGAAGGATCAATTTACGTTTAAATTATGCGAAGTTATTCATCGTCTAGGAGAAAGAAAAAAACAAACAAGAATTCCAGTTCAAATCCATAAGTTATGCAAATTAATTAAATTTAAAAAAGTGAAATGAACCGCTTCAATTGAAATGAGGTGCAAATGTCGGCATCAAAATGTCCATTTACGTAATAAA
This sequence comes from Daphnia carinata, assembly GCF_022539665.2. NCBI lineage: Eukaryota > Metazoa > Arthropoda > Branchiopoda > Diplostraca > Daphniidae > Daphnia > Daphnia carinata. The sequence goes on along the minus strand of NC_081336.1, from coordinate 7,252,689 downwards.
AGGGAACGGGTTAAGTGATTTAAGCGGTCCGCTGCGCTGAATGTCGCAGGCCAAATGGCGACCTTATTAAAAAAAAAACTGATTCAATTAGCGAATAAAAAGGTGGCCACATGATTGCATTTTTCTTCTTCTTCTTTCGGTTAGTGCTCCCACTTTAATTGAAAATCACAAGCTCCTAACTACCATCAATTATAATAAAAAAAAAAAAAAAATATATATATATATATATATATTAGTAGTGTGGGTTGAGGTTCACATTTCAAAAGCAATTAAGGAAACTTTTGTAGCGACAACCGATTATGTCGTTAATGAACACAGTTTCCTTTTTTTCATTTTCCTGCCTAGTTTGCTAAAAAAAAAAAAAAAAATTCTGAGCTTCCTTCCTTCCCTGAAGAAACCCCCCATAGCTTTAGCTGTCAGCTTCTCGAGAGCAAAAACGGATACACAACAACATACTCGTTAAGCGAAAATTGATTAAGACGGGGTGAGGGCGGGACGGGGCTTGTATACAAAACGAAAGCACTCGCCGGGACGACGGGTTTTATTTTTTTTTTTTTTCGTCTCCACCTAAAATCAGCGAGAGAGAAAGGTGAGATGGTACATGGATGGCGAAATACTCCTCTAGGGAGCACACGATTTTCTTTTGTTTTTTTTTTCTTTTTTTTGGAACAAGAAATTCTTAAATAATAAACTAACACGACACGCCGCCATTTGCCAGGAGATTGGGTATAGCGTCTATTGGGATTATAACAATAGAAGCGAAATGTTTTCGTTTGGAAAAAATAAAAAAAATAAAAAAAATGATAATAATAAAGCGAAAATAAGGAAAAATAATAATTAATAAGCAAAGACGAGGAGAAGAAGAGAGTCTCATTCGTAACAGCACAAGACTCGCAAGCTTTTTCGCAATCGTTCGCTTATAAATAGGACACGTCCCTCGGCCGCGAAGAACGCAAGAATGTCCTCCGCTAGTTTTGGAAGAAAAAAAAAAAAATTCCCAAATGAAATATTTCAAAAACTATTGATCATTCGTATTTTTATGTGCATTTCAACAAAAAAAAAAAAAAAAAAAAAAAGGGGGGGGGGGGGGGGGGAGGGTTGACGTATAACTTCCGCATGAACGAAAATACGACGGGACGAAGTGCGTTCGTTCTCGTCCTACTTTTTTTTTCCCCATCAGGTCGCGATGAAAAGGAAATATAAATATAGAACGAAAGGATTTTTTCTTTTTTTTTTTTTTTTTTTCGGAGGGAGGGGGGGGGGTTCGATAAATGAGAATTGCAATTCAACAAAAGTTGACAACACCAAAACAGCACTTAACCGTTACGCAAAAACCCATTCGGACCAGCGCGTATGTACTCGTGAAATTCCACGAAGGACCTTCGTAAAAATAAGAAAAGAAAAGGGAAAAAAGGAAGGGGATCGGTATTTGTGCTTGTATGAAACGTAAACAAAAAGCCGAGAACGTGCCGCCAGTGTGTTACCACATAATACGACTGCCGGCCGTGTTTTCTGGATTTAAATCGCCAAGAGCTGCAGAACGGCATTTTTTTTTTTTGTTTATGTTTCATCATACACCTGTGCGGATGGCACACAGCTGGCCGGGACGTCCAGTCACGAATAAAATGGAAAGAAAACATCGTTTTTTTTTTGCGTACATAAAATTCGCAATGGCGCATCGGCTCAACGACCTGACTGAAATTTAAAAGACCCGCTCTTGTCTACGCAGTAACCTCGAGCGGAGTAGGGCAGCACAAAAACGAACTTTTATCTGTTTTCTTTATTTTCTACATAAAGATTGCGTTAGCCCTTAAAGCACCCAGAATGCCAGAGTCAAGAAAAAGAAAAAAGAAAGGAGGAAAAAAAAAAAAAAAAAAAAAAAGGTAAATAAAAGAAAAAGCGAGTCGAAGTTCCATCTAGCGGTAATGGGACACAATAGACGTTTTTTGAAATATCTGCGAAAAAGCTAACAGCAACGCTCGCTAGATGGCTGCCACCCACCCGTTCCCTCCCGAAAATTCGTGATCCAACAGATATAAAAAAAAATGAATAAACGAGGACGCAACGAGTCGCGAATCAAAGCAAAGGACAATAGATAAACATTTAGACATGCTTGTTGGGTTGTTCCGTTCCGTCCCTAACTAACCTATAAGCTCAAATTAACAAACGCTGATAAGACAAGAGCCTAAAACAGATTTTTGGAACCAGACCAAGAAAAAAACAAAACAAATGTTACCGTATAGATCCTCAAGCAAAGAAGGGGTAGACGAGTCAACGAGTACAAAACAAAACAAAAAACAAAAAAAAAAACAAAGGGAAAAAAAAAAAATGCAAACATCAGATAGACGGATCCGATCTATTGCCTCTATAAATAAACAAAGCAAAAAAAAAATAAATAAATAAATAAAAATAAATAAAAATTATGATGGGACTCGGCCAATAATAAATCCCGTTGGTTTTATTTTTGCTATCTGGCAACAACCGTCATCACGAGCTGCACCAGACAGCACACGCACCAAAGCACCCCGGCATTTAGTATTTAAAGTAATCGAATGTGAAAGACTCCTCTCCCCCCCCCCCCTGTACTTAATCCCGCTATGCACACGGCCCGCCTTGCGTGTGCGAAATTCAAAAGCTGGCGCGCCTTCTTTTTTTTTTTTTTTTTTTTTTCAAACTGAAAATCTCTTGAATCCAATCAGAGAAATTCCAATCAACATGAGAGTGATTGGAATTTCTCTGATTGGATTCGTCGGCCCCCCTCGGCTGAAATCACATTTTTTTCTTTATTTAAACCCCCAACTCCCGACCCTCCCTCCGCCTTACCCTAGTGGGTTATCAATAAAGCACACACACGGAATTCGACTATGGCGCACACACGCATACAAAATCATATCGCATTACGTGTTTCATAGAGCCGGGCACGGCAAGTGTAACCTAATTCGAGGAAATCCATTCCTCTCTCTCTATCACTCTCTCTCTATCTATCTCTATCTCATTCCACGCTCTTTCTATTAAAAGGAGAGTGAGCACTCCATGCAGAGCCCCCATCCAACCTCAGTACAAGTAGTAGGAACTCTCTTACTCTCTTAAGAAAAAAAAAAAAAAAAAAAAAAAGAAAGAGGTCCCCCGAGGAGATTCATATTCCGTCCGGCAGGATTGCTGGAACGGCCGTACGGTAGGGCAATAAAGTCAATCCGTACACACTTCCGGCGTTCTCTCGAGATGGCCGGCCCGCATAATTTAGATGGAGACTAGGGGATAGCTAGCGCAGCGACCACGTCTAGATCATCCGCAACAATGGCGGCCATTTAATGCTATTCAATAAAAAAAATAAAAAATAAAAAATAAAAAACACTTTTTTTTTTTTTTTTTGATACAACAACAACAACAATGAATTGACCAACATGGTGAAACCGGCGTCAGCGGAGAAACGAACAAAATGCGAGAACGCGGCATCGATCTGTTTTCTTTTCGTCAGTTAGCGGCGGGATTTAAAAAAAAAAAAAAAAAAAGAAAACGGAAGAAGGTGCGGCCTTTTCCGCCCGCTTTCAGAAAAGAAAAAAAAAATAAATAAAATATCGCAACTCGTTGAACGTAAGATGGATAAATAACTACGCCATGATTTTCTCTTGCTCTTTTCTTTTCGTATTCGTTAAAGAATTCGGGAATGCGGAAGGCCGAGCGCGTATTTGCCACGCTAAGGGAAATGAACTATCAGTGCCGTTGATTAATGAAGCGATCCGCAACGATATATTTTTTTTTTCTCCTTCCTTAAAAAAAAAACAAACAAACAAACAAATGAAAGAAAGCAATAAAAAGAGACTATTGTCGACGTCGCATGAGGAACGATCCATCAATGACGTCACCCCCCCCCCTCCACCCTACGCAGTTAGTTCGTCCAAATAGTCAGGAATTCGAGATGTGTGGCGATTTGCAGCAAGGCGGGGGGTATCATTCTTTATTCTGATACTGAAATTCTCATTTGTCAGTCGAGTCTTTCTTTTATAACGCTACGTGTATATATCTTTTTTCCCGGGGAGGGGTGGGGGACCTGTCTGTGAAAAAAAAAAAAATCATTTTTTTTTATACACACGCCCACTATCCATCAAACTAGTCAGCAGGATCATCAGACATTCGTCGACGCTAACAAAAAATTCAAAAAAAAAAAAAGATAAGATAGGAAAACGACAACACTCTGTCTGTGTCAAAGTAGGACCTCAGTTTTTAATGGCAACGTTGCACCCGCGCCTCTCGACTTTCAAACATTTTCATTTTGTTTTAACGGGTCGCAACAGTTCAATGCAGCGTCTAACACCACCGATGTAGACTCGTTGAAAGAATTAAAAAAAAAAAAAAAGGGGGGGGGGGCTAATGACGTAAGGTGTCTGTCACATAGGTGTGTAAAAAGGAGGAATGCACCACACGCACGACAAAAGAAAAGATTTTTTTTTTTTTTCTCGGAACAACGAGCCGCTACAGCACGAAAACTTGTTGACATCCATCGGCAGTTCTAACCCCTTTGCTTCATTTATTATTCTCGAGCTTACGCGTTCATAATGGGCTTTACACGCACAACAAGCGCATCTCGTCAAAAAACAAAAACAGGCCTGATCTCGTCTTTTGTATCAAAGGCTTTGTATCGGTAGAGCCAAAAAAAAAAAAGGGGAAAGAAAGAGGCCAGTTACAGTAGCAGCATATTTATCACGCCATCCGCATTGCAGTCTACACGTACAGAGATGACGCTGCTATAAATACCTACAACGTTATCATAAAAATACGTTGTTCCACAAACTTTTTTTTTGTTTTGTTTTTTTTGTTTCCCCATCTGGTATGTTGTTAAAGTGCACATAAAAAGTCAAAAAAAAAAAAAAAAAAAACGGTAAGAGGTATATAAATACATGAAAAAAAAAAGAACGCACATTGTTCTTTCTCCGCCGACAATGTGTACACATTTCGTACGTGTAATACAACAAGTTAGGGGGGAGATGGCCGCGGACCCATTACAAGTCTTGCCCTCTGATGATTATACATCAACTGCTAGACGTACGTAAACAATCCCCCCCCCCCTTTCCCTTTTTTTTCTTTTTTTTTTTTGAATGACAAATAGAGAACCGTACGAATCTAATAGAACACGAAAGAGGCACACAATAAGATCAAATAAAGAACGAATAGCAAATTCAATTTTCGTGTTGTTCCTGTTATTATTATTATTCCCCCCCTCTTTTTTGTTTTCTTTCTTTGACTGCTATTGTCTAAAGGAGAAAGAAAGAAAGAAAGAAAGAAAGAACGAAAAAAAAAAAAAGAAAAATAGAAAAACAGGGAAGATGTAAAGCTAATGGGTATCGTCTGATGCGGGAGCAAAGGGCTGACGGCATCGGGAGATCGAGACGCCGCCAGAGCCAATGAATCGGAACAGATCCATATAGTAGACCTCTTCAGGGACTTGCCGACAGCCCATCGTAAAATAAAAAAACAAAAAAACACAGGGGGGTGGGGTTGCGCATATACTTTGTCAATGTTGTATATCCTCCACTGCAATAGAAAACACGAGCACGGAAGGAGTAGGAAGAAAGAAAAAAGGACGCATACAAGGAGCCAAATTGACGATGTCATCTTCCCTCTTTTTCTTGTTTCTCTTCTTGCCTTTCTAGACGATTGTTTCTGAAACTCACCGCCGTCGACGCCATTTCCCGCGTTTGTTTCTCGTTCCATTTCCTCCCCCCCCCCCCCACTGTTTTTTTTTTTGTTTTTTTTATATATAACTTTGTTTTTTCTGGCTTTCGAGATGCACATCCTCCAATCTGCCGCAACTGTGCGCAATTCTACGTTTGGACATGGTTCACTGGCGGTCTAGACGCTAGCCAATGAACGTAAAAGAAAAAGAGGGCCAAACTTTTTTTGGATGGACCCAACAACAAATACATGGTTACGTACACGACGTCAAATAACAAGGAAAAAATAATAATAATAAAAAATAAAGGAACCTTTAAAAAAAAAAAAAAAAAAATTAGGGTCAAATAGAAAGCAAAATAAAAAAAAAAAAAAGGGATGGACTAAAAGGCGACATAAAGCGCTGCCACGGGAAAGAGGAGGAAGACGTGGAGACATGATAAATGTCGGGCCGTTTTTTTTTTTTTATGTATTTTCTATGAAGAAAAAGTATGGCACAATGGAGTTCAGACCGAGCGGGGGGGAAGGGGGGAGGGGCTACGATATTTAAAGGGAAAAGAAATGGGACGTTTCTTTAAAAAGACTATCGTCTAGATGGAACGGGATTGAGTGGATCGTGTACCGTCCCCAACCGTTTTTGTGGGATGGGATGGGATTAATGAAATTCTCTTTCAAAGTCTTTTGTCTTTTAGCATCGTTTTTTTTTTTTTTATTTCTATTACGATGTCCTCTCCCCGATAAAAAAAAAAACAAAAAAAAAAACAAACGGAATTCAATTTCACATATCGTTTGTCTATGCGCTTTGTTTTTCCCTCCTCATCTCTAAAATATGATTTTAAAATCCCCCCCCCCCCAAAAAAAAAAAAAACCGGAAAGCGTTACGGATAAAAACGACAACATGTTCGTGCGAGAGACAATGAATCTGATTTCAAAAATGAGATATAAATATTTTTCTGTCTTCCCAGAAATGAAACAACATCATTACGAGATGGCGAAGGAGGAAACCGAATTTTGCGCAGTGATTCAAATGTTAATCAGCGTAGTAGGTCGCCGAGGACAAATGGTATCATTAAGATATTCACAAAAAAAAAAACCGTGGATGGACGCGACAAGACTTTCGTGAAAGGGGGAGGGGACGGACATGCTACGCAATTCTTCGTTTTGAGCCCTACGTTTATAATGGGGCCCATATTTCCATAAGCCATTGGCAAAAAAAAAAAAAAAAAATGTTTTATTCAGCCGATCGCGCATCACCCAGATTTCGTCCGAAAATGTCGATCAAAATGAATATGCAAATATCGTTCATTTTTTTTTTTTTTTCAGTAATAGACCGGCGCACTGCTGTTTAAAAACCGTTACATTTAAAAAATAAGTAAATAACGCGTTAACGTTGTTTGAAGTACAACAAAAACCGTGTGCAAACAAATGAAACTCTAACGCATTTCTATGCGCCGTTGTTACGGTAAGAGTCCGTTAAAATAGATCGTCAGGCCAAAATTCAAAAGTATCAAATTAAAAGGAGAAAAGACAAAAAAAAAAAAAAAAAATTCAAAAAAGGCGCTGATTTTTCACGAGGGCAATTAAATGAAAACCGCGCAAAATAGGAGCGGAGGTGGCCTTGTTGCCACGACGACGTCAAAAAAAAAAAAAAAAAAAAAACCTCGCAAGAGCCAAAAACCTTTTCAATAATCAAAAGGAAAAAAGCAATCGGTCGACACGCAAAATACAAAAATAAAAAAAATTCAGATGAATGAGGGAAAATTATAAAATTGCAAAGAATTCAATCAAGAATCCCACAAGAACGTGGGACACGGACTTCAAAAAATATTTGAAAAGCCCAAATTGCTCCGCTTATAAAAAAAAAAAAAAAAACGTGGGCTCGATTGTAGAGTTGATCAACGTAAAAAATGTTGGCCGCGCACAGAAAAACAATGAAAGAAAAAAAAAAAAAGAAAAAAGAAAAAATAGTTTTCGATTATAGAACTCACCGAAAATGGCGGCGACGTAGAAGATCAAGACGGTCGGCCGTCCCGTTGGCTGACGCATGGCGAAACGCGCGTCTGATGGCTGCCGGGATGAAATCAAAAGTAGAGGGGAAGCCGATCAAGGATAGGCAGCCTTTAGTTAAGTGGATCAGGCTGCCAGCCCACTTAACTTCCTTTTTTTTTTTTATTTTCCTTGCAGCCTCTTTTCTTTCTTTCTTTCTTTTTTTTTATTTCCAGTTTTGCCAGCAAAAGCGTTCAATATTTCTGATGGATTGGCTTCGCGTTCTTTCCTTTTTTTTTTTTTTTTATAGCCCCGTCCCGTGTTCAAGTCCTAACTTCAATCACGCGTCGTTTAATCAGCTCCATCTGTCGACCAGTTCCGCAGGTCAGGATTAATTTCTTCCCGTTCAATTGTATCCACCTGATATAATAAAAAACAATCAGAAAATAAAGAGACGGGACATGAAAACATTCTATCGATAAACATCAACACAAGAAAAATAAATAAATATATATATATATATATATCTAAACTTGTGACGTGTACGTGTTGCCAGCCGACTTTCGCCTAGCGACAACAGTCAGCGATCATTAGCCATGGATGAAGATGGATCCGTTCTCTCTTTCACGCCGCGTGTGTGTTGTGTGTTCACATGTGTACGTTTGTATCAAGATGGATCCGCCCGGCAAAAAAACAAACAAAAAAAAACCCGAGTCGGACGCGCGAATATAACAAAAAAAAAAAAACGGGAGTCAACGTCTATGCCAATAATCACGAGATAAATGAAATAGTTACGCGAATAACAAAGCATCAATTCAACACGCGAATGAAAAAAAAAGGGGGGGGGGGGGGGGGGGGGTTCGAGTGTGATGGAATTATTTAAAAGCAATATATTTATATCGAGTTTCGGTTTAAACATATTCGAGGTGACTCGCCTCATGAATGAAAAATGATTGAGAAAAAATCGATTGCGAGTTGTTCTGCCCCGGAGTTCGTTCATAACACGTTTGAATGATTAACCGATTGCGTGAGCAATGAGAAATGGATACGACCCGGATCATCATCTTAAAAAAAAAAAAAAAAAAAAAAAAAAAGGAAATCCAATTTACGGCTATTGTTCATTTTAAAGAAATAATAAATGTTTGTTTTGTTTTTTTTTCTCTCTTCTTTTTTGATAACATTCTAACTTGGACTTGTTTTTTTTTTTCCCCACGATCTCTCCCTTTCGAATCCAATCAGAAAGCGGCGTCTTGGCTCCGCACGATCGCATTGATTGAATCGCGTTTATAGGAATCGCATCTCAAGCCCACTACATCTCCGCCCCCCCCCCCCCCCCACAAAAAAAAAATAAGACTAAATATAAAAGCGGGGGATCGTCTATTCAGAAAATGATGTCAATAATAGGCTAGACTAGCAATCGGATACCCAAAGTGCCATACACGATGGCCGTAAATGCGCGATAGCAACAGAGATTGAAGAGATCGCGTATCTTTCCGCCGCTCCTCCCGCCAATTGCCTTTCTTTTTTTTTTTTTCATCCGCGCATCCGACCATCTTTTTTTTTTTTTTTTTCTACAACAACATTTGCCTTCTTCTTCCACAGGGCTGTTGCGACGTAACAATTTATTTAACAAGACACGCGGCTGCCGTTGCGACGTTCTTCAACTCAATTGGAAAGAATGAAAATTCCGACGAGGCGGCAAAATGTATACGATAACAAAAAAAGATAACAAAAAAAATGGAAAAGAGAGTGAGCGAGTGACTGTTGCCATCGTTTCCTCTCTCTTCCCCCCCTTTTTTTTTTTGGCAGAAAAAAAGGAAATGGTTTTTTTTTTTTTTTAAAATTGAAATAGAAATAAAAATTCAGTCAGTCGGAACAGTCTTCGCAGATCTTTATAGATAGGCCTATATTTCGTAGGCTCCCGATGATCGTTACACATGGTCTCCCCCTCTCCCCTCATGTTGCGCGTAATTTATTCAAAAGCGAGCGACGAAAAGACGAGAACAAACCACATAGAAAAAAAAAAAAAAAACACAGACAAGCGGGAGTAGAAGAGTTGCAAAGGGGCAAAATGCGCAAAAGAGATGCGGCCAACAAACTACATGGATATGTCCCGCTGGACTGCGGAACACAAATGAAAAAAAAAAAAAAATATATAATAAAATAGAAGGATGACCCAAAAAAAAAACTTTGTTACTCCCCTCGTCCTCCCACATCTCTTGATCGAAATTCAAGCCAAAAAAAAAAAGGAGGGGAGGGAGGAAAAAAAATCAAGATTGTGCAGACAAAAATCTTGTTTTATAGTTTGGGTCGTTGTTTGCTTGCTTTGCAGAGGAAGGAGAGGATGTGGAAGGACGGCGGAAGGACAGCCAGAATGGGCGGAGCCAATGCTGGAGGATGTTTTAATTCCGCCTAGAAACGACGATGGTCCATGTATATATATATTTTTTTTTTTTTGCAAAGAACGGAATGGCAGAACATCACGGCCATACTTTTCCTAATTCGCCTTGGACAATGTCATTTCTCAGCTGTTTTTTTGTTTTTGTATGTGTGTGCATAATGAAACGAAGGTTCGATTAGGGTCGCAGGGTGTCAAAAAGAAAAACGCCCCCCTATGTCTCACGAAACAAAAGCATTTCGTTTTGGTTGGCACTTATTAACTTGTCATTTCAGAATTTCTTCTTCTGTCTCGTTTTTCTCATACCAAGAATGATGCATTATTCAAATAAAAAGTTGCACATGACTATTCAAGTCTGGTAATCGATCGCAAATGTTGTGAAATCGAAAACACAGAGATTTCAGACCAAAAAATATACATACGTAATGAAGCAAGCGAAAAGTACTGTGAGCCAACAGACGGCGTTCGTCACGAAACGTGCATCTAACTTTAACCCACTACGAACGTAAACGAAAACATCAAAATGGAAATAAAAAACAAAATAGCCAAAAACAAAAGCAACTGGATCAACGGTCACGTCAACTGGTTTAGGAAAGGCCACTAACCGTTTGATGGCAAGGCGCCCTGGACACACATCGATGATGAAAGTCAAGCAAGTCACACGAAATAATCGATAAAAAAAAGGAAAACTTGTTTCTCTTCACCGCACACGACACAAACACACAGACACTCCTATTTCTATGTATTTTACACGTCCAGTGGGGCACACACCTGGACAGAAAACTGACCGCGTGGTTCGAAAGGCATATCGGCAAGCAGACGACATTGTGTTTGCGGGCGTGGTTTTTCTTTTGTTTGTTGCGACATACGACCCCAGGGTAAAGAGGGAGGAGTCAGGAAGCCAAACAAAAAAAAAATGAAAAACAAAAACAAATATTATGACTTTAGATATAGTAACGAGTAAAGAAACAAAAGTGGAGCTTAATTAGATGGATGTGTTTACGTTTCGTGCGTTATTTATTTATTTTAACGAGTCTGTGACATGTTGAGCGAACTCATCCCGATGGCGATTATCAGCAACACGCTCCAGAAGCAACTCCAGGACAACGCATTCCAGGGAGACGATGACGAATACTAAAACTATAAAGAACTGCTTGTTATAGACTTGCAAAAAAGAAAAAACTAAAACTAAAAGGGAGGAAACAAGATGGTAGGTAAAAATGATGGAGTGGGGGGGGGAAGGGCCTAAAGGAATTGATGGAACAACGTTCATCCACACCTGAGGACGTCCCTATTTTTTTTTTTTTTTGTGTGTGTGTGGATGAAGAGTAATAAGAAAAAGGAAGGCAATATATAAAAGAAAGATATGTCACGAGCGACTACTACTGTTGCCACGGGAAACGCCTCTTGTTTTGATGTCTCTCACTCTTATATTCTCTCAGTTCTTCAATATGAAGATGGAAGCGGCCTAAGTTGCAAAGGAGTTTCCATAAGAAAAATGGCGAAACAAGTTTTGGATGCTCTTTCACGAAAGAGAAAAAAAAAAAAATGCAACTTAAGAATCTGAAAGAAGAAGAAGAATCACAAAAGTTGTGAAGAGAAAAGACGTACTCCAGTTATGCATTCTTCCGATTTTTCGTATCGGAAACACGTAATGATATGAACATGTATATACACACACACACACACACATAAACAATAACTATTTCTTTTTCTCTTCCCAATCGAAAATTAAAAAAAAAAAATCGAAGCGGATGCTTAACTTCAATCGCCAATTCTTTATTTTTGGGGGGAGGGGTTGTTCGTAATCTCATCATTTTTACTTCTCATTTCTTGGAAATGATGAAACGGGTGAGGAAGACGGATGAAACCTCTTGACTTTTGAGACTCGAATCTCTCACTGCTCTCGTTATGAGAACATGGCAGCTGTGTTAGCGCAGAACATGAGGTATAATCAATTCCAGAGGGGAGAGCTTTATAAATGTGTGTTTATACTTTTTTTTCTTTTTTGTTTAATTCAAAATCCATACGAATGTGCAGTGGTCCCTACATTTCTTACCTAGGAAAACTCAATGTCCAATTATAAATGGACCGTACATGTTCACTTGAACCAAACGAGCATCTTAAAACAAAACAAAAACAAAATAATCTGCTGAAAACAAAAAATGCAAATATTTTTGTTAGAAAAAAATTGAATCACGAACGTTTTAACCAAATGGGTGGGGCCACAACAAGGGATCCGATTGAGAGCTAGTGCAAGCAAAAGGAGGTTGATGATTCATATGTACCAGTGTGAGCAAAAAAAAAAAAAAAATAAAAAAAATAAATAAAATAAAACGTCACCTTGTTACAAAAATCTATTCTTACCGAGCTGCCATTTTGTTACACACAAAAGAACGTCGTCTGCAGCGAAAAGAAAAAAATTGGATGCAATAATCCGTCCATAGCAAATATCTATATTCAATTCGATCAGTAAGCAATAGAGATCAACACTGTTAACGTGTCTGATTGTGCTGTTTGATCAAAGCGTTTCCTCCATTACGTGCATTAATGCTAACCCGTAATAGAAGGCGTGCGGAATTCCCACGCTCTCATTCTACTTTCACGATCTTTGTTTGGCCTAGAGAAGTAAAGAAAAGAAAAAAAGAGGATAAGACGAAAGGAAACGAGGGGACGGAAGAAGTGGCATACAAGACTGATGCTGTTATCTTGATTATGTTAAAAAAGAGTCATCGCCCAGCGTATATGAATCATTAACTCGGATCCGAGTGTTCGGAGCACTTTAGCTCCTCCAGGCCTGTCTTTGCGACTTCTTGACCCTAATGACTGATGTCTTCCTTCTTTTCTTTTCATTTATTTTTTGTTCACTAATAAAATATCTTCTCGTTTCTTTTCTCTCTTTAAAAGATGTCGATAAAAAAAATAAAAGAGAGACAAGTCTTTCTCTGGCCATAGTTATCAATCGATCGGATGCTTTCAATCTCGATGCTCTTTGTCAATCGCCTCACCCCCCCCCCCCAAAAAAAAAAAAATAAAACACATACAAAACAATAAAATGAAAAAAAAAAAGAAAAGAACTATCATTGGCACTGAAGAAGAAGAAGAAGAGAATCGAGTGCTATCAAACAAAATAATAATAATAATAATTTTCCTTCTGGTTACACGCGCCAAATAGAAGGACCATAGTCTCCAAGGCTATGGGCCCTCTTGGACATGGAGTGAGGACTTTATTTTGGCACTAAGCCGTGACTTGCAGCGAGAGAGGGCAAGCACCAAAAGAAAAAGGAAAACCAAAAAAACAAAAAAAGAACAAAAAAAAAACGGTGAGGTCAAAAATAATTCCCGAATTCTTTTTTTTTTTCTTTCCCCCCTACCCACTGATCTATCTGAGCACTTCTAAACACTCGGCAACACACCAGGGCTGAATTTGCAGCCGCAGAGGAGCGCGCAACACATGAATCCGCACAACTGCTTCTCGTGTGCTTTATTGTTTCGTTGGCCCAAACTCTTAGCTAATCACCAGAAATCTGGTACTTTCGCTATCCTTTCTTCTTTTTTTGTTAAAATTCTTTCCCCCTCGCAATGTAGCCTGAAACGGGCGCACTGGCAACTAACGTTGTTATCATTGGCGGGTGGCAAAGTAATGTAGTTGGTAGCAAACAAATAAAACAAACACATCGAGCCAAAAGCAGAAACAAACAAGGCGAAATGTACTGCGCATTGTTGAGTATGTGCGATATTTGATTTCCTACCACCAATCCGCAGACAAGCCAAAAATAACAAACACAAATTTAGCGCAATATGACGTATCGTTTGAAAACGATGTTTTCTTAACCTCTCTCTTTTTTTTTTTTTTTAAATCTAGTGAATTTCTACGTACCTCAATGATTGCAAGGGGCTATGCCTAGTTATTCGTGAAAAACGGTAGAGTTTACGACGTCGACGATAAACAATTTGAAAACGAAAATAAAAAAAAGGAAATGCTCTTGATATCCCCGAGTGCGAGATCGGTTAGTTCAAAACGAAATCTCTGTGTGTCCAGCGGTATTTTAATGTAGGAGGTTTTCTTTGCCGGGCGTGCGGCCGAGGGCGGGCACACTCACACTTATGCACTATACACACGCACGCCGGATATACACACACAGAGGGACACACACACACAAGTCGAGTCACGATATCACGTTCCATCCATAAAAACTTTTGAGGCTATTCGATATCGAGTCGTTGGGTTGAAAATGCTGAAAGAAAAATCAACACACTAGCTGAAACCAAAAACGATCGGAAAGTAAGCAAGAAAAATGGATCAAAGAGCAGCTGGAACGACGTCCGGTGCAACACACAGTTTAAACCGTCCTAAATAGTTGAACGTCCCCCCCCCACGAGCAAAAAAAAAAAAAAAATAAAAATAAATAAAGTTCTACGAAAGGATGGACGCTTGAAAGCGCTGGCCGTCCACGACTGAAACAGTCGGGCTCCTTGCCATGACTTCTTATATAGAAGCGTCGGTGTGGGTAGCGGCGCCGGCGGCACGAGGCGACATGGAACGCAAAAACGCTCGCGGGACGCCAGGGTACACATTGACGAGAACAGTTTCGAGACGAGGCCCTTTTATTACCATCCCAGCTTCTTCTTCTTGCTTCCCGGCAGTACCGGCATCCGGGGCAAGCGCAGTCGAACGAAACTCGGGACCCGTTTGAAAATAATAATAAAAAAAGCAAAATTCAAAAAGGGCGGCATCACGGAGCCCGGAGTTTGGGGAAACAGGAGAAAGGGGGAACGCTTTCATTTGATGATGAACTTAAGAGATCCTCATTCCATGGACTGGGATCGATTGCGTAACGAACTAGCTCAAGCTACAAACTTTCCCTGCACACACACACACACACACATCTATCCACGCATATAAGACACAAAAGAAATGAAAGAAAATAAATACCTGCGGATGAAACATTTTGGGCACTACTGATGTACGTCATTGTGTAACTCGACGAAACTCTCGTTAGTAGATCAACAAAAGAGAGAATAAGAAACCAAGGGGAGAAAAAACGTTACTCAAATTACAATGTCGAGTTTTTCTCAAGATCGCACTTGCTCATCCGACTTTTCATCTAATGATGGCCTCGCTACCTATCTGTGAAAAGCTGAGCGTCTTTAAAAAAAAAAAAAGGGATGGCAAGTTAGCATTCTTTTAGTTCGTATAATGGTTTGGTGCATTGTCGACACGATGCGTCGGCAACTTGGCAGCGAAAAAAAAAAAAATGAAAGAAATAGACGCGAGCGCGGGTTGTGGAACAGTCTCATTGGAGAGATGAACTACAATAGTCGGCTGGTGCCTTCCAGCTGAAACTATTCGATTATTGCGTGGGGTGTGTTCCAGAACACGTTAGCGTCATATCATAAGCCGGCGGTTTGGGCCTTAAATATTCAATGAACACGAGAGCTTTCACCTGCACGCACGGCGGTTTTCTTTTTTCCAATCCGACTCGGATGCACTTGGGCAGATTACGGCGACTCGAGGCGGACGAAGCGGGTCGATTGAGACGAGACAGCAATACCATCCATCAAGGCGTCTAGAGATCAAGTGGCTCATTCGACGTTCATCCATAGAAAAGAAAGAAAATAATAATCAAACAAATAAAAAACACAAAAATTCGAGGTAAATATAAAGAAAAAAGCAAACAAACGGCATCCGACGGGCTGCTGGGCACCCACTTTACCTCGATCGAATTTAGTGACACGACCAAGTGACGTTAGAGAGCGTCATCTAATGTAAGAGTCGGATACCTTGTCTGGGGACGAATGGAAAATTCCAGGAAAGAAGAAAGGTAACGGAACACAAAGAGTTTGAAAAGAAAAACATCAAAGTCTTGTGTAGAATGAAAAAAAAAAAAAAAACATCAAGCATTCGAGCAAAGCAGGTCGGCAGGACGATAGACTAATGTTGATTGAACACGTACTGCAGGGTGGGGGGAGTAGACGGTATACACAGTTGATTGTGATTCTTCAGTGAGCTTCTTCTTGGCTGGCATTGGATGAACAATAAACACGTGGCTGAGCGCTTGGCTAGTTCTATAGTGTAAAACAACTCCGCCATTACGAGGACAACGTCTTCCAAAAAGTTGAGACAACACTGGGCCTGTTCACGCTAATCTGTCTTGAATTTCCAGTCGTTGCTCATGGCTTCGTATAATTAGAGAAGCGAGAGCATTCTCATATACATCAAACGCTGTTAATACAATAGAGAAATAATATAAGCATTACAACAAAATCCTACCCTTTGTTACGATATCATTCGCTATTGATCTGCCCCTCGAAATTGACAGTTCTTTGTTTTCATTTGTATGAAAGTCCAGCAACTGGAGTTGTTTGCTGCAACACGGCTAGCAAGCGGAGGGTAGACGGAGGAGCGTTATTAATACGAGAACTTAAAAACATATTTACCTAAGGTGAGGAGGAAACAGTCAGTAGTTTTGCGAGGGATTTTTGTTGAGGGCCGTGGCAAAAGCTTATCGTCCCCACTATTCATTACAAGTCTAGGAAAATGGAAGCCTCTCAGCTTCATGAAAGCAGCAAGCACCGCCGTCTTCACGTTGTTTAAACTGAGTTCCTTCATCACTGAAAGTGTATTTTTGGTTATATTAATTAATTAAGAACACGGTAGTCGGACGTTTTCGCAAAAACAAAAGTTATGTAAGGGGAGATTATGGAAAGAGACCCGCCCCAATGGTTTACTGACGATGGCTGAATTGTGAATGTCGTGCCTATGCCTCAGTCTTCCGCGCGTACCTGCACCGTTGTGGGTTGGCTAGTTAAACACTTTTTAAGTGACGTAAAAGATGCTCCAGCCGCTCCAGCAGCCCACAGAGCCGTCACGACCAGAACGGCGTATGCCGGCAGTATTGTGGCTAAATACAGCTGCGAAGGGTTCATGAGAGTCTAAAGTGAAAAAAGCGCATGGTAAACAATGCAAGAGCATTAAAAAAAACAATTTCAGAAAGGTGTACACTCAATAAACTTCTATGCCATAGTTTCTGGAATGATAACATTTTGCATGCCTGCTTTTTTTTTTTTTACTCAATGAGGAAGATATAATTACCAAAAGTGATACAAGCAGATGAGATGTCACCACCCAAATTAATGGCAAAAACTTTTTCATGTCTAGTGCATGGAAGAAGAGCACTCCCCATGCTGTGTGTAGGAGGATGAAGCAAAGTGTTGTGAGGGACGATGTTAGGAAAAACAAGTTGGAATCGCCATGTAGACCGACTGTTCCAGGTCCTGTAGCATCAGCAAGAACATTGACTAGAGAGAAGGTACCGCTGATGATGCCAAAGCCCAAGCCTGACACTGTGAAAATAATTAATATACATGGCATTATGACATTTTATCCTATTATATATACCATAGGCCAGGATGTTTTTATTAGTGATAATGGCAGTATCAGACTCTGTGAGTTTTTTCAACCCAACCTCAGCTTTGCGTAACAGCAAATATATCAGGTATCGGAAGAGCTCTTGGAACAGGACAGAAAAGACAACTCCCACAACAATTGGACTATTCAAGGTGCTTGCCACGAGCCACAACAAGGATGACATCAGTAATGCCAAGAGCCAGAAGAACGCACTGCAGCAAAACAAGAAAATATTACTATAAAATTGACTTGAAATGATTCGTAGATAGAAAACAAGGCTCACCTAGCTATGAGGATGATAATTCGAATAGGGTCTTTAGCGATAGTTAGAAGAAACATTGAAAGTGGAGGGCCGAAAGCAAGAAACGCACAACCGAAAAATTCGAGGAGAGCCATTTTTTGGGTTCACTAAATAAGCAGTAAAACCAAACTGTGTAAAACGCAAATTGGACGTCAACTATCTTGACGTTCCTTCCCCTCAAAAAAAATTACCGGGCCCAACTTAACACTTCGGATTTCTGGTTCTGACAGTTCAATTTTCTTTCTTCATCGGAAAACAATTGAATCCACACAGTGTCATTAGTTGCCACAAGATGGCCACACGAAATAAAGGAAACCGCCAAAAATAATAGCATTTCCGGTTAGAAAATAAAAATATTGATCTAAACGGAGAAAAGTGGAGCACGTAATGACTGCAATCCAAACTCTGTTTTGGGTATTGTAAATGGCAAAAGTTCATCCAATAGGAGAAGAGAATGCTGCGTCCACTTCACGCCACTCACGTCGGTGTATTGCAGCATTGCATTGCGACTTTTTTACGGTGTTTCTGGTGGAATGTTAGAGACTTCCGAATTAGGACGTTAGTTCTGGTGAACCTTGGCGACGTACGTGTCGTCGGTCTAATAAATACATTATTGGGTGATTGAAACTAATGTTGTTCATTCGGTGTCGAAACTTGTGCTACACAAAGGGGATTGAAAACAAATTTACTAAAACTTTTCATTTACTTTTAGTTGCTGGCTTTGCTGTGGAATTACTTGCAGAGGGATATGACGGCGACGGACACCCCCTCTATTTCAGATATTGGCATTAATTAGTGTCAACCAGTTGGCAAATGTCTGGCGCCACATTCATACCCGACCACGCTTATGATGATGTATAGTCTGTGGCGTGGAATTAATCACTTCTCAAAGTTTGTTTTCATGGTGTTCTTTCTAATAATCTGCCTGCTGAGCTGCCGCCATGAAGTCTCAGCTGCTTTATTGCGTGGTCATAACGTTCTTTTGATGATTGGTAAGTGTAACATTTTGTATATTTCTCTAACGCGTAAACAACTTCGTTTTCTTTGCTGCTTCTTGGAACTAATCTCTCGAGGGGAAAGTGTACTTTCCTTATCGTGGCCAAACCAAACTTTTTTTCTTATTGCAGTTCAGTTTAAAGCTTAAACATGCAGGCATGTGACCATGCAAAAGTCAAAGAGTCTCAATTTGGTTGTATTTGCCTTTGCCACACTTGAGTTGGCACAAAACTTGCATTGCATTCCTACCATTTGGTAAGAAAGATGTAAAATAATTACATTTGTGGAGGGGAAGAGAGCATAGCTAGAAGAAAACAATGGAAAATAAAGGACTTTGTCTTTGTCCTTCACATTTAACCTTCGGTTTCCGATCTCGAAAAAAAAAAATGCGACAGCTGACGATGGCGGATTTGAAATGGGCGTTTACGGCAATCAACGGTGCCGAACGCCCCATTTGGATGCACTGGCTGCTCAAAGTTTGGTGTTTTCCCAAGCGCGGACGTCCGTGAGTAGTTGCTCTCCTAGGTCAGTATTTTTTTTTGCCTTATCCATACAACTATTCAACTACTTTCCTTTCTTTCTGTACTTACGCACTTTAATGGGGTGTGGCCTATTTTCAGTCGAGCAGCACTGTTGAGTGGACTTCCAAGTCACGAAAATGGATTATATGGACTGCATCATGACGTCCACCATTTCAACTCTTTCGAGACAGTTCGGTCACTTCCAATGATCCTCCGGGAAAATGGCGTCCGTACGGGTAGGATGACCATGTCAGCAGGATCCCGAATAATGTTTTAGTTTGATCGTTCCACATGATACATTGTTGCATTATTCAGGCATCATAGGAAAGAAGCACGTCGGCCCTGGATCTGTCTACTCCTTTGATTACGAGCAGACCGAAGAAAATAACTCAATTATGCAGGTCGGAAGGAATATAACCCGAATTAAGTTGCTCGTCAGGGAATTCCTTGAGACGCAGAATGGAACCCAGTAAGTCCAGACTTGTCCTTCGCTGTGTTATTTCGTCCAATTGCTTGTTTATCAAACTGACGGCCTCGACTCACTTGTATCGCCTCGATGTAGGCCTTTCCTGCTGTACGTGGCGTTCCATGACCCACATCGATGCGATCATTCCAATCCTGGTTATGGACATTTCTGCGACAAGTTTGGCAACGGAGAACCTGGTTTCGGTCACATCCCAGATTGGAAGCCGATACAGTACAAACCAGAAGATGTTCTATTACCATATTTTGTTCCAGATACTCCAGCGGCCAGAGAAGACGTAGCGTCGCAATACACCACAATCTCGCGTCTCGATCAAGGTACGTTTATCTCGATAAAAAAAAGAATAATGTTGTTTTACATTGACGTCAGAAGACTTTAGGAGTTGGACTGGTGCTGGACGAGATCCGTAAGGCTGGTAAAATTGAAGACACTTTGATAATCTACTCATCGGACAATGGTATTTCCTTTCCATATGGCCGGACTAATATGTACGAACCCGGTAACACATCATTAAAATGTGTAAAAATAAATAAATAAATTTTTAAAATGTAACCTACCTAGGATTGGCTGTCCCCCTATTCATCAAGTCCCCCTATGATTTGACAAGACGAGGTGACTTAACGGATGTTCAGGCTAGTTTGCTGGATATAGTGCCAACGATATTGGATTGGTTTGACATCGATTATCCAAAATATCATATCCTTAAACCCAGTCAGCCTACTAGCCTCGGTGGAAAGTCTCTTTTACCGTTCTTGAGAGGTGATGATAAAGCAAAAAGCGACGCATTCTTCGGAAGTCACGCCATGCACGAAGTGACGATGAATTATCCTATGAGAAGCATTATTCAAGGAGAACGGTACAAACTGATACATAATCTAAACGCCCCTGGTACTCCGTTTCCCATCGACCAAGATTTCTACCTATCACCTACGTTCCTGGTAATTGGACATTAGACTTGTATGTTTGGCTACCAAGTAATACGCAAAATGATTTCTCAGGACATGCTCAATCGGACATTGAATGGGCTCCCCCTTCACTGGATCAAGGAACTGTCTGATTACTACTTTCGAGAGGAATGGGAGATGTTTGACCTGAAAGAGGACCCCAAAGAAAGCGTGAATTTACACCGCAAAAAGAAATACAGGGTTTGTAAGGCCGGAGTGAAAGGGGCATTTTTCACTTATACGTAGAATCATATATTTGTTTTAATCAGGAGTTATTCGTTGAACTGAAGGAAAAGTTATTCATGTGGCAAAAATCTACTTACGATCCATGGTTGTGTGTGATTAGTCTACGAAATTATGAACAAACGTCATTACCAGCAGCCCTTTTTCTCTAGGTTGTGTGCTCCACATGGAGTACTTTTGGAGAACCCTCAAGGACCTTTCTGCGCTCCGCTGCATAACAGGAAACCTCGAGGATTCTGATTATTACATGTTAAGCGATTGGTAATGTGTGTGACACTAGGCGTTAAAGAAGGTTACGAGTAAGAACTAGTAGCTTTGCCAACTCTGCAGAAAATTTTAATCTTTGTGACAAAAACCAACAACAAAACATTATGCTAGTTACCTTCCATTTTTCCTTTCATTAAAACTTAATCAGAAATCTTCTAATAACCACATCCTGTCATGACCAACGAGGGAAAGACTGAAATTCTAATATTTGAAGAATAGGATTTATTAGAGATGTTTTTAGAACCAAACTGATTAAAAAACTTGAATAAATCTTGCCATCAAGACATTTATGGCTTCTCAAAAGCATTTACCATGACTAAAGAAGCATTATTATAAAGGATCATAACCCCAGGTTATTGCTACTCAACACAAGTTGAAGTCAAATAATATCACAAAATGTTTCTAACTTGTGGGACTAGCAAATGCAAAATTTAGTTAATATCCACCTCGGTCAGTCAATAAGTTCTGCTTCAAATCCCAAGGCATCCAAGAGCATTCCCATTGGTGTTGATTTCTTAAGTCCAATTTGTTCCATCTTGTTGGTAAGCTTATTACGCAAACTACGTAAGCGTAGTGATGCATGGACAAATGTAGCTATGGCAATTTAAAATGTTAGTAACTCAATATTCAAAATCATTTTAGTGGAGATTTACCTGAAAATGGAAGTAGAATACCCAGAAGAAACACTAAAATTCCATCCAGAAGGTAAACGATAAAATAAGCCCCAACAAGAATGGCGATGACACTGATGATTGGGTGCTCTTGCTTAAATTTAGCTACTTGAGGGCCACCGTTGCTAGCCGCAACAAGAAGACTGCATGCCACACAAATAGCAAACAATCCAAGAAACATCTTGAGGGGATGAATAAGCCTAAAAATGGATAAAAAATATAAAGAGAAACAAATATATAATTTTAAAATAATTACCCGACAAGTGCAAAGAGAGCTAGAGCCAGTAAGAAATAGTTTGATTGATAGTAAACAAGGTTGTTGTAAACCCTCTTCCCCCATTTATCTAAATCACGAAAATTTGGCACTTGAAACCTTGCTGATTCTAACATAAAGTCATCTAAACTTCTTAAAGGGGCCACTTCGAATGCACCATTCTCTTTTGAAGTCGCCATTTTCCGCATATGTTATGTTTTCTTCGGTGAAGCAGATGACTTCTGCCCGCTCGTCATCAGTTCATCACTGTCCATCGACTTCCCATAATTCTAGTGGCGCTAAAATACGGAAGCCCTTAGGCCAACAATTTTTATTGTGAGTTATCAAAGACATGTTACAGATTGTAGGCCGATACTAGTCAGTTGTTACGAATTGAAACTTTAATATTATCTTTTAATTTATCACCAAGATTTTTCTTTTCCTCCACTGATAGTTGCCACTTTTTAAGTTATTATGCCAATCTGAACAACAAATCTTTTTCAAAAAACTTTATTGCGCACAAGCATGGATCAAAATAAAAAACGATCAATAATAAACAAATGTTGAAGTAAGAAATAGCGGTAACCTTTTGGATTATCTTGTATAAGCATAGGGCAAAAACTAAAAATAAAAGTTAGGTACGGACGGGACAACCTAGCGCGCCAGCAAGCTGAAATTATAAAAGGCAACGCCATCTCGTGGTAGAATAAGTAAAGCTTGCATTCGCCACCTGTCGGGCATTCCAGGGAAAGCTTAAATAGCGAGTGCCACCGTAATAAGACTTCCTTTTAGAACGAGGTTGTCGTCGATGCTGGATGTAAGTATTCGTACTCTTCTAGGTGACCATTATCTGTTTTAAAGCTGTTAGTTTAATTCTGGATAATTTTGGTTTTTGTTATATGTTCAGTACGTAAAGAAACTTATAATTTGCTAGGGGTAGTCGCTCAAAATGTGTGAAGCGATGTTTAGTTAAAATCTACACTTGGTAAGTGATTTTGAGAAGACGAATGTATGGCCCTAATTAGTGGGATTGCTGTAATTGAAATGATACGTTAGTCGAAATATAATTATAATTGAAATGTAGTTATTGGTATGGGAATAGTTTTATTTCTACACGTCTTATTCAATAATCTTGATAGTTATGAAGAAGCAGGATGTCTGTGTATAACTTGTTTGGTATTTCAACAGAGCTCATCCTGCATGACTGCTCCAATCCATATGCCTGCATCTCTTTGTGGGTGACTAATTTTTTTATGGGTATGTTGAAACATTACGTGTTGAAGTGAAGAGAAGTTTTGATACAATTGTTTTTTTTTTCTAGGTTGGGCTACCATAATCAGAAGCAAATGCATGTGCTATCTGATCTGTAATTCGTGGTTTTGGAATGAAACATTCGTACTTGAATTATTTGAAAGTGTTGGACCAATACTTGATGGTGAAGCAGCATGGTGCCATGTCAGATACTGTTACTGACCCTCCTACGTGGCAAAGTTAGCATCAAAATTTCGCAATTGTTTGATTGTGATACGATCAACATGGGAATTGCTATGCATTGCTAATGTTTTGGATAGAAAGTATTCAACACCTTTCGCCATGTTTCGAATGTTATATTTTTAATTTGTCGTTTAAGTTCTTGCAGGTTGTCGGGTATTCAAAGTGCAGCCTTTTTGTTCCATGATGTGATGACGGTAAAATTATGAAGTGAGTTTGTAAAAATGAAGTGGTTTAAGTAATTCCTGCTTTTGTTTTCATTTCAGAGTTTTGTCCATTGGATTAGGGTTATTGGTGTGGGTTCAGTTTAATTGTGATAGGGTCAACGTGGGAAATGCTATGCGTTGCAGAGGTTTTGGATAGTAAGTATTCCACATGTTTTTATTGTTGTATTTTTAATTTACTGTTTGTATTCTTTCAGGTTGTTAGAGGTATGCAAATTCCAGCCATTTTATTCCATGATCTGATGAAGGTAAAATTACGAAGTGATATTCGGGAAAAGTGTTTTTTGAATGACTCCTGCTTTTGTTTTCATTTCAGAGTTGCCTTTTGTCCATTGGATTAAGATTAATGCTTTGGGTTCATTTAAAGTACAATATTTTATTGTGCATTTCTCTTGTATGATTTGTGTTCTGTTTGCTTTGGTTGGAACAATCGTAGTTGTAAAGGTAACCCTAATAACTATTAGCAAGAAATTTGTAGTAATGTTTTTTTCTTCAATTTAGGTCGATTGTTGTGACGGAGCGCAAAGGAAACGAATGGTTGGATTGAACTTGAAGAATAGCCGAAATTACCCTACACTTTTTGATTGTCTCGTATGTTACTTACAAAAAAATGACCACCAGGGTTTATTTTGTTTTCCGTAGCCATATTTCCCCATTAATGGCGATAAATCCGTAACAAGGAGGGGGGGGTAATGATGCGGTTATCAACGGAGAAAGACGTTCATTACGTGATGGTTTGTTAAATTCTACGGTAGTGTAGAATTCTAGGTTTTCCTGGGAAGTGCCACTGCAAATTTTATTTTTTCATAACTCTTGTCTGGCATATTTTAATTGTACTTCTCTGCATTGACATAGTATGTTCATTTATGGAATTGTCAATAAAACAAATTAAAATAATTTCATTTCTTATTACTGCTATATTTGGTTACGGTAATTTTTTCTATAATATTTTTTTTTATTTCTACCGGAATTTTTTTTTCGGAAAAAATTTTTTGCTGGATAATTTTTTTTGGAAATTTTTTTGCTGGATTTTTTTTTTTCGGAAAAATTTTTTCCTGGAATTTTTTTTTCGCCAAAATTCCTTATTTTTCCCAAAATGGAAATAAATTTATAATAAATATTACGCCCACTGTGTGGGAGTCGAACCTTGTACCTTCTACTTACCATGCCGCTGCTCTACCATTGAGCTACGACTGATATACTATAATACTTTCGGTCTGCGTCATAACATAAAATCGACGTTAACACTTAGAATATTTTTGAAGTCTCCCTTCTGTGATACATGGGCCATTCATGGCCCAACGGACGAGCGATGGCCTGGGAATTGGACGATTCATCCATCGGATGGATGCCCTGGTATCCCACTCCAAGTGGCCACGTGGTGGTCTGCATCCCAGCCAGGTGCCCTACTCCAGTTGGCTTTGTGATGGTGTGGGAATCCAGGCCCAGCTTCCCTGGCGCGTTTACCCCAAGGTATATACCGCCCTCTGTGATATTGTATGATGTACGCCTCTCCAAGTCGTCACATGGTGAGCACGTGGGACACCACAGGCTCAGTTACGCCTTCTACCGTTATCATGTGTTTGTGATAGAAAATTTTACCATAATATTATGCGGTTCACATTTAAATGTCATTGGTATCGAACCCTAGACTTTCAGCATGCCATGCCGACGCTCTACCATTCAGCCATGCGTTACATAAACTCATTGGTCATTTTTTCGTATGAGTCAACACAACCGTTTTACACTTAGAAATATTTTGTAGCAACCTTCAAGTTAAATTAATATTTTGTCTCGTTTTCAGTGCAAAAGTCCTCAAAAAGAATGAATTGGAGTAAAAGGTTCTCTTATGGAAGGTTTAGACCAATTAAAAAACGTAAATAAAATTGTTTTTGCTTAGTTTTTTTTGTTTTCTTTCAGGGTTGGCACCGATAACACAATTAGTTTCACGTTTCTGACACCCGGCCAATCCATAAACAAATACGGGTCAGGCGGGGTCTTGAGAATAAAACAAAGCCACTCTATAAACTATTTTGACGAAGCTTGTATTATTTTCATTTACTGTAAAAATTTTAAGGGAGAGGGCTATAAATGAGGCACAAAATACGCAGTTTTTCTTTTCAAATGTTTGCGAGTTAGTGTGAATAAAACATCTTTAGCAAGACAAGTTAAACAGGTCCCGCCATAGTTCGTGTGAAAACGAATTTTTTCTTTAACTTAAAAAAGGAAGAACATAGTAAGGGAAAAGGACAGGATAGTACGAAAATAACAAAGCCAATTAGGACGAAAAATGCTGACGATCTCAAAAGTACGGGTACAATATGCTAGACGAGAAATGAAAGGTTAAAAAAAAGGAGGGCAAATGATATAGAGCCGTTTCGTTTTTCGATCAAGACCGGAAAAGAACTGACGGAAGCGGTATATAAGTGCCGGCGTGAAGGCAAGTTTTCAGGATGGATAAACAAAAGCGCGTGATCATGATGATGGTCAATATTCACCAGAAAAACGTGTGATACATCTGTTCCATGTGGCAGTCCGGCAGTTTATCGATTCTTAGATTTTTTGCTTTTCTTCTTCCGACGTCCGTTATTCGTCGTTGACGTGGCGATATTGCCCATTCCACCGAGACCGGCCTGATCGGAATTGTCAACATCGGCTTCTTCTTCTTCATCCTCTTCTTCAATTCGACCCTGTACATTATTCTCTGGATCCATTTGCTAATAAAACAAATGTCGACTTATCAAAGGGTGTTCAAACTGCATTCAGCTCAATATCGTACCTCGTTATTGTTGGTGTAATCAGGAATAGATCGGTTATTGTTGCCGTTGTCGTCACTGCTGGCGGACGGATTTGTTGCATTACGCAGTGTAGAGGATAGGGACCCAGAGCTCGTATCGGCCGCTTGATTGAACTCGCTCATTCTCTTGATGACCATCTCGGCTTGCATGGCGTCTTGCTCCAATGATTTCAAGCGCGCTTCCCTCCAGGCCGCCCGTTTCTTGGCCTGCAAAAACGCACGCATCCATCATTAACTGGTTTGGTAATAAAAACAATGTGGTTCTAGAATACGTACCTGTAACGCTCTCTGCTCAGTTGGAGATAACATTTTTTCCTCCTCGCTGAGTTCCAGGCCCTGTGGGAAAACATGTTAAATTGATGTTCAAACAAAAACGCAATGATTCGATCGCACCTCGCGTGTTAGTTTATCCTTAAGTCGCTTTTCAGCTTTGGCCGTGCGGACGATTGATGGATGCTGGGCTGTTGGAACGGTTGTGATCTGCAAAGCGAAAAGGACATTGTTAAAAAGAGTTAGATGTTGAAAATAAGTTGGTTATACTGTGACGGCTACAGCAACGGGTTCCACGCGAGGTTCATCAGCTTCTGCTTCATCTTCATCTTCCTCATCGACATCGTCTAGGCGGCTCAAGTTCAGCAGCTGCTCGCTAGTCAAATTAGCAATTTTCCTCTCTGCGTATCAAAAATGATAAATGATATTTTGATTCTCAAGAGATAAACTAAGTAAAGCTTACCCTCTTCTTGTTTCAGTTTGTTGACTTCATCTTCGCTCAAAAAGCTGAACCTCTTCTCTAATTAAAATCAAGTAATATTTAGTGTATATTTAAAAAATCAACGGAGAAAAATGAAAATTACCTGGTTTAACTGCTGGTGTAACAGACTCTTCTATTTCCTTTTCGAAGAAGCGTTTCTTGGCGCTGAACGTCATCTTGTCTGGGCTGGGACCCGTCAACCCCCCTCCCGTTGGTGCCGTTTTCGGCACGGCGGGAGTGGCGGGAGGAGGCATCGCATCCTGCTTTTAGACATCGGCGCACATCATGGGAAAAACAGAAACTCAAAAACAGTTAGTTCATGCACTCAGATAATTCCAGCGCGACACAATAGAAACTTTAGCAATAGTGAGAAGAATGAAGGTGTGGCAGCTAAGCAGCAGGACGTGGCCTTAACCGATAAGATCACCTGAACTATGGGAGGAATAGGGCTATTGCCATTGCTGCTGCAGCTACGATCCGATGGCTGGTCCAAACCGGTATGGCGTATAGCCGTCGGCGTTAAGCGACCCGGAAGCGGGGAAGGCGATGGCGATATGGTCTCGCCTTCTTCAGCGAGACCCGCCTCACCCAGATTAGCACGAGGAGCTATGGGCTGTGCGAGCACAAATTAGCCGTTCGGTCCAGCGAACCAAAACAGACGAACACGCAAACAAACACGCACACATAAAAAGCAAAACAAAAATAGATTAGTAACATAAGGACGCACAATTATAATAAATAATAATAAATAAAGGGAAAAAAAAACGAAACGGAGTAAGTGTGAAAGCTCGCCTGATCGATAGTGAAAAATAGGGCAGTTGAAAAATGTAAGAGAGCATGATTATATAGTGGATGATGTCTGCTTAGAGCAAATGTGCAGTCACTTCCGTATTGCCCTTCGATAAAAGAACTTGCTCTTTCCAATTTGTGTTTTGGACCGGAAGTTGTGGAAATGAAAGTGTATAATCATTTTCTTTTCATACTTTTTTTTTGTTTCGTTCTTTTGTTGTGGTTAACATCACATATAGAAAAGTAAATTCATTTAGCGCCTTCACACGCTCAGATTTTTGTCAGAGACATCATAAAAATCGGCTATGGCAGGGGGTAGTAGGAAGATTCAACGAGAATGAGCAGGGGATTGTGGGAACACCTTTTTCGAATTTTTTTGGTATCCATCCAAGGGCCACTTCGGTTGTTTCTTTTTAAATAGAAGGAAAGGGAAGGTAAATAAAGGGGGGAAAAGAACGGAGTCGGACCGCGGTGAAATCCAAAAACGTCAATAATTGATAACAACTTCGTGCGAATGAAACAGGCGGTCCCGATTTCTGCCATAAATCAACGCTTTTAACACACATTTTTTGTTTTTTTCCTCTCATCAACACGCATTGACGCGGTCATTTCTCAGCAGCATGGAGATATTTGAGGTTGAGGATCCATTATCAATTGTTAAGTTTCGCAATCGACAGATTTTTCCTGCTATAAATCCGTCGGGTTCTGCTCGTTAAAAAAAGAAAGATGGAAAAAAATGGCCGTCATTTTATTGATCATGTTGGAAGCGGACTGGGGTTTTTTGGGAGGGAAGTACTGCAGGACACAGGGCGAGCGGGTGGCATTCGGAGCCTTGGGTATCTCCTTGCCGGAGAAGATGGACATCATGCTCTCTCTCATTCTCCACATGCAGGATATATTTTTTATCGGATGCTAGAACAAAAAGATCTTCAGGCGTTGCATAGCTTTCATGCGCCCTGGCTACGACCAGGCTCAAAAACAAATTCAATTCCTTTTTTGCGGTAGGAAAAAAAATCGTGTGGGCAAGTAACACAAGTACATTCCATAAAGGGATCGACGATAAGTATTTGGACGGCATTCTCGAAAGGGGTTAATACTTATAAGACGATCCTTTAAGGCGATAGACGGAAAAACACAACCATGCGGTGTAGGGGTTAAGAAGGTTCGACAACGCACTCTAAAAAGTCGATAACTTCAGATGGATGTTAACAAAAGCGAGCGACAAGACAGGGCCAGCGGCAGAGTGAAAAATAGGGTCAATAAATATCAAAGACCACTTACCGTGCTTGTTTGCGGAGCTAATGTATGTTTGGACATGACAATCGTCGTCGTTTTCATGTCGACACGATTAGGGCCCGGTGATTTCGGTACCATGTTGGAAACGAGCATTTCAGCTGCTCGTACGGCATCCAAAACCTATGTAAAAAAATGTTCCCATCATTAAGCAATCGACAGGTGAAATGAAACAAGCAATTTCAATTACCTTTTCTGAAGTTTTATCCCGATCACCTAACGTCGGGCTGACCGGTAAAGATGAGCCTGTGGCCTTCACAATTTCGGGTTCTTCGCGATCACAAGAACCGTCCTCGTGGTTATCGTCTCCCTGCAAGTGAGACGCAATGATGAATTTAATTGAATCAATTAAATTTCGTAATAATGAATTACTTGGATTGGATTCACGTGGTTCGTTTCTTCTCCGACCCTGTCTAGACTCGAAACACTCTCTGATGTCGATTTAGCTTCGCGTGTTAGGATGCCTTCCGACTGGAGCCGTTCCACTTCGGCTGCGTCGTATCCGTCGCAAATGAGCAAATGAATAACATCACCAGAAGTCCTTAAAGAATTAACGGCTTCTTGATGAGAGGCTCCGAGAAGGCTGATACCGTTCACTTCGAGTAAACGCATGCCGACCTAGCGTATAAAAATCATTCAAAATCAGCTGTTTAGATAATCAAAGTTGTGTTCATTTGCATACCTTCAAGCGGCCGTCTCTTCTAGCTGCACCACCATGATTTATTTTTGAAATAAAGACACCTTCGTCGTGTTTATCTAGAGGATTTCCTGGATGTCCACGCAAACCACCCTTAATGTTCATACCGAGTTTCTCGCCTTCATTGCGATAAATTGTCAATTCTTGCAATCCTTTCGGTGGTGGATCGTGCTGGACAGTCAAGATGAGTTCGGCAGTGGGTTCCATCAAGGCCTGTACAGCTTCCTGGTGGCTAGCCTTGGAAACATCCCTGCCGTTGACCTTGAGGATCCGATCACCGATCCGTAGTCGCATCGTTTTAGCGGCCACGCCTTCCGGAATGACCTGAAAACACGCACAAGTCGGGTAAATATACAAAATTCTCTACCCCTCAAAGTAGAGGTTGTCATACTTTTGATATGAAGACTCCCGGGTCGTCGGCACCAAATGGAACACACGAATGATCACTCCCACCGACAATACTAAGACCCAGTGGACCGGCACCTTTTTGCAAAATCACATCCTGGCGTAACATTAAAAAAAAAAGACATGCAGCAACAGCAAAGATAAAAAAAAAAGAGTGTTAATGGTGGGTGTTTGTTGGGTCATATCGGCATATCCAAACCATGAAATCGCCGAATAATATTCCTAGTC
Source organism: Daphnia carinata (assembly GCF_022539665.2). Taxonomy (NCBI): domain Eukaryota; kingdom Metazoa; phylum Arthropoda; class Branchiopoda; order Diplostraca; family Daphniidae; genus Daphnia; species Daphnia carinata. Next base: position 7,221,869 of record NC_081336.1, on the reverse strand, counting down.
ATTTTCATATACCTCAATAATGATAGGAAGTGCACCGAGTTTATTGTTGGTGACGCGGGTGACGATGGTTTCCGTCAACGTGCTCTTTGTGATGGTTTCCGTGACTTTGCCCAATTGGGTGGGCACGGCAGGGAACTGGAACTCGCTCAGTGCACCCCCGACTGGATCTGGTTGCTTGACATTGATGACGATGCTGGAGCTGGGCGGCTGAGGCTCAGGCTGGACGAAATGAGCCGGTATCATGGCCTGGAATTGCTCGTTGGTAACGTGTTTCGGCATATCCTCTCCAGACGGCAAGGCCACGGCGTTCTTAGCTGTTGGCACCGGTGAGGGTTCCACGTTTCCGCTTCCGCTCTTTCTCTCAGGCGACGTGGTGAGGAATTGCTGACGGGCTGATTGGCTGACGCTTGGTGAACTATCGAGGTGATATGCGAAATGAAGGTCACGAACGAAAGGGTAATCAACGTTTCATTACCTAGTGGTCAAAGGTGACGACATGGACCCAATCAAGGGCGACGTCGGCAAACTTGAAAGCCCGGTATAATTGGGCCGGTTGGCCATATAACTGTTGGGACTGTAGAGGCTGGTGTAAGGTCGAGGAGTACCAAACATCTTTGGTGATTTGAGGTGGCTTGGCGGAAGCCACGATTCGCGTTCAACGACCAAACGGACGAAGCGTTCCAAACCAGTGAGCATAGCAACAACTTGATCGTGTCGAGCACCTTCTACGTCGACACCATTTATCTTGTTTTCTTTAAAATTCGATGGAAGAAAAAAAGTAAAGAATAATGTAAGCGGAAGTAAAACCATAAAATGTAAATTTTCACTCACGGAAATGACGTGATCTCCGATTTTCAGCTTGCCATCTTTTTCAGCCGGCCCGCCTTCCATAATGCGAGACACGTACACTGACTATAAATATAATAATTACACGTACAATAAAAGAAACGACGCAAGTAAAACAAAAATGTGTGGACAACTTACATCGGATCCATCTTTGTAAGGATTGCCTCCTTTTCCTCCTGAGATACTGAAACCCAATCCCGTGTGATCTCGCAAGAGCGTAATGTACACTCGCTCCTTCCTTAGTTCCAGTCCATTTTGTTGTTTTGTACCAGTTTCGGTAGGCCCAGTGTGCAACTGATTCGGAGGTGGGGGAGGCTGTGAAGCCGGACGTACAATTTGTGAGCTGCCTTGATAAGACGTAAGCACCGGGGCAGCAGCAGCAGTGGGAACAGGGGCCGATGAAGGAATAATGGATTTATTGGGCACCATTGGATTAGCGAGGGGTGACTGCGGACGTTGATGGTCTATCGTCTCGGAATGGACTTGATTAGCTGACAGCGCTTGAGACTGAGTAAAGCTGAGTCGAGGAGCAGGGTTTGGCACGCCATTTGATATCGGCTTATCCATCTCTCTGACACCCTGCAGACTGGAACTGGAGCCGATCGACAACCTGGGCGCCGGTTTGGGCGGTAACACAGAGGTCTCTGTCATCATTGGCGAGGCGGGCTTTTCCGATTCTCGCAATTCTGGCTGTTCGTGTTGCTGCTCCTCCTCTTCGCCCGCAGGCGGAACAAGCCTAGTCACCTCTCGGATAAAGTGCACCACCAGACTAGGACCGGCCGCTTTCAGGATGTCCACAGCTTCGTAATGGTCAACGTCAACGCACGACATGCCGTTGACGGCAACCAGTTTGTCACCAACTCTCAAACCGGCCATCTCGGCTGGACCACCCTCCGTCACTCGGGATATAAAGATACCCTCGTCTTCGCCGCGGTACGGCGTCGATCCTTTGCCACCAGCAATACTCAGTCCCAAGCCACTGGTGGTCCTTTCGATGTGGATCTCGTATTGAATCTCCAAAACTTCGACTTGCTGTTCGTTATCTATAGATTCATCCTTAAAAAGGAATTACAAACGATTAATAAAATGCTAACGACAACCGAATAAGGATGACGACTCACGTCTGGTAATGGAGGAGGGGTTGGCAGACGATCGTCTTCATCTTCAGACTGGTTCGATGACGTAGACAGTTGGTGTGGTTGATGCTGAGTCATCTCTTTTTTCTTGAGAGCGCTCGTGATCAAAGCCATGGCCTTCTCCTTGTCCATCGGTTCGTGAATTCGTTTGTTCTTTAAGTAGTGCGGTGTATCACGTCGCGACAACTTGGATTTCTCTCGCGGGACCCGTTCATCTCCTCCATCGAAATCCTTTTTGAAACCCATAAACATCTTAAAAATAACACGAGTTAAAAATAATAAACAAAAATTAAATACCTCTTCGTTTTCATCAGCCTCTTCAATGTTTCTATGTTCGTATTGGTCGACAAAGGCAACAGCTTTTTCATGCGGCTCCGGCACTGGAGAAGGCGAAGAAGTCTGTCTCTGCTCATACTGCTCTGTGGGATAAACAGGACCGCCCCGGCTGGCAAGTTCATCGTGGACGGGTAAGTCAATCAGTTCGAGTGGCGGCAAAGGAGATGCACGCCGATAGGGCAATTCTTGTCCCGTACGATCGGGCTTGAAAGCTTCTCCTTCTTTCAATCCGTCCTGTTCGTCATGGTGGACGACTTTACCATCGATTTTCTTGCCTTTGAAATGTTTCTGGGCTTTAGCTTTCAGGTCCTTGGGATGGGGCGTATTATGTCGAACGAACGGCGTCTCCTTATCTTCATCGCCATCGGAATCCTCAGCGAATTTGACGAACGAAGTTCGATGCGGGTCCGCTGCATCGCTGTCCGCGTCCGTCTGCGACGTCATAGGCGGCGAAGACACTGAGGCCACTAAATGGTCAGAATCGGATCCATCATCCAGCTGCTGCTCATGTTGCTGGTGAAGCTGCTCACTCGAGAATCGCGTTCCAGACCGGTAAAGCCGGCCTTCGACTAACGAATCTGATGAGCCGGAACCAGAACCAGCACGTGGGGTGTGCGGGTGCGGAATTAGAATGCACACAAATACAAACAAACAAACAAACAAAAAAAGACACACACACACACATCCCCCAAAGGTAGTGCGCAGGATTGGTGAGTGAGGGTAGGGGAATTGAGGTGGGAAAGAGGTTCCGAGGGGAGGAGGTGCCGGTGCAGCTTGTTTTAATTAAAGCGTTCGCCATTTGCAGCGCACAGCTATGACAACATCCACAAATAACATTCACCACTCCCAACACGACACAATTCCTGAAATTCTTTTCGCAGTTCTAATCGGATTAGTTAGTTAAAAAAAAAAAATAACTGCGGCGTGTTATGTAGAGAATTTTCTACCATCACGCGATGGTGATGGATTAGTAAAACTTTGGCCGGCCAGTAGGGGGTTAATCTAACGTGCAAAAGAACGAGGCGTATATGGAATGATCGTGTGTTTCACGGTACCGAAAGTTAAGTCATCTATGGAGAAACTAGAACCGAACAAAGGCGTACGGAACCAAGGAGAAACGTTTGCCCGCCACCCGATAGGTCCATTGCCGCCCCAGCGTCTTAGCAACGCAGGAGCTCCTTCCGTCACGACAACATCAAGGAAGAGAGGAGAAAAAAAAGGAAGCCCACAAGTCACGAATGAAACAAAAGAAAAATATAAGATGAAAGCAACAACAAAAGGAAAAAAGCACATAGACGAAGTGATAGCCCAAAAAAAGAAAAACTTGATTGCAAGTCATACCTTGTTGTTCATTTTGGTATTCAAGTTGCGGGAGTAGGAAACAAGTTAGCACTTGCTCGCCTGTGACCTCGTCGATGTCTGTCTGGAACGTGAGCATCGGCTGGGCTTGATTTTCCGAGAGCCAAATGGCCTTAAGGTTCAAGCTGGTCAGCGAGAAAGGAAGATATTGGAGGCTAGAAACAAAAGAAAAGCCAATTAGAAGGCATGAACTCAGTGCGAATTTAAATAAAATTGGGTACCGGTTGCCGGACACGTCGAGGACATGCAGCTCGCTACAGTCGCCCAGTTCATTGGGTAGGAAATGCAGTTTGTTTTCACGTAACGACAAGACATTGAGGCAGACTAAGTGGCCCACTTCGACCGGTAGTTCGTGAAGCCGGTTGCGATCGACATTAAGATTAGTCAACTTGGTCATATTGCCCATGGAAGTTGGCAGTTCCGTTAGGAAGTTCTCCGTAAGGATCAGCTCTTGCAGAGCGACGCATCTACGAAACATGGAGCGTGTAAAGAAGGATCGTTATGGCTTATTTATAACAAGAGTAGACTCACTTTCCGATGGCATAGTTAAGTGTCGTGAGGCGATTCTGGTCCACTTTTAAAATAGTTAGCTTTGATAGGGCACCGATTCCATCTGGGAGGGATTCGAGGAAGTTCTGTGAAAGATGCAAGTCCGTAAGGGAAACCAAGCCGCCAATCTCTTCCGGGAGGTTTTCTAAATGATTCTCGGAGACATCCAAGCAGGCTAGATTGGTCAACTGGCATAGCTCTCTGGGAAGATGAGCTAACTGATTGTGATCCAGCCAAAGTTCCGTCAATGCGGGCAGACTGCCAATATGTGCCGGCTAATGTGCATGAAAAAATAAATAACTCGAGTTTAACGGCATTGATCAAAGAGATCTAATAAAAACAATAAAAGAAATGAGACAGTGGCAACTCACCAAAATTTCAATGTCATTGTCACCCAAGTCCAGCCTCTCCAGCTTGGTCAGTTGCGACATGGACTCGGGCAAAGTCCTTAACAAATTCTCGCGCAGTTCCACGCTTTGTAGATTACTCAGACTATGTCAACATTTCAACAAAAAAAAAAGGAAGGTTGGTGTCATCCAATGAATACAAAATAAGAGATATTGTGCAATTGGCATGCAGACCAGTAGCAATGATAGCCAAGAAGCTGAAAAGGGAGAGGCCGGACACGACAATAACGATGTATGTTACACGACAAACGCGCGTCAGCCTCAATATCAGATTAAATTGCCTTTTCCTGGCACAAGAATCAACTTTCTTTTTTTTTTTACTCCAATCGGACCTACCTTCCAAAATCGAGAGGAAGTGAACTGAGGGACATATCATTTAGTCCAAGGATAGTGAGGTTCTTCAACTGAACGAATCCGGCGGGTAATCTGGGTATTGGATTGCTGCTGAAATCAGCCACTTGCAGCGCTTTAACATGCTTAATCGTTTCCGGAATGTCAGATATATCTGTAACGGAAAGAATAAACTTTTTAACGACAGATTTAGACCCTAAAAATTTGTTTTAAAAAGCCTCAACTGCTCTCTTATCAACAATGAAGAGAGTACTTTGAAGTTGCAGCTGATAGCATGGGGCAGATTACAATTCAAATAAGGTAGTTTTCTCCATGGTTACTTCTATGAGGGATGTTCATACAGGGCCAAAAATTTTAATGGTAATTTTGTTTTTTACACAAACGTTTGTGACAGTTGGAAAAGAACTATTTTTGTTTGTACCAAAAAGCAGTGGTTCAATTTGTAAAATGAAACAAGCTATTTTTAATCTACTGGGGACATAACAAACAATACATGGACAAACAGACAAGTATTGACACAAGAACAGCCCTGTCTCTGTTTATCGCTACAGGAACCAAGATGTGTTTAGCCTTTAATCTGAAAGCTAAATCTTACCATTTCTAGAGACATCTAACTCCACTAAGTTTTCAAAGTTTTGAATATCTTGTGGAATCCTCTGGATTTCATTGTCACTGAGGCTGAGCTTTCGCAGCTTTGCAAGCCGGAAGAAATTCTAATAAAAGATAAAGGTTGATAAATGTCATTATTCTTGCACAATTTTTTACCTAAAAATGGTAAAGTCCAGCGGTGACTAACACATCGACAGGATGTTAAAAAGCTTACCTTGGGCAAATCTCTAATGTGATTGGCATCAAGCAAGAGTTCTTCCAAACTTCTTGAATAACGCCAGAGATCTTCAGGGACGCTGGGTAACGAACAATGACGCTTATCCACATACTCGACCTGACGATTGCATCCTTTGAATATTCGAAACATTTTTGTTCGTTTCGGTGAGTCGTTCGGTGGTCAACGGCCTTGGGAAAAAAGTGAAGACCCCAAGTCAAAGTTCCATCAGTTCAGACAGGCACACGAAACTCGATGAAAATGAAACACACCGAAATTCTCTTCACAGACCGTCTACCATTTACTCCAGCTAATAGAGTTTAAAACAAACTGTCGACTGATGAGCACAATTCTTTTAAACGTCAAAAATGGCCCTAGCCAGATTTGCGTGTGTATGTGTGTGCAGTGTGCGTGCTAGCGGTTAAAAGGTATACCCACCCAACTGAAGACCAAGTTGAAACTACAACCGCAAGTTGGCGCTTGCAGCGGTTGAATGGGGATGGGGAGGGATGGGCACAACAGCACAGTGTTTGAAAACCGCTAGAGGCGGTCCTTCACTATCTATTTTTTTTTTCACTTTATCCTACTAAACAAAAGATACCTAAGCGTGAAAAGAACGGTCGTTTCTCCTTCCAGCGACAATATGTCGGTTTTCGTCTACCAATCTATCATAAAAAAAGACGAGATCGCTAGGGCCGTCAATATGTTCGTGTGATTCACGATGGCGGAAACGCAACGGAAGTACAGTAATCCGCATTCTTATTTATTGTTAAGAGATGCAGTAGAAGGGCGATTGGTCGTTTCGGCTGTTGAACTTTTTTTTTCCCCTTCGGGTTGATTTGTTTGTTTTTTTCCCCGCAAAAGTTGCACGCAGAATCTGTGTTATTCCTGCATTATACGTGGGAATTCCCCTGTTCAACATTTGCTAACTTTTACTTCCTAATATGCTTCACATTTCCTTACGTATAGAAAGTTGAAACGGCGCTATTCCATCCCCATGGCAATTGTTAAACACTAAGTCATTGACCGATTCCAAGTAGAATCATAATCAATGTAGAACGTTTGATTCAGTTACTCGAGAACTTCCAAGGGCTGTTTATTGTTTGTCTTGTATACGAATCCTACATAAGCACCATCTGTTGAGGTTAAATTAAACTATGTAAGTGAGATTAATTTTTCTTTTTCGCTCGTTTTCGCTGGACTTTAAATGAATTGTAAATACTTACTCATTGTCTTTGCTGTCCCTTATCACCAGTTAGTAAATTCAGGCTTCGCATCCATCGCATCAGTACGCACCATTCATTATTCCTTTTTCTCATTTTGAATGGCAGCTCAAATCCATCAACGAAAGGAACCCTCTCGAACCTTCAATTGCGCAATCCAATGGCCAACCGCAATTTGGCTTGCTTTGGCCATTAATTCAAGAACGTGCAAGTATAAAGTACCTTGTGCGATTCGGCGCCAGGCCACTGTTAAAAGCTTTACAACTTGCACCACTTGATTGAATCCTTAATGGAAAATCCGTGTAGATCATTAAAGACACATAATTTGGAAGTAAAAAAAACAAAAAAATTGATTGTAGAAATTTGCATAAGTTGTCTATAGTTACCCGTAATGAACTGGTATTGATTTTTCCGCAAACGAAATGGTTGTGCAAGGTGTTCAATCAATGTTAGGCTACGAGGAAGTTCTTTTCGTAAAAAAACGTTGAATTTTTCTTTCTGCATTACACAAAACGGAAAAAAGCAAGCAGAAAGTTAAATTGCACACGCATTCATCAAAGAAATGAGACAGTACATAAATTTCAACATATTTCAGTAGATAAATTTCGTGAAGCAGTCAGCATGACCACCTACTCATTTTGTGCTGAACGGAGCGAAATGATGTATAGAGGATATTAAGTCCCGATCATTCATCTCGTCGTTTGATAATCACGCGCCATCCTGTTTGAATTTTCATGTCCCGAGTGACTATCTCAGACAAAATCGAAGTAGTCTAATCGACAAGGAAAACGGTCCCAAGAACTCACATGTAGAATACACTTTTGCAACTTGAATTTCAGTGATTGTGTCACATCCACATTGATTCGTTTGACGTTCTAGATAGTTAAATTACGAATCGAAAACTCTACAATTTCTTGGCATTGCTCAAAATGGATGAAATTGGAAAGTTCGAGTTCAATCAGGTGAACGAAGTGAGAGGGAAATGTAAATTCATGGCTGGTGAAAACTTTCAATCCACTAGTATACTTGTTACTGAAATGCATGGGAGTATTAAACCTGCTCGAATTCGTCTATTCAAAGTAAACTCAAGTGGAAGCCAAGTCATTCACGAGAAAGCTCGTTCATAACAAGAATTATTTGCTACTGTCGAAGATGGATTTTTCTTTCCGCTAATGGTCTGGAACGTCACGGGTCCTGAATGTGAAGTGTCTCAACATCGAGAATTCTAGAGATAAATGGACTTGCGAGGAAAAAGTTGTGATTGGAGCTAAGAATCTTATCGTTATGGGAAAAATATGTTTCTTCTGCAATCAACGATACGCCTGAAAAACGTTCGATTTCCAATCAGAAGCCAGTAATTCATAAGCAACTATTCTTGTTCAAGGCCAAGATTGTTCGTTAGTTGGGATATAGTTAAATGTTCATAAAACTGGTCTATGTAAATACAGCATTCCATAATTCCCATGGTTATGCTAAATTCCTGTGTCATTGCATACCTGTGCACTGTTCAGCGAAATCGGTTGACAATCCTTCACAGACAAGAGAGGCGGCCTTTCTCTGAAAAAGGCATCGTTCTAAAAACAAGTTTATTGATTAAAAGAAGACATTAGGACCTTGAAAGTGATGGCATTTCTCGGTGCCGATACACTGGGCATAAATGGAACATCTCATCTTTCTGTTTTGCAGTACTTCATGGCATAACTTTAGTGCTGCGGAACCTCTTAAACAACTACACGTTGAAGCCATCTGTCGGGGGAAAAAGACAACTCAGTGTTAATCCAAGTTCTCTACGGTGATTGTAAAAATGAGAGGATAATAACTTGTGGTGGGATATGTTCGTGACGCAAGCACTTTTCAAAAGTCGTTCTAGACTCAATGGTTGGCTATAAAAATATATGGCAGTCTCGTGGACTGTAATTCCACCACTGAAAAAAAAGGAAAAGTATTCTTTACAAACAGAAATCTAAGAAAAATAGAAGCAGACGACTATTATAATTATTGGCTATACAAACAAGCAAAAATCCATCTGTCATCCAAGCTTCAGCATTTCTGATTAGAAATAAAAATTAAATAGGGTACCTTCTTCCTGTCATGACAGCTAGCTGTCTAGGATACGGCTAAAATGATCCCACACGAGGAGCCACTCCCAATAGCTTAGAACTACAGACACAGCGCATTGCGTAACTCGTGGATGGTAGGAAAGGTGAAACTGTTGTTCTTATTCCGTCTTGCCAGCAGCTCCTGGACGTCTGCCCTTTCCTTACGGCAAGCACCAGGGTGTAAACAACGAAGCCTTGTATATACACAGCGTGTAACACCCTCAAAAATGTATGTATACATTAAAGTAGAAGGTTAACCTACATAAATGTACGCCTTTTTTTCTTCTTCAATATTATGTATATACGTGTATCTAAAATGTTTTGAGAAATCAACACAATTTTCAAATCGAGGGGAAACGTGCATGTCAAAACAATTGACGGTCACCGTTTTTATCGGGCAACTGCCAAAAAGGAAGCCCTTGCAAACTTTTTGAAGAATTCAAGTTAAAATTGTCTGCATAGTCAGACGAAAACAAATCAATTTTTTAAAGTAAAGGCGTATTGTTTGTCGACTAGGGGATCTGTTGATATCGTTCATTTCCATCGGCACTCCCGCAGGAGCCGATGCCAGCAATGCGGCGCAATAAAATCCGGATAGCAGGTCGGCGGGGAGCAAGAATTTATAAACAGACTTTTACAAAGAGAACCTGTACGGTATTACGATTTCGCAGCAACTTTATCACGCCGAGAGACAAAGCACAAAAAAACCTCTTTTGCAATTGCTTTCGAGAACTTTATTGTTCTTCTTTTGTTACCCTAAACAAATCGTTAATGTAATACTCTGGCGAGCGGAGTCAAGGTTGTATCGCACCGATTTTTACGAAGAAGCACTTAAATTCCACGCTCATCATTCCGGCTGATGGCGTTTGCACTGGATATACTTACGGATAAGAAAATAAAAATGTAGGTCAGGAGTATAGAACTTTTCTTTTTAAACAGTAAAAAAACCGCCAATGTCGCAGCTAAAAAGGCCTTCGGTCATTTTTAATCAAGTAATACATCGTAAATAAAACGCCGAAACACAATGGTCAGTGGTCAGCGGCTAACACAAAGAGGGAGTACGAGAAAATACAAACATGTGCGTCTCCAACGGCCTAAGACTTGGTGTATATATCGATTGATAAAAAATGCACCATTGTAAAATTAAATGTCCATTGCCGAGGTATCCTTGATTTCACAAATGTATCGCCTTGATACGCATAAACCGGCAGAAAAAAAAAAGAAATTGCTTTTGTGAAAGGGAATCAAAGGCGGGGAGTGTATAAAAATACGTATAATAAGGATCGTTTCCTTGGTCATGCGTTCTTTGGGTTGTGGCGGAACGCTAGGCGTTGAGGGTTTGTTAGTATCTCCTCCTTTCCCAATTCCAGCCCCTGGACAGAGATGTATACATAACGTACCTTTAAGTTCCGAGTCCAGTAGCTTTTTGACCAGTCGACCAGTTGCATCGTTCCTGGAATTGTTCTTCGGTTTTTTCTTTCGGATTTTGTTTTTTTTATGGATCTTAAGGGTGGGGGTATTAAATCGGACAAGAAACGCGGACCTGTGACGGCTCTCTTGTCGAGACAAAATTCCAAAACAGTCCGAGGATCAACTCCGCATAGCAGTTCAGATCAGGATTCGCCCCCCGTTGTTCCAGACGGTATGGATAGCCCTTTGTTAGGTAGAACAAATAATGGCGCTGGAAACATCAGCAGAACGTCTTCCATCCGGAGTAAAGGGGGTGAACTGTCGACGGAAAGGAATACCAGTCCAAAGCCCAAAAGTCGTGACCAAACACCAGAAACCGGCCAGGGAGATTTGCTTCTTTCAGCTGGCGATGCATCCAGTCTCGGGAATAAAACAACAGGCAAACGGATGATTGATTCAGCCAAGAAAAAGATCCTTTGGTTAGCGTCTAAAAGCGAATGGGGTGGTTTAGAACAAGCCATGAAAACTCTAGAACAAACAGTTGCAGCCAACAAAAATTCTCCGGAATCGATCGCACCTCTAGCCGGAATCCAAGACGAGGTTTTTATTTTTGCTTTACTTTCTTAATTGATTTCGTTCCTTTCTTCACACCTTTTTTTTTTTCTTTCTTTCGCTATACCCATTTCTTAGTTTACCGGTTACACGCCCTTGATGTACGCCGTTAAAGACAACCGGATCTCTTTAATGGAACGAATGATGGAACTCGGTTGCGATTTGACTACAGTGAACAAAGTAAATGTTCCATTTTTTTTTTATCTATAAAAAATTTTAGTTTTTCGTTTTCTATTGTGTCAAATTGGATTGCGACGCGAGTTTAAGTGTTCTGGTCTAGCGTGATAACAGAACTATAGCCATTCACGTCAACAGGTGATGATCATTTTTTATGGCTCTCCCGACATACCTGTCAGCTCTAAATAATATCGATTAAACAACCAAAGAAATAAAAAGGTTTCGAAAAAAAAAAAACTACCGTTGCTGACCGCTATCGAACAAAGAAAAATAGCGTTGGAAAAAAAAAAACAATCCTGGAACGTGTAAACTGTTTATAGATAAATAGTGATATGCGCTATGTACGTATATACATACCCCTTCCGGCCAGCGACCTTTAAATTTTTCGGTTCCTGGAGGAAAATGTAAACTACATGGCGCGTGACACAATACAACCGTAATCCATTATTACGGATGCCGACTCGGAAGCAAAATGTAGTGCGCACGCGATCTTTCCGAATGTCAGCGCCGAGTTGGGACTTTTGCAATTGTCTCACCTGCACAAAACTCATTTTCTCCTTAGAATTCGCCTCCAACATTACTAAAAAAAAAACTACCTTTTTTTTTGTTATGGACATATCTGCAGGATAATTACAACGCGTTTCACTTGGCTGTCTTGTTTTCGAGAGAGGATGTCATAAAGAACTTACTTTCCCGTAAAGCTGATATCACCATTCCAGCCGGGGTAAGTCATTCAAATTTCTTAACATCCTTCATATTTCCTGATCATTCCCGTTTCTTTCAAAAAAAGCCTCGCGAACAAAACGTGCTTCACTTGGTGGCGTCAAGAACAGGCGGATCCGGTGCATCTGTCGCTAAAATGCTATTGGCTTCAGGAGCGAAAGACTTCCGACTGGCTAGAGATACAGTGCGTGATCGTGGCTTGGCTGTCGAAGAAACAAAAATTACCATTTAATTATTTGAATTTTTTTTTTGGAATGATGACGGATGTTTAGGAAGGATATTTACCGTTGCATATCGCCGTGGAAATAGGCAACATGCACGTGACGAAAGAGCTGCTCAACATGAATGGCGACCTCCAGGTGAAGGCTACCTTTGGGCCGAAAATGGAAAATGCCTTTCACGCAGCCACGAGACGCCGCGATATTGAACTTCTTCGGATTTTGAACGATCAAGGCAGCCCCGTCGATGCTGTTAACGTATATCCTAATAATTTTAAACAATAATTTGATGATAGAATTAATTAATAATTACTAAGGCGGACGGGCAAACTGCTTTACATATTGCGGCAGCAGATGGCGATGAAAATATTGTCAAATATCTTCACATGCTTCATGCCAATCCCAACATTTCCGATAATGAAGGTAATAACTTCAAAATTCGTATTTACCTGTAAAGAAAATCTCTCAGGTGTAAATCCGAAACAGATCGGACACCCGTGCTCATTGCGGCTGAAAGGGGCAAAACAGCTGTGGTAGAGATCCTGACGGAAAAATTCCGGGCATCCTGTCTGGATCGAACTAAAGATGGCAGCACTTTACTGCACGTAGCTTCATTCCATGGACATCCGGACACAGCTCTAATGCTGCTGAAAAAGGGAGTTCCACTTCACATGCCTAACAAGGTGTGTTCCGCATGCTTTTTTAACAAAGCTAGTTGAAAGGAGTTGAATTAAATCAATAATTAACGATCGGTTTAAAGAGTGGAGCACGGAGTATTCACATCGCTGCACGGAAGGGCCACGTCGGAGTCATTCAAACTCTTTTGTTGAAAGGAGAACAAGTGGACGCTACTACAAATGTAAAATTAGTCACACACAAAAAAAAACTGATAAAGAAATATTTAAGACACCAAAAGAATCCCATTGATTTTTAACAGGATAATTATACAGCTCTTCACGTTGCCGTCCAGGCCGGCAAAGCTAATGTTGTCGAAACCCTATTGGGATACGGAGCTCAAGTTCATATTCGAGGTAAACCGAAATTATCTTTAAATCCTATTGAAATCAATTATAATGTTATTGTTTGAATAGCTGGACCGTTGCAGGAAACTCCTTTACACATAGCAGCCAGAGTGACGGAAGGAGGTGAAAAGTGTGTTCAGATGCTACTCAAATCAGGTTGCAATGCCAACATCAACCGAGCGGATGGAGTGCGGCCACTTCACGTAGCAGCAAGTGAAGGACATTTTGGAGTAGTTCGTCTCCTTCTTGCCGACGGAGCAGATCCTTTGCTAGTGAACGATAACGGTGAAACGCCTCTGCAAGTAGCTTGTGGTACATCGCATCCAGGCACTCTTTCCGTCGTCCAGTTATTATTAGAGCACGTTCAAGCCGGATCGGGATCGGCTGCCACTTATGTCAATACTCCCAACACTTTAGGCGAAACTTGTTTACACGCGGCTAGCAGTCAGCCTCGAACCTCAAATACCAAAGGAAAATATCCTGACCGTGATATTGCCCAGTCTTTGCTCCAGGCTGGAGGGGATGTTAGCCTTGATACCTTTCAGGTTTAAAACCGCATTAAATTGGTTTGAAACAATAATTTTTAAAATTATTTGATATTTAAATAGAACAAAGAAAACCCACTGCACTACTGCGCCTCTCAGGGAAACGTGCCTGTTCTTGTAGTTTTACTGGCCAGTATTCGACCAACGGATTTACAGCGTGTGGTTAACAAACAAAACATACTGGGACGATCACCTTTACAACTGGCAGCAAAGAACGGCCATCTTCAATGTGTTTTCCTTTTGTTACAAAATCAGGTAAAAGAGAATAGATTACATAGTTAACATGGTAAATTAAAATGTTATTACCTTTTGTATTAGGCTCGGGTTGACGTGTTTGACAACGATGGAATGTCAGCTTTACATTTGGCATCCGAATGGGGTCACGGAGCTGTTTGCGATGCTCTTCTGGCTCACAATGCATTCGTTAACAGTAAATCACGTGTCGGCTTAACACCCATTCACTTGGCTGCCCTTAAAGGCTACACCGAATTGGTCCATTCTTTGGTTACTGTTCATCACGCGACCATTGATGCGTTGACATTGGTAAAACGATCATATCCTTCTGTTTATCAAAATGATTAAGAAATGTATCCTCTTTTCTTTAGCGGAAGGAAACGGCGCTTCAATTGGCTGCTGGAGCTGGACAATTGGACGTGTGTAGCCTCTTACTGGAACTGGGAGCTGAAACCAGCGCAGCTGATGAGTTGGGCCGTAAAGCAATCCATTTGGCTGCCCAGCAAAACCATTCCGAGGTGGTAAGATTATTCTTAAAACATCAGCCAGCCTTGGTATTAGCTGCCAATAAGGTAAATGGATTGAAACCTCTTGAAAAAAGGAATTCATTTCAAGAGATTGTTTTATCCAGGATGGCAATACCTGTGCCCATATTGCAGCAATGCAAGGCTCAGTGGACGTGCTCCAACAATTAATGAAATTTGATCTATCCATCGTGACGGCTTCTCGCAATAGAACAAGTGAATCGACTCCATTACATCTAGCAGCTGAAGGTGGGCACGCAGATGTTGTTAAGATACTTCTTGAAGCTGGAGCATTGCCACAGGATGAGAATAAAGTATGTGATGATGATATTCAACATTGAATTTTTGCTAATATGTTTTTTCGTACCATAGGCTGGTTTTACAGCAATTCAATTGGCGGCCAAGAACGGGCATAATGTAGTCATTGATGTGTTACGTGACGCAAGTCCCGACACGCTCAGCTACGCTAGTCGACGGACAGGATTGAATTCTTTACACGTCGCTGCATGTTACGGCCAATCTGGTGAGAATTTCAACTTCACAGGATAACAGTTTGGATGCCACATCACGTCTTCGTTTTTTCTTTACAGAAATTGTCAGAGAAATGTTGACTTACGTTCCAGCAGGTGTACGATCAGAAGCACCGACGAGTTTATCCGGTTCGGGAGTTCTGCGTGAACTCGACGGAGAGGCCGGTCTGACTCCATTACATTTGGCTTCGTATTCTGGTGATGAGAATGTTGTCCGTCTCCTTCTCAACTCTGCTGGTGTTACGGTGGACCAGCCATCAGCTCAAAACGTACAATAAATTCTCCACTTTTTCTGGACTTGAGAAATCACGACGCAGTAATAAAATCTGTTGTAAATAGGGTTTCACGGCTTTACACTTGGCGTGTCGAGGTGGTCACGGAGCTGTGGCCGGTCTCTTACTTAGTCGTTCAACTGGACTGCTGACCACTCCAGACGGACATGGTCGGTCGCCGCTTCACGTAGCCGCGGCTCACGGCCATGGTAGGATAGTTGAGCTTCTTCTCGGTCAAGGAGCTGATGTTAATGCTGTAGACAAGGTAACAACTTCGGTAGGGCAACTGTGACGAATGCCTATGAAATTTTTCTTTTTTAGGCTGGATGGACAGCTCTTCATCTAGCTTCACGTGCTGGACATTTAGCTATGGTTCAACTATTGCTGGATAGCGGAGCCACTCCTCGTAGTTGCAATGATAATGGACGCATTCCCTTATGGTATGCAGCTTCAGAAGGTCACACTTCTGTTTTGACTTTACTTCTGAAACGAGAACACGATGCCTACGGATTAATGGAAGATCGCAAAGTAAATCTAATTCAATCAGAGAAATGTTTATAAATAATCTTACATTTTCCCAAAAATTTAGTTCGTCTATAACTTGATGGTGTGTGGTAAAAATAACAACAATTTGCCACTGTGCGAATTCATTTTGGAATCGCCGGCACCGGTTGATGTTGCCGCCAAATTATCTCACATTCTAGCGACTCTGTCTGTCAAGGTAACATTGATACAATTAAATTTTTACTAGGTTTTTTGCTTGCTGCTTGCTTACACATTGATTATTGTAGGAGAAAGAGAGGTCGAAGGATTTGTTGGAGGCGGCCAAACATTGTGAATCGATGGCCACCGAATTGTTGGCCTTGGCTTCATCATTGGAAGGCGCTGCCCGTCTTTTGACTGCCCGTGATCGAAGGCAAATGCCATTGTTGGACATCCTAGTTGAGCAAGAGCAAAAGGAAGTAATTTCCCATCCAGCCGTCCAGCGTTATCTTCAAGTGAGCTCAATAGAAACAAGTATAATTCTTCCAGCAAATCAATGTTTGTGTTTTGAAATTAGGAAGTTTGGTTAGGAGGACTGCAATGGGCACCATGGAAACTACTTTTGCTCTTCTTGTGCTGCGTCGTTTTGCCACCAGTTTGGCTTGGCTTGTGTCTTCCACTTGGGCATCGATACGATAAAATTCCCGTGATTAGGTAAAACCACAAACTAAATGAATAACTACAAATGAATAACAATTCTTTTCAAACAGATTCATGGCTTACTTGACCTCTCACATCTATTTGATGACACTCCTGATTTTGACAAGTACTCTACCAATTTGTCCTGTGTTACGAACATCTTTACTTCCTTGGTACGAATTTTCACGTGGGTGATCGCCATTTTGTTGTCTGCTGCTTTTCTCATTGAACTTTCTTTGTAGTTGGTACGAATGGCTCCTACTCGTTTGGTTATCGGGTGTTCTACTTGCAGAACTTGCCACACCACGAGATCGAGGTGGATTGGGTTGGTTAAGGATCGCCGTCCTCTTCATAAGCGCCATTGCTATTTTGATCCACGCCGTAGCATTTCTATTGAAACCGGAGCACTGGACTGTTGCTCTTTTCTTCCGGAATCAACTGCTAGCCGTGGCTGTCCTCCTTTGCTGTATGCTCTTGCTCGATTTCCTCTCATTTCACTACCTGTTCGGCCCATGGGCTATCATTATCGGTTCGTTCCTGGTTAAAATTCTAGTAAAAATTATTAGCTTAAATTTTGTGGAAATTTGATTAGGTAACCTGATGGTTGATGCTTGTCGTTTCCTCATCATTTTGGCCATCTTCATGTTTGGATTCACAATGGTAGTTTTTATTTCAACATTTGGCAGATATTCACAGGGTTTTATTGCAATGAATTTTTAAATAACTGTAGCATGTGGCCGCACTCAACCAACCATTTTGGGCACGAGACATCACGCCCATTACGGCCAAAACCATAACAGGTGGTTTGGATTCAGGAGGTAAATATTAAAAATATTAGCATATCCAAACTGATTTACAATAAACGGCGTTTTTCCCCCGTAGTTGTGGTGACACCGTTGGACACATTCCAATTGCTCTTCTTCGCCCTGTTCGGCTTAACGCAACCGGCCGACTTGCGGATGGAGACTGCCCAGCCCGAATGGACTCTATTTTTCTACAAAACCGTATTTGGATTCTACATGCTGGTGACAACGGTCGTACTGATCAACATGCTCATTGCCATGATGAGCGATACTTACCAAAGGATTCAGGTACAACCGATCATTAACTAAAACTTTTCATAGCTGAAAAAATTTTTAATTAAAAAGGCTCAATCAGACGTAGAATGGAAATTCGGACTGGCTAAATTGGTTCGAGCTATGCATCGTACTGCAGCAACTCCGTCTCCCCTCAATCTTTTCACTTCGTGGATAAGTTACCTATGGCAACTATCGAGAAAACAAGGTATCACACAACTATCTTTTGTGTGAAGCATGGCTGTATGCTCACCGCACGAATTCCAAAGGCGACTAATATCCTGATGCTTGTTTCTTAACAATCCCCAGTCGTCCATGAGAATGCGGATGATCATGCACGACTGGTTAGACAATGTCCACCGTCGGCAGGCAATAACAAAGGATGGATGAGAAAGTTTCAGCACAAAACTAAAGTTGGCCATCGAGGTATTCATTCCTACTACAACAGAAACTGTGTTACTACTAAATCTCAAGCAAAATTCCATAATAACATACCTGAATTCTTTTTTGTTGCAGAGTCCAATGCGTTGGGGGTTGTTCGTCCTGCTCCGCTTAGTTCACAAATGTCTATCGTCGGTGATCGTAACAGTTTGGAACATGTTACTGATTGGCGCATAGTTGTTAAGCAGTACATTAGTAACAATCTGACACAAGCCAACTAGATACAAATATTACTTAGTTTAAATTAATATATTTGGTAAGTGATGGGACATTGAAGTCTGGACAAATACAATTGTTTTGACAATGTCATGTATTTAATTCTAGCAGCACACTTTAGGATTTTTTTTGTACAAAAATTCAAAATTATGACAGTGATAGCTTCACAGGATCAGGAAAATTCGTAGTCCTACCTACGATACGTTTCTTATTCTCTTTCAATTGTTTTTTTTTTGGTAAAAATTTTTTCTCGATATTTCGAAAAAAATAAAAAAAAAATGCTTAAAAGCCGGACTGACCGGAATGGCGAAAAAGGGAACGATCGAAGGTCGAGATACCGATGAGGTGATATGTACAACGTCCTTTTTTGGGAATAGGGGAAGAACATGTAAATTTTCGTATAAATATTCTGAGAAGGTCATTGTTTTTCGTTAAAACTGTGCCAATTCCAAAGTCGAGATGGGTGGCGGGGTAATGAGGGAAACAACGTGTCGCCTAAAAAAAAATTAATGTTTCAGATCCTAATCCATATAAATGAAGATTTCAAACTTACTTTTCGGCCTTGTACTTTTCACGAATAGCTTGTTGAGGATTCGTCGGGGCTTGAGACCAAGAGGTGTGGAGATCCTTGATGCAAGATACCAACTGCTCCAGGGAGTAACCGGTGGAAGCGTGCACGTGTGTAGGCCAGACTTCGTTGCCACAAGCGAGTCTTGCCAGAGCAACGCAGGAAGCGGCTACAACCGAGGGCAGATGATGCAAGTATGGTTCCGTCTCCATTAACGTCAGTTCGCACAAATACTATTGAGTGCAAGGCCACAAATGAGACATGACCTTTAATCCCTTTCTACAAACAAAAACATTACCGATGCCAAGTGGAGACAAGTCTCGCTGGAACGTGACAATTGAATGTAGCGTTGTAGGAAATAATTTGATGTCGGCACAGCTAGTTCGAATGCTAACACTTTCAATATCAAATGCTCCATACGCAAAACTTGCTTCTTTGTGTATGTATCATCGGTGATGTAGACGAATTCACCAACCTCTGGCGGGTAGATTTCTTCGTATTTACTGGAATAGAATGACTCATTAAGCTTCAACTGTATGGTATAGGCCGTAGAAAATCTTACGAGGCAATAAACATGGCGGCGGTTCCAACCAACTGCAATTTGCCGCGCAAAACTGACATGTGAGACAGGAACCGGTCGATGAAGGAGACGGCAAGGAAGAGAGTCTCGTTGTGGATTTTGTATTCCTCAGCTACTTCAACAAGCCAGTCGATCAAAATGGCGCGCATACCAGGAGTAATGTCGGATTGTTTCCTCATGTAATGAGGCTTGGGCCGATGGCGTTCCTATAAAAAACAAATTCATTTGAGTTCAAAGAAACTATTGAAAACCTCTTGAAAACAAAGCCTACCTCACAGTTCCTCAGATATGTGTAAATATCCTTCAGGTAAACTTCAGGCAAGGCAGATTCAAGATGACGATTCAACTCAGTCAATGTGGCACAGGGTTTGTTGTCTTCAATAGCCAATTCATCGATCACCATAGGACTCAAGTGATCCTACAATCAAAATCTTTAGATCGACAGCCTAACACATGGCTAATCAAGACACTTACTTGGATTTTGAATGCCTCTTTAGATGATTCCTCCTTGTGTTGCAGAACATAGTCTAGCTGATGTAAGCTTGTATTCATAGAAACGAAGCTGCAGGCTGAATCTTCTAGGCTTTGTGAAATTGGAGCCAGGGCATGCCTAGTAGGCTTGGACGATGCTCCATCACAGTATACCGAGAACCCTTGCTTTGTTTCAGCAAAAGGTTGCTGCTTCAGATTAACAGAAGGAATTGGGTTCCAACAATTCTGTCCCTTATTGGCTTTATCAGTGTGGTCAGTTGCATTCTCATCAAACACAGTAAATGCTGGTGCCTAAGCACAATCAAACAAAAAAACAGTCAGCAAACTAACAACTATTAAAAAACTAAGCTCATGTGAGCTATGCATCCTTACCTTTTTGCCCTGCAACTGAGATGCCTTTTTGGTGTTGGCTGCATTAGAATTGACGATCGAAAGGCCCAATTTTGGTTGACCGTCTTTTCGCAAACCAAAGCGTGTAGAAGCAGCTTGTGTCGGAGGAAGTTGATTTTCCTGGTCGAGGTGGGAAGCCATGACGTCGTAGTTTGCAGTTTAAAAAATCTATTTAAAATTGCCCCTAGAATAAGTGAGGAAAAACGTGGGGGGGCTAACAGAAACCGGGACTCGCTAGAAGTCCGTTAAATCTTTTCGATCTATTCATATGAATCTTCCTCTCGACTCATCTAACCAAGACTGAATGTGCAGTAACGAACGTACAGATTTTCGAAATTATGACGGTTAGGAGGAAGGAGGAGCTTCGTTCGAACTTCTCGAAACCGTTGTTGCCAGCTCGTAAAAAAATAGAGCTAATGCCAGGTTATGCAAATTGAATCCACCGTGAATTGTCGATTTTTCCTTTCTTTAATAATTGACTGAATTGTTTATTTGAATATTAACATTTTAAATCATTTTTCTTTCAAGCTTGTCACCACGTATGCAATAGGCTAAATAAAGCGCGCCCAGCCACCTGACGCCCCTGATTGTCGCAACCGACGTCAACTAGCGCCAAACATTCGCTTTGGCTTTCAGAGAAAAAGCAAACAAATTGCGATAATTTTTAACGGCTTTTGTGCTGAAATGTAGCATTACAAAGTACTTTTAAAAAAATAAAAAACGCATAGAAATTCCCACACATATGTTCCCATTTTTTAAAACATTATTTTCAACATAGAAGTTTTCCTTCGAATTGATAAAATCTATTGAACTATTTACTTGTTAGAGCTACATTTTCCTAATAGTATATTAAAAACAAAATTTTATTCGAATGTTCGTTTTTTTCCAACAGGCGGCCGACAACGCTTATCTTTAACGTCGATCCTTTTCTTTGGACGGTTTACCTGGCGCTTTTTCCCGCTCTCTCCTTTTCACCCCCCCCCCCCTTCCTCTGCTCGTGCTTTTTGACGGTTATTTTTTTTCTCTCTCTCATCTCCAAGCTTCTTCTCTCATATCCTGTCCCGAATACCCTCTGTTGCCGGTTTCCGGTTACAGTGGGACTCTTAAAAGATATACTAAACCGTCACGATAACGTACAAAACTGTGTTTATTTTCACACGAAACAGCTAAAAAAAGAACATGACATTTTTGTGACATTTGAAACATCCAAATCATTGAAGCAGAGCACTCTTGCACTTTGATTTGCATAAGCATAGTCACAGCTGCAGCAGAGTTGCCTATTGATCAATGGCCCCCCCTCGTCTGCTGAGTGTCAATCAATTCGGTGGTGCGTGGTAAGCCCAGAAGAACACTGCCTACTTTTCTCTATAATCATGCCGTAAAAACGAATCTTTTCGTAATTATTGAGTTAAAAAAAAGATTAATCAAGTTGATTAACAATTCAAAATGAAGGATTATTTGGTAAGCCACGTTTGTCTGGAATGACAGGTGGTTAGCATCTGTAAAACTGTTTACAGTTACCTTTAGGCATTCAATCATTCCTTTTGTTCCTATTTTGGGTATACTGTTCCCATTCTGAAAAGAAAAAATGGCGCGAATCAAGGCTCTAAGTTGATCATGAAACTTTATATACATTTCCTTTCAGGTAAAAGGAATAATAAAATAAAACCACAAAATGCAAAAGATTGAAGGCGGGTCAAGGACGCACCTCAACCCACTCACCTGAAATTCCAGACTACCTTATACTACCTAGACAGCAGACACCCACGCACAGGTATGGAAAGGATTTATCGTGGGGTATAAGCACCATTGTAGAAATCAGCTTGAGCCTGTAAAAGACGCCCCGATAGCCATGTAAAGGTAAATGATATTGATCGGCGCTGGCCTATGGTATTTCTGTGTGTGCAGTTAGGGCGTCAACCTCTCGCCCATACACAATTATTAATCCATCTCATTTGTACGAAAACATTTTTTGTTTTGAGAATGTATTATTGTTTTTCAAGTCACGCTATTTTTCAAACATAGAGATATGGCTATTCACATAAGACAATAGGTATATTTGTAACTATACACTACGACAGGGGTGCGCCATATTTGTTTTCATCGTCCGTGCTGACTACATGTCCTCCTCGTGTTTTTCTCTTCGGAATTCGGCACCTCATTTCTTCTTCATAACCGTACAGATGAAAGAGGCGAGCGAAAGGAAAGGAGGAAGTAAAAAAAAGGAAAGAAAAGGAAAAACAAGTTTTGTTTCTTTCGCTGATACAACCAATATGTGATACACTAAATCATATACACATCCATGACAAGCATTCATACACAATATCATTTGAACGTGGAATTTCACCTTCACTGATCATCAAAAACGGTTCCGTAACGTCTTATTGAATTTCGAGGGGTAGAAGAAAAATCAGGGCAACTAGGTTACTGTGTAAGAAGTTCAAAAATAGTAGATAACAAGAGCAATCAAGTTTGAAGTCTTCGAAAGAAAAAAGAAAGAAAGAAAAACGAAAGGGCACAAAATGCCGATTGGAAAAACAAGATTAAACGAAGAGAGGGGAAGAGCAATTCCCATCTTTAGGGGCAAAAATTACAATTTGAATTAATCCTACATTGACATATCAGCCACGATAACAGTTGGCGACGTCAGGTGATGAGAATCATCACCGTTGGCCTTCTCCTTATCTGTGGATGGAAAGAGTTTGACCACCTTCTTCTTCAGATCGTCCTTATCGGAGGCCAAAGGAACTCTCTGCCCAGGTGACTGGTTTCCGCCAGATGCTGTACCCGTTGTTGGCGCTTGCACAGTGACAGGAACTTTCTGAACGACAACTTTCATGTCTTTATACTGCTTATTATTCTGGAAACATTCCTTCAAGTTCTTGACAGTGAGAAAGGTGCCAGCCGTGGAAGGATTCTGCGAGCTGGACAGAGGTGGACAAGTCTTCAAAAGCGATATGGGTCTCTTAATGGCAGTTGACTGATTGCCGTTATTCTTGTCGGCGAACGGAACGATGACATAGTTGGATACTCCGCCGGCCAGGCTCGCAACTTTAGGAGCAATAGGCACAAATTTACCACTTTGTGCATTCAACGGAGCCCCTGACGGTGAAACGAAGCTTTTCAATCCTTGGTTTCCCATCGTTAACTTCGGCATAGCAGGCAACACCGTTGTAGTGGTTGAGGAAGTGGCGTTGCTGGATGCGATGACCAGCTTGGGAGTCGTTATAGGAGACGAGAGCTTGGGTGCAGGCGCAATGACAACCGGCTTTGGAGGTACTGCTGTCGTCACCGTCGAATTGGCAGATCCTGACCAATTCGACGATGCGACAGTTGCGTTGACAGACGGAAACGTCCGGTAGAATTTAAAATGAGGAGCTCCCATCCAGCTGCCACATTTCTCAATGCAACGTCCCAATTCTTCTTTGTTGCCAGAATCTTCCGCCTTTATGGCTGTTGAATTGGGTACAGTTTCCAAGTTAGACGGTCCTGCTTTAATGGGAGTCGTAGACGGACTAAAACCTTGATGAGATAGACGAGGTCTTTTGATAGGTTTTGACGAAGGTTTAATTTTTCGCTCCAGCGTAATATGAGCGCTGCTCCCGTTCTCCAGACAAGTATTAGTCTGCATAATTTCAATATCACTCTCCACGATGGAAGCTCGAGTCGAAGAAAAGGACGGCGACCCGTTAATTGGCGTCTTGGGGAAACCTCCAGCTGCTGGGCTAGTGATGGAGTCTTTGGACGAAGGAAAGAATACTTTGAAATGAGGCACACCGTCTACTACCGTGTAGGTAACGCAGGGTTCTAGTGCTCGACTGCCATTTTTGCCATTTGAATCTACAGGCTCTGGTTTGTTCGACGGGTTCGAGTTGAAAGTTGTAGTTTTACTTGACGGGCTCGATTTGTTTTGTTGATTATAATTATTGTTGTTAGTCTTGCTAGGTACGGTGGGTGATGCTTTCTTAGATTTGGCACGCGTTTTCGTACTTCTTAAATGCTTCGTATTTGAGCCGGAATTGTAGTTATCTTTGCCGTTGTAGCTTTCCGTTTGCGAAAAAACGGGAGAGGATGCTCTCGACGAAGCACGAGAAGATCCACGCGAATCATGATGGCGAGTTTTAACCCCGCTGGATTCCATTGAATACGACGTCATAGCCGACCGTTTAGGATCTTTTTGTCTAATAGTAACATGGAGGCCAGTTAAGTAGTTGCATCTTCTGTTAGATACCTGTTGGTTTTTTTTTTTAAATTAACAAAAAGTTAGACCACAAATACTTTTTCCCCTATAAGATTGAGATGTGATAATGTGAACACTTGCATACCTTTGTTGGTATATCGATAATTTGCCAAGGACCAGTTGTGATCACCTTTTTACCCTGAACTGCCTTTGCTTTTCTCTGGATCAAGGCTTCTTCGGCTTTCTTGTATTGGCTAACATGAACCAATTCTAAATAATATAGGGAATAAATCAATTTCTGCAAATCTAAAATATTAAAAGTACAGTAGACTCACCAACAGTAGACATAAAATCCCGTTGAAGCACTTTTGCACCTACTCTTTCTACTTTTTGAAGTAGCCTGTCAGACTCTGACCATTGCTCTCTAGTTAAATCTTCCCAATCCATTGGTTGTTCATCATTTAACTTATCTTGCTCTTCCTCAATTTCCTCAAGAACGGCCAGTGTGTTTGGCTCTTTGAAATTTTCAATTTTCGAAGAGTTAGAGCTTGGTGAAATGTCTTCACCAACCCCTTCTAATTCCTGAGTGGATGGAGGGAATTCGTCTTCAGTTTCGCTACATTCCTGGGTTTGAGCAGATAATTCACGATCGCTCAATTTATCAGAACACAATAAATCATTCTGAATTTCTTGAGGGACGTGGTGCGACTCGGCTTCTCTCACGAGATTGAGCTCTTCACGCTGTGACTTGTCTAGAAAAGCTATTTCTTCCAGTAATTTTTGAAGAATCGCTTCATCTTTATCCGGTCTTTCATTTAATTCCTGCACAGAATAAATAAAAGTTGCAAATTTTTTTTATTTAATTCGAATAGAAGTAAATCTAGATTTTTTTATAATAGGTTTAGAGCGGAAGCCCTGGCCACCTGGCGGAAAAGCGCTAAAGCTTGAGCGAAAGTTTATCTGACACTCGAGGAAATCGTCTAATTGATGGCTTTTCTCGCTAAATTTCGTACAGTAACAGGTCAAAAATGAAAGAAAAATTCTCGAATATTGTGAAACATAAAATGCGATAGACGAATACAGCTAATTTTTCGGGTGCGTTCGCTTTTTAACGAACCAAAGTTGAAGAAAAAGCAAGGCTTGATAGCGTGGGTTTTAGGTCGAGGGGGGAGCAGCGATGACGAAAACAATCTTTCGCAGTTGTATTGTTTCACATTCACCTCAACTAACTGGTATTCATACAAAACTACGAGGACGGCCTGACTTGCTTTGTTAGACATGGGGAATACAATTTTGATCTCTGCATTATCTTTGTTGTCAATGGCCATGTTGTAATAGTTATAGAATCTCACTCAAACACACCTTAGGGTGTTTTCGGATTCTACGTGTCCGTAGAACAACATGCCTGAACATTTGAGAACCCACACCTCAGTACAGTGCATTAACACTTTTGCAAGTGTAGCAACACACGTAGATATCCCTTCAATGATAAATCGAAAATTCAAGGCTAACCCTAACCATGAGTCAGGCAAAATGTTTGTCTTGAAGTTGGAATGGGAGGACCCAGCGCGGGTGCTGTTTATTGTCATTTCGACGAGCTCACATTGAAATAGTTATCGTGATAAATCTCTTAATTACTGCACATAGGGGAAAAATGAAAATAATATACTTGAATTCCTGCTAAACGTCTACGGAGAGAGCAGATGTACGCAGAGAGAGGAGGGGAAAGGGAAAAAAGAAAATACGTCGGACGGCAGGACACATACACAGCAACACACGGCCACCCAATATACACACACACACACTTGAGGAGAGTCTGGCCGAAAGTAATGGAAATAAAAACAAAACGAAGACAAACTAACCTGATATCGCTGAACAGCTTCGATAAACTGCTTTTGCAAGCGAATAACTTTGGCGGTATTAGGCGGGATTTGTCGCAAGTTTCTCAAAACGATCGCTTTTCCCGAGTACATTTTTTACCGCGGACGGCAGCCAGCCAGCCACGGAATAGCAGAAAGCAAAGCAGCGGCCCTGAGAACAGCAGCGCCTCTAGCGTCGAGTTTGTTTCCTTCTCTCTTGCAGTCATATGGCAGTAAGCTACTCGGGTTTACTGTGGCTGTGGCGGTGATAGTTCTCCCCTCTGAAAATTTCCATTCTTTCTCGTGGCTCGTGCCTCCGGCAATATTCTCTCTTTCACTGGAAAAATACCGCCCCAATCATGTCGGCGAAAACTGTTCGCAACAGCTAATGGTTTCGGAAGATCTTTCAATTTACAGCCTATTTATGACAAATATTCAAATTGGGGAGAAACAGTTCGTGCAATTTCTGTTCGGATGTTTTTACGAGCCAGATGAAGATCCTCAAAATTCGACGTTGACTATAAGGCAACATTGCAACCGTCCTCTCACTATTGCTGTTCTTAGATTTTCTCTTTCGATTTCCTCAGTAATGAAAGGGCAAACATCATTGCAATAAGTTTGCTCGCAGACGTTTATAGATTGCACAAATTTATCATCATTCGTCTCTTAATCAATAGTTTTCTGTCATGTCAAAGTAAGGCATTCGTTGGGATCAACAGCGCGCCGCGTCCTCGTCAAGGTAAATGAAGTTGAATTCACCAGCCATAGATAGCGTTACCTCTTTCCAATGCGTTATTATCGTTATCGTAACAGGATGTACAAAAAAAAAAACAATTCAAAATATCACACTCTATCAAATAGGAATAGTTTTTCAATGTAATTAATTTATAATGTTATAATGGCATTCTGAAAAAGAAGTACGAGAATATGCGCAGTGCAATATCGTTGATACTACGCACGAACCAGATTTGTTTCAATACTGCATCTAATCGATACAACTATGAAATTTGGGCTCTTACGAAGCATTCTGGATTAATACACAAGCAAGGAAAAATAAACTTTATTTAAAAATTTAAAAACCATTACAACCGATTGTAGTCTGAGTTTCTTCAATGAACCACGGCATTTTTCATCGATAATATAACTGGAAGTTTGCTCTCCTTTTGTCGTCAAGCTATTCTTCTCGTTAATTCCCCTGTGAACAACGACCAGCGACGTTCGTTAAAGACCAACACAGACTTAAACATACGACTGATTTCGAGGAATTGTATTTAATCCTTATTTTTATAGTCTTCTTGGAACTGTGGCTATCGTTGAATATTTGATATAAAAAAGGAACGACCAAGGTAATCTGTTTCTTATTTAAAGCAAGGTGCGACAGAGCCACACATACTAGGAGTATTTTTATAGGGAAATGCCAATTACTATGTTTTAAGTGATGCTTGCTACTAAAACAAGTAAAAACATAATCGAGTTATTCAAACCGAAAGAAAATGTTTATCCTTTGAGTTCGATACTAGAAGGGAACATCAGGCAGCCATGAAAAAAAATCTTAACGCAGCACCAAAATACTGATACTTAAATTTGGTTGTGAACATCGCATTTTCGTGTTCAAACGTCTCAGATTAGGTTTCAATTCCTGTTATCATGTACTTCAGCTATTCTAAATTAATTTTTGAAGTGTAACAGTTTGAAGAAAAATAAAATAAATAAATAAAAGGGGGGAGTGGATAGGCAAATTTCATGGTGCAATTCATCTGTGATACTGGGAAAAAAGAACAATTAGTCCTGGAGAAGCAATGAAAATACATCCTTGAATAGAAAGTCATGTCTACTTGACGCCTTACTTTATTAATTCTAATATGTTAGAAGTCCAAATTTTTTACTGCAACCTCCTCAGAATATTGGATTTTCTTTTACTCAAAGGAATTTCACCGAGCTGGATTAAACTTTTGACACATCTGGTGCTAAAATGATCAAATGAGATTTTCCAAAGTCTGATTTGAATAGAATATGTTAGGTACATTATGAAAGTTTCATTCGAGCAAAACAGTTTGCTTATTTCGCCACATGCAGGCTGCTATTCGCATGGATTCTCAAACGTAAGCCGATAATCTACCAAATGTAAATACACAGGCATAATTTTCAGCCCTTTAAAATATGAGATGGATGCAAGATCATATGAGATTAGCGTTATCATAGCTGAAGTAGTTATAAACCATTTCCAGCAAAATAAGCTGGTATACCTGAAGAAAATTCAATCCAAGGAAAGGTTCTGACAGACGGGGGCAGCATTCAAAGTTTTAGGTCCCCGTATTCAAAAACATTCTGTAGCCCCCTCTAGCTCCTTGGCTGTTGCCATATTGTTTTTTTCCAAGCCAGCTAATTACATTCGAAAATTTAAGGTTTAATATTCTCGATTGAAAATCTGGCTGTATATTCAAGAAATGTTTGAACAATTAGTACTAATTTCTTCTCTAACTAAGTAATCAAACATGATAAGCGTCAGATAATTTAGAAACGGTTATTTGTTCTTTCCTGCCTTCAGTTTTCAATACGGTTAGCTTTAAAGAAAAAGCAAAATGAGAGTGTAACGTGAAAAAATGAAATATAAGATTATCAGAATTTTATCGTGCTCAAAAATTCATATTTGATGTCGAAAACGCCGAATAAAATGAATAACGAACTTGATTCACTGATAATAGGCAGTAATAGGTGAAGTCGACAGTCGACATGCAGTCGACATGTCAAACGGCAACACTGTGAAATACACACACCAGCACGAATCGTGCAGCGAATTCATTTCTTCTCGTTTTTAAATTATAAGACCTAGTTATCCTACGTAACAGGAAAATGGCCAAGCGTGCGGCAACCAGAGAATTGAATCACGACAACTGGGATGATGACGAAGAAGAAGAAGAGGCAGGTACCTTTAAACAAGCCTCTTCCGAGGCGCTTCAGGGACGGGTGATCAAACAAGCCCGGCGAAGAATTACAGGCAATGACGGAGAGGTAACTTATCATGCTTCCTGTTTTTTTCTTATACATACATGTTGTCAAATGCATAATTTTAAAGAATAATAGTCTATTAGTATGTACAAGTGGTCTGATAACAATCTAAATACTTTTTGTTTCCGTTTTGCCATTAGGCAAAGAAAGGATTCTCTGGGTTTGCTGGTTTTGGTGTGCGAGCAGGATCTGAATCGAATGCATTCACCAACTTTGCTGTTAAAGTTCCAAATTCTACTGAAACATTCAAAACAGGAAATGGAGAAAACAAACCAAGCTCCAACACAGATAATGAGGCAAAAGAGAAAGAATACCTCGCAAGCCTTAAAGTTTTGAATGAAACTGTCACGGCGTGGATTACAGATCATGTCAAGAAGAATCCATGTTGTGTGCTTACCCCCATCTTCCAAGATTATGAAAAGCATTTAAAAGATCTGGAGGCAAAAAGAACTTCAACAGCACCAGATGAAAGCCAAGCAGCTGACACCACCAAAACTACCTCTGCTTTCACTGCAGGCAAAATCAGTAATGAGAAACCTGATGACCATAAGTTCCAATTTGGCTCTAAATCAGCAGAAACTTCCAAACCAACTTTCAACTTTATGAGCAATGGAGCAACCCCAACAAAACCTCCTTCAACATTTTCATTTTCCAGTTCAACATCAGCAACTTCTTCAGCATCGAACTTTTCTTTCGGCATCGCCAAAAGTGACTCGGAAGCGACTACCACTTCGTCAACGTTCTCGTTCAAACCTACAACTGCTGCTTCAACCGCCAGTCCGCCGACTACGGCTCCTTTCTCCTTTTCCGCATCTAAACCTTCGGTAGCCGCGCCAGCATTTTCGTTCGGTTTTGCAAGGTAACTAAGGTGCTTTAAATTCCTGTCGTGATAAATTTAATTCGAGCTTCTTCCCTATTGCTAGTAATAAACCAACAACAGATCAGAAAAAGGATGCAGAAGATGAGAAGGGCGGTGACGAAGAAGACGACGAAGACGCTCCACCAAAGGTGGAAATTAAACAAGTACAAGAAGACGATGCCTTTTATTCCATTAGGTATGTGATACGAACAACACTACCAGAGCGTCTCGTACATTTATGGATTTGTAATTTGTTTTTACACTAACATTGTTTTAGGTGTAAATTATTCTACAAAAAGGACAACAATTATACGGAAAAGGGTGTGGGTACTCTACACTTGAAGAAAATCAAGGACGATAAAACGCAACTGGTGATCCGTGCCGACACTTCACTCGGCAATATCCTTCTGAACATCATTCTAAACCCACAACTAACAACTCAGCGTGTAGGCAAGAATAACGTCATGTTCGTTTGTATTCCTAACCCACCCATTGATCCAAAAACTCCTCCTGCTCCAACACCCATGCTTCTCCGTGTGAAAACGGACACAGAAGCCGATGAACTGTTGGCCAAATTGAACGAGGCAAAGAAGTAAATTATAGGTCAATCACAAAGAAATAGGTTTTTTTTTTTAGTTTGCTTGTGATTCCCTTTTCCATTATTTTATTCAATTATTTTTTTTACGATCTGTACAATAAACAATCCCTTTTGCGACGACCTTGATTTCTTTCATTGGAATTGAATACATGTAAGAATGTATAGCCTTCCTGGACGTTTTAATTTTTCTTTTGGTTTAGTTACAGAGAGTAGAACAGTCTCCAATCACGAAACTTGACGGAATGCTGTTTGTTGCATTCTGGTCCGACTGGAACAAAATATGTCCAATGTAAACCGTATGCCGACCGAGATATACAAAGACGCGGTCTGGTTTTAGCATTTAAAACAAGAATAACGGAGACGACATACGTCGTTCGTTGAATGAAATCCATCATGTAATGGTTTACTGCGATACTGTTTTCTTACTCAATACTTTTCTATACGGTATGTCGATCATCAGTCATTCAGACTTTCGAAAAAAAATAACAAATACGTTTCGGTTAAGCCCCTTTCACTTTGGCATTTTTTGTTTGTTACCGTGTCCTTGCTCCATAGTGGGTTGGTAGTAAAAAAAAATGTCCCTACAACCAATTACGCCATGCAAATATCGTTCGAACGACTGTCGATAGTGGGAAACCGTGTCATAACGAAACACGATGGAAGCCTGACCAAATCAAGGGTCACCTATTATTATTCCTGTGATTGTTTTAAATTTCAATATCGGTGATATTAGTGCAACGTTGATTAACGTTCATGTTTTGTTTCTATGACGAGGAGAGTTAATTAATATTATGTATTTCGAGACACGTACCTTCTGTGTTGTCCCGTTAGTTGGTCAGCAAATGTCAAAGGGTTAGACCATAGCAACGATAAGAATTGGGTGTTCAGATGACGTCCGTCTATGTTTATGAAATTTTTTTGGCAGTGCTAACTTTCATCTTGAGGAATATTAAATTAAAGGGCAGATTGCCCTGTTGACGTTTGGTAGCAATATCTTTGTCGTGACCCTTTCCAGAAGTCCGATAGCTTTCGGTGGCAGGACAACGCTCTGTATAATGATAGGTAATGTTCTTTATTAGGAATTATGTATGTCCATATTCAAAAGCAGTTATTGATAACTTTCGTCTACGGCATGACATCGTGGCTCTGGTTTCATGAATAAATTAGATAAGGTGCTCGAGGGCATTTTTGTAATGTTATCCCCAGTACCGAATAGAATAACGAAAAGCTATCTTGATAATTGACATAATCATGCATAGAAGTAAATGTCTGTGTTGAAAAGAAAAAACGCTAATGCAAACAGGGCTTTACGTTCAACTTGCAGATGAAAATGTTACCTACGCACAGAGATGGAATGTTAGAAACGTGATAGCTAAAAGGGGATTATCTCATCCAATTTCCCTAAAATTACTGTAGAAAATTGGCTTAGAATCGATTCGTTCAGATCGAGTGAACTAAAATTACCGTTCGTGCATTAATTTTTTTGTACGTTTTCTAAGTCGGCCAAGAAACCTGAACGCGGTCCCCATGTGTATGTCAAGTTTAGTCTGAGCCTCCCGCTGTTTACTGAACGGAATCATGCATGAACGACTGCGGAATAGTTGCAGATAGAGATAGTCATTAACCACAGAAGACACACGAGGGTACAAGGACACATTTTCCAATTTTTTTCTTTTCTAGTGATGACTAGCCCAATGACGAATCCACTCGAAACACATTGCCTAATTCGGTGTCTCTGTCCTATTTAACATCTGACACTAAATTTACCTGGTATCTAATCTTCTTTATCTTGGATTCGTGGAAGTCGATTCAATAATGTTTTTGGAATCGGCTGATAACAAGAGGCTTCAGGAACGCACGCATTGCCCGTAGTGAACTCCTAAGCTTCGAAAGTAATGGCATGTCGGCTAACAGGCAAGGCTAGCAAGCAACCAAGCGTCAGTCCAAATAAACCCGACGGTGCGGGCAGTCTACTCGGTGCCCGCCTCAGTGGATAAGTCCTCGGCAGTATGGTGTGAATATATTTTTTGTTACTCACACATCTACAGAGAGAATCAAGAAAACACAGGCCATTTTAATTGTGAGTATAAATTTACTATGTTTTCTACCTGTGGACTGGCTTTTCCTTTTCGTGTGACGAATCGTCAAATCCCTTTTGCGTAGTTTAGCACACAGACACGAAAACAAATGACAAGTTCGTGACGATTTTGTCAAGTTTTGAGAGTACGTATTGCGAGGTGACTCTGTTGCCGTCTTTGTGGCTCTTGACCGAACCGATAGACAAGAGAAGTGGGGGAGACAGAGTAATTATGGAGGGGGGAAAGTCACGCTCTGCTAGCTAGAAGATGGTCTGTGTGTACGACTGTACGCCCTGGGCTTTTCCGCCCACCTGCCACACCACTCAGAGTCGGTCAAGGGAGAAATATAAAAAATAACAGGGGAGGAAGTAAGGCCTATATGGCGAGTAATTAGTGTTCCCCTGCATTTGTTGTTGGTTACCGTTTCCTGTGAACCGGGTTGACAGCGAGCGCCAAGATGAAAGCGATTCTATGCTCGGTTAATTGAGCGTTACTTGTATGCTGTAATCCGGCCTGGGTTACACAAAAAAAAAAAAATGGGGGAGGAAAACGTGGAAGATTTCTCTTTGTGTGTGTGTGTGTGTACGTGTGCATTTTGTAATTCTTTTCTCAAAATGCCGAAACCCGGCAACTGCTGATCCAATTTGTTTGTTGAGAAGAGGCAAAGCTTTCCATAAATTTATGATATAACAAACAATACTAAGAAGTAAGATGAGGTTGGTCACAGTCGAAAGTTGTTTACAAAGATATATAGTTAAAAAAGAACATAAAAAGGAACAAGATGACTCTTCTCCCTCTTGGCTATTTCCAGTTTTCCAAGTCACGCGGTACTCCCCGAAAACAGTTAGAAAATATACAGCGAACGAACGAGCGGTGCTCCGTTCTGTGTTTGTTTTCACTTTCACTTTGCCTCGGTCTATCGGTTTACTTTGAACAGAAAAATATGAGCAAAAGGAGAGAGAAAAAACATTTAGAATATTTTGAAGAATGGGCTTTTCCATTCTTGTTTGGCTTTCATTTTGTCGTTGTCCATTAGTTTGTGAAGTTAACAATAGACAATCCATGTTGGTGCACAGCAGGTGAAAACACAGCCCTCTCGTTTTAAGCCTCCACTTTTTCTGTGTAAAAAGAGCCAGAGATAACTGAGGCAATTTTTTCGTTGTTGGTTTTCGTGTCTAAATTTAGTTCCAAGTTATTCATCCTCGTATACAGATAATAATGAACCACAGAAACGCATGTGTCCTTTTCATGGTTTTTTTTCTGCTTTTTCAATGAAAAGGGGAGAAAAACTGTAAGCCTAATTTTAGAGGTGAAGGGAAAAAAACAGTTGGTCAAGTGGCGGTAGTCGTTATCTTGATTTTTGGTTCCGTTTTCTCTTTTTCCTATTTTAGGATTCACCGCAGGAGACAACGAAGAAGTCAGGAAAACAATCGTCTGCATTTGCATACTAGATATGGATACAAATGACGATCGAGGAGCTGGTGAAGCTATGCTGAAGGGATCAGGTGCTCGAAGAATGGCCACCACATCTTCCGGATGGAGGAAGATCTTGATGTGTTGCTTGAAACCAGAAGAAGACGATGTTCAAGTATTGGATTATGAGCACTCGAGCTTAACTGAGGTTCCAGCTGTAATCTTTAGCCATGAAAGGACGTTAGAGGTACTCCGGCTCGACTGTAATCAAATTGCCGATTTGCCCCGACCGCTCTTTCACTGCCACGGACTCAAAGAGCTCTGGCTCTCTGATAATGAGATTTCCCAGTTGCCCCCCGCGTTGGCCTCTCTCATCCATCTGCAGGTAATTTATTTTGAAATTCTATTCACGTACTAATTGTGTCCTTTTTCGTAAACAAAAGGCCTAACTGAACTGATTCTCTGCGTCCTGCAGGTGTTGGATATTTCGAAAAATGCCCTGTCCGAAGTGCCCGATGCTATTAGCGGTCTGAAGGCGCTTATTACCCTGGACCTCAGCGTCAATCCGCTCGGTACGTCAACTGGTTACTATGCCCCACTTTCCCTTTAGTCGATTGAGATGGACTTGTCGTCATCGTTATACGTGGTTCTAACCTTATTTGGACAATAGGTAAGTTGCCGGAGGGTGCAACTAAATTACTCTCGCTTGAGTCGCTCAACCTCTCCGACACGTTCCTCGAATTCCTCCCGGCCAACTTTGGTCGTTTGACCAAATTGCGATTGCTTGAGCTAAGAGAAAACCAACTGGCCAGTTTACCTAAATCTATGGCCCGTTTGACTGCGTTGAAACGACTGGACATGGGGCAAAACGACTTGTGTGACCTGCCTGAAGTCGTCGGAAGTATTCCGTCCCTCACGGAATTGTGGGTGGACGGGAACAAGTTGGACGTGCTACCTGAATTTCTGGGTCATTTACAGGTTAGTCAACATCTGCTTTCTTTTTGATGTTTTTTTTTGATAAACTAAATTTTGTGGGACATCCTTGTTGACAGAATCTGGTTCATTTGGATGCATCTAGAAATTGTCTTCACGGCATCGCTCCAACCATCGGACTATGCAAGTAAGGATTGAAAACTTTCATCGTTGGCTTTTTCTGTATGGATTTTATTCTAAATAACCTGTTTTGCGATTTCAGATCGTTGACAGATTTATCCTTAACGTCCAACAACTTGGCAAATCTACCCGAAGAAATAGGCGATTTGACTCTGTTGACCGTACTACGCGTCGATGATAATCGCTTGACTTGCCTGCCAGATTCGCTTGGTCGTCTGTCACACCTGGAAGAATTGCAAGCCGGCCAGAATCGATTGTCAAAACTTCCCGCATCGATCGGCTTACTGCGCAAATTGGAAACCTTGATGTTGAACGAGAACCTGCTAGATGAATTACCAGTGGAACTGGGCTCGTGCCAGCGGCTGACCGTCTTGTCCCTTCGCAAAAACCGACTGGAACATTTGCCGCCAGAGTTGGGCCATCTTTCACGTCTACGTGTCATCAATCTTAGCTGCAATCGGCTACTCCATCTGCCCGTCTCGTTTCTCAAGTTGCCGTCGCTATCTGCTCTATGGCTTTCCGAGGCACAAACCAAACCGGTTGTGCCGCTTCAAACGGACATTGACTCCAGCACTGGTCACAAGGTTTTGACTTGTTTCCTTTTGCCACAGTCAGCAGATCCGGAGGCAGAAGAACAGACACCAGCAGATAAGGGCAGTCCCAATGTCGTGACTGCTCGTTCGCCCACTCATATCAAATTTGCTTTCGATGGAGAAGCCGATCCAAAAGCAGGTAAATTGATGAGGAACCCAACCCCATACCCGAAGGAGTTGAAGGCCTTGGCCAAACACGCCCAGCATATTCAACAACACCACCCGGTTTCTCCCACAGCCCGCAATAGCGTGGACCTACCTACCACTGGTACCACTTCGCCCAGCGAAACTAAAGGACAGTTGAAGAAACAGCCAGAGCCTCTTCCAGTTGCTGTCGTTCCTCCTCAGCCTGCTGCGCCTTCTACGACGATCACTGTCCATGTCGACCCGACAGTGACGATCATTTCCAAATCGCCAGACGAGCCCATCCCAGTCCAGAGCGAACCTAGCAATGCCCCGATACGACCGAAGCCAGAAATTGTGCTGGGAGCTCCGCAACCCCTTGCCACACCATCGAATGAATCACAGCCTGAAGTTCCTCCATTACTGCCTCCGGTTCATACATCCTTAACATTGGAACCCAAACGCAATGCACCTGTAGACCCGGTTCATACGTCCTTAACATTAGAACCCAAACGCAATGCGTCTGTAGACCCGGTTCATACGTCCTTAACATTGGAAGCCAAACGCAATGCATCTGTAGAAAACTTGGCCGATCCGGAAGTTGATCCGCCCAAGCCAAATGGCATTCCAGCAGCAGCCGAACATTCACCTAGATCTGCTGAAATCGAAATAAAAGAAGCTCGAGTGCTTCGACCGTTAATGTCTGCAGCAGATGGATTAGACAAGGTGAAGAACCCCACAGATGTTGTTGACCGGTCCAGTCAACCGGACTTGACGGCCGAAGTCAAGCAACAACCACCACCGTATCACGTTGCGGCTGTTTACTCGAAACGTGCAGCTGAGTTCAATCACGCGACTAGTTTGCCGCGCACACAGTCAACTGACAGTGGATTCACGGTTGAAGGGACTTCGGGTGAGAGGAGAGATAGCAGCCCCAGCCGTGACAGCGGACGCGGACCTTCTATTGAACCGCTTGAAGACAATGCGCAGCCATCTGGAAGCCCAGGGCCTGCACAATCTGTCGTGGCTGCTAAACGTCCCGTTGATTTGCCCTTGAATGGCAGCTTGGCAGACAGGGAGAAAATGACACCGCTTGCTTTAAAGAGAGCCACCTACATCATCGATAATAGCCTGAGTCCCAACGATGGCACCGAAGCAGTAGAAGAAACGGGAGACCTTCAATCAGTGGCGGCATTGAGACAAGCAGCCCGCGAAGTGTTCCTGTCCGCTTCCCCAAAGGAAAGTCCGCTTCCAGCACACAAGCAGACCTCCTGGGATGTTCCACTTTCCGTCCACACTACAAATGGGTCCTCCAACACTCTAAGTGCCGCTAACGTTGTTGGACTCCCACCTGCCGGCAACTCGTCTGAGAATGGCGGCCAACAACCACCGGCCAAAATTCAAGGACGACTTCCGCCGCCAAAGTATCACGTCACTAGTAATGGATTCCGTGATACATCGGCTGAATTGAAATCTCCTCCGCCTGCCAGTGCCTCCTCTCGCATTCCTCTGGCATCGCACAACCGGCTTCCTAGCGGACTTCCGCGTCAGTTATCCAACTTGTCAAATAGCTCGCTACTTGATGGGCCAATTGTAAATAAACCTGCACCTCTCTTGCCACCGAAGAAGCGGGATTCTCCACCGCCTCCGACTCTTCAACCCAAATTGTCCACTTCTCGGATTCCTCCGCCGCAAGTGCACACGCCCGTTCTTGCTTCTCCGCTAACGCCCCTATCGTTGAAGACCAATTTTTCGCCCTTGCCAGTCCATAATGCCAGATTGGTCACACCAACGACGACACCGCTAACGCCAACAACCAATAACAACGATTTCGAATCTAATCAAAGCAATAAAATCACGCCGTCTCAGCCTTTGACTACGCGCATTCCTTTGCCAAAGTACTCGGCGTCTGATATCAGTAAAACTGGAGTCTCACCCGGATCTCGAATTCCGACACGGTTACCTACACCGACAACGTCGATTCCATCAATTTCCAAAAGCAAATTGTCAGCGGACTTGACAGGCAGTCCGTCTCTAGCGTCTTACACATCACGTATTCAATAAGCCATCTGACAATGGGCAGCTAAAATGGAGAATGTGAGTCAGTAAAGCGAAAGAAACATGAAAAGAGGTTGTAAGCATTTATTATATTTTTTCTTTTGTTTCAAAACTCAATTTTCTGCAATAGTTATGTACAGTCGATTATTTGAATGGAGTTTTGTTCGTATTCAAATTTATGCTGGAGTTTTTTTTCTTTCTTTTATTATAATTTTTATCCCCTCGCGTATTACGTGCCCTTATATTCGTGTTGATTATCTCATAAGATCTTCTCCATCCGAACTTTTTCACAAAAAAATGCAATTGACTTTCAGAAGTAAAACAAAACAACAAAAATCGTATTTGGATCATTCAAGTGACCTGCCAAAATTTGCCTTTTCGTCTATCTCAAACTTCTTTTTTATATATGGTCATCTTAACTTGTGTTTAAGTGATTTTGCAAACCAACGAAATATCTTAATTTCGCCAGCGTGACAGAGGAACCTTTATCATTTCCCCCCTATTGTCTTTCTAGTTAGAGTTGTATAATATCATAACGTTTATGGACTTTCTTGGGTTTTTCATAATTTTATGCCAGTGACAATATACCTGTGTGAGGCAAGAGTATTTTTTTTATCGCAAAAGAAGATTTGAATACACTCTTCGAATACTGAAAGATTTCCATTTCAGTTCCATTCAGGTAATCTAATGCATTATTCCATTCTTGGTAACTTTAATAATAATCATGATCTGTGCAGAAACAAGGATTTATAGAGCGTGATAAATAGCACTCCACCCGTCGTCTGCTCGCATGCAGCCACTTGCGTGACAAGGTTTTCGGTTGAAAGTCCCCATAAAGAAATTTCTTAACTGATTTTTATTCACACAAAAAAAAACCAATTTAAGGACGAAAGTGATTTCTGCTTTCTATCCGATAACATCATTTAATATGGTTGCCTAAATATGGGTTGCTTATTTTCAAGCATGGCTGACACTGCATGGCAAAGATCGTTCACATGGCCGTTTCAAGAAACTACGACTTGCTAATGGTTGAATTTCGACGTCGTGACCAGTTGGAAAGTAACAAACCGCAAGCAAAATGAAACTAACTTTTTTCACAATCTGTGTCATGGAGTGTAACAAGGCTATTCACCATGTGATGGTTACATTATTAATTTTGGTTTACATTACCTAACACTTGGTGAAAAGCTTGGTGGCTATGGCAATTATTTAGTTATCTAAACCGAATTACACGATAAATTCCCCAGCTTTTTTATTGCTATTTGCTATTTTCCTATGTTTCTAACTCTTTGCCATACCTATCGGACCCAGCCATCTAGCGGCTGACGAAACCAACGGCGCAGACTACAGAGATCAGTGTATCTTGTCCAATATAGTAGACCGTAGCGCACCAGTGTCACTCAAATCAAACACAGTTTAGTAGACTGTAGCGCAACAATGGCATAAAGAAAAATGAAATTTTTTGAAAAATTGGTTAAAATATTTCAGAGAACTAAAAAACTGTATTTAATAATTTTACAGGCTTAGATGAATGTATAATTATGGTTTCATTGAACCTATTGCACAAGCCACTGGAAGAATAGCAGACTCCTTCGATGTTCAATTGGTATGTTTTATGAAAAGCCATATATTTATATTAAGTTGATTTTTGATAACATCTGTTTGCAGGCTAGACATTGTTTTGATAGCATATATTGTAAACAGACTGAAAAGCTGTGACAGCAGAAAACAGTTCTCGAACAAAAAAAGTAAATAAGATTTGCAGGTTAATAATGAAAGAAATCAGTTAGTATACTTTCAATTCGACATTTGCAGGCTTCAAGATGTTGGCAAAGATTTCCATAACAGTAAATAGAGCAGGAAAGTACTATTCTACAATACCTGGCAGAACCACTAACTTTGTCTCACATCGATCAGCTATTGCTACTGGTGTGAATACCCTAACTGCCACACAGATTCTTGTTTTGCATGATCTCGCATGAAAAGTAGAGTGTGGTGGAAGTCAGTAGCTGCTTGTGCTTTTTATCTGTCTGAAGCTTTAGTTTGAAATATATCTATCCCATGTCAATTGATCTGATAATTTGCCATGAATCCATTTCATCATTCAGCTCAGTAGATTTAACTGGTCTGTTATATTAAGTAGTGATCTTTGTATCCTAATTGGAGCCCCTCCTTATTTTTATTTCTGCTTATTGGAGTTGGAATTAGAAGAGCAATCGATGGGCGCCAAGATGGGAAAGTCATCATCTACGATTATCCGTTCGCAACGAAATGCATCCACATCCTGCAATGGTAACTTCACATTGAAGAAAATATGAAGAGAATAGTCAATACAAAACAATCGTGAAAAAATCTGTAATTTCATCTTCACAACTGTGAACAGGTTGTACTTTCTTGGTTTCAATGTAACATCAAACTTTATGAGCACAGAACCCCAACTATGATCCACAGTTAAAAGTGGAAAATCATATGAAGTCCTTATTCAATCCATATTAAATCCAAGGATCCAGGCTTACATGGCAGACTAATGAGTTTCTCTGAAAAAAGGAATCATGTTTTAATGATCCTCACATAGCTTGAGGCCTTGTGGTAATGTGAGTGTGCATGTGTCAATGCAGTTGATAAATTCTGGATTTATTTTGCAAAAATAATTCATTCCAGCTCTAATTTTGTAGGAATTACGAATGTTCGATTCATTTTGCTGATTTGTCTGCTTCGTATTAGGAGTTATCCAATATTTCCAAAACCCTTCGGAAAATTTGCATAGAAAGAAACTTAATTTTATAATCAAGTCAATCATTCACTGTAAGTGTACATAAATATTCCAGGATGCCTATTTTATAAGGTTTTAACAATCCTTGTTACGGATTCAAACCAATAGAATTGAACGCTGACGTCGTCTGTCATGGACGCCATTAGCTATGTAAACAGGAAATTACGCACCATTTGCAGAAAACACCTAAACTAAAAAACAGGTTGTTTTTGAAAGTTTTGCCATTGTTTTGTGCATCTACATAAGCAAGTAAGTAATATATGACCATATTCTTATCCAGACATTATTTTTTTGCTCTATTG
Source organism: Daphnia carinata (assembly GCF_022539665.2). Lineage (NCBI taxonomy): Eukaryota > Metazoa > Arthropoda > Branchiopoda > Diplostraca > Daphniidae > Daphnia > Daphnia carinata. The sequence continues at coordinate 7,180,570 of NC_081336.1, read as the reverse complement.
TGAGCCCCAGGAAGGTTGAAGCCTGTGTGAGTCAACAAATGATGCTAAGTTGAACTCAGATAGCAAACAACCAATGTTCAGATTGTGCTTCGGTAAAAGTAATCTTCTGCATTAAGCTTTTTCACTTAAAAATGAATTCAAAATCTGAATTGACTATCTCTCCGTTCTTCTTCAGAGCATAGAAGAAAGATTGGTTGATTTAATGCTAGAGTAACTACTATGCAACGAATCTCTCACATATAATCATGTAATGACTCAAAAGGTCTGTCTGGACTATTTCAAGCTCAGGTGCACCAGTTGAGCTATTAGTGTTTAAGATGTCTGTTGTTTTCATCTATAGCTAGGAAACTAAATGGTTTATTAACCTTTGTCACTTTCATATTAAATTTTGTGACTCCTAATGTACTAGATATTTCCTTGTTTGAACTTCTTGTATCTTCTTTCAACTAACAAAGCTTTTTGACAACTATTTGTGACAAACTCTTGATGAAGGGAGATTGAAGATATGGAACTTTTGATTTCCGTTTGGGAAAAAATTTATTTTAAATGTAAGGCTGTTTTACAAATGTAGCATTCCATGCCTTCAGTTAGTTTCATCATTATGCACCCAGTAATCCTAGAAAACTACTCAATCTAGTTTTTGTTTTTTAACTTGTATCATTTAATATCCCAGTTAACATAATCATACTTTGATCTCGTTTTTGATAAATTCTTACATTGTTATTTTATCTGCTTTCTTAACATCTGTTAGATACGGTACAAAAGAGAAAGTCCTCATAGTCGCCTCGTAGTCGTCTTTGCCGTCGCCATCGTCCCTTGGCCATCGGCTCGTCTTCGCCTTGGCCATCGGCTCGTCTTCGCCTTGGCCATCGGCTCGTCTTCGCCTTGGCCATCGGCTCGTCTTCGCCTTGGCCATCGCCTCGTCTTCGCCTTGGCCATCGCCTCGTCTTCGCCTTGGCCATCGCCTCGTCTTCGCCTTGGCCATCGCCTCGTCTTCGCCTTGGCCATCGCCTCGTCTTCGCCTTGGCCATCGCCTCGTCTTCGCCTTGGCCATCGCCTCGTCTTCGCCTTGGCCATCGCCTTGGCCATCGCCTCGTCTTCGCCTTGGCCATCGCCTTGGCCATCGCCTCGTCTTCGCCTTGGCCATCGCCTTGGCCATCGCCTCGTCTTCGCCTTGGCCATCGCCTCGTCTTCGCCTTGGCCTTGGCCATCGCCTCGTCTTCGCCTTGGCCATCGCCATCGCTCGTCTTCTTTCGCCTTGGCCATCGCTCGCTCGTCATTCGCCGCATTTGCCATCGGCTCGTCTTCGCCTTGGCCATCGGCTCGTCTTCGCCTTGGCCATCGGCTCGTCTTCGCCTTGGCCATCTTGGCCATCGCTCGTCTTCGCCTTGGCCATCGCCTCGTCTTCGCCTTGGCCATCGCCTCGTCTTCGCCTTGGCCATCGCCTCGTCTTCGCCTTGGCCATCGCCTTGGCCATCGCCTCGTCTTCGCCTTCGCCTTCGCCTTGGCCATCACCTCATCGCCGTCTTCGCCTTCGCCTTGGCCATCGCCTTCTTCGCCATCGTCTCATCGCCGTCCTGGCCATCGCCTGATCGCCTTCTTCGCCATCGCCTGATCGCCGTCCTCGCCATCGCCGTCCTCGCCATCGCCGTCCTCGCCATCGCCGTCCTCGCCATTGCCTGATCGCCGTCCGCGCCAGCGCCTCATCGCCGTCTACGACTTCGCCATCGTCTCATCGCTGTCTACGCCTTCGCCTACGCCATCGTCTAATCGCTGTCTACGCCTTCGCCTACGCCATCGTCTAATCGCTGTCTACGCCTTCGCCTACGCCATCGTCTAATCGCTGTCTACGCCTTCGCCTACGCCATCGTCTAATCGCCGCCTTCGCCTTTCACCATGGTATTGTTTGGATTTGCATTGTAGTGTGTATAAGTTAACCCATTGGCTGCCACCCCGTTTGCGTCCCATTTTTTTTGTAGCTTTAGGGACCGATGGCGCTGTTCTGCCTCATGGTTTCTATACCATGGGGTGGGACAGTCGCCAATGCGCCTAAAGGCACAAGGCCTTGTGTCTTTAGGCGCATAGTAGGCAATGCACCAGCAGGGCCTCTCTTTGTCGGCACGGTAATAGTTTACCTGGGGTGTGCATTCCCGGAAGGGTTTCTATCGCCGTGCCAGCCGGACTTGTCTGCGGACAAGTCCCACCTGGTGGCGATCCTTATGACGCCACGCGTAGTTACTGTAGTTTAAGCAACCTACGGGTTGCAGGCCTGGCAGCCAATGGGTTAATTTAGTTAAGTGTATGTATGAATGTGTATTTGTATGTATGTATATATTTGTACATTGTTATATATGTAAAATAGTGGTGGAATTGTTGGGTGGAGGAGGGACAATAAAACAATTCATTCCAATATACTTTTTCCTGTGTATTTTATTTAACATTAATTGACTATACAAATTATCAAAAACTTGGAATACTCGTTCCACCACCTATAACCACAACAAGCCATCTGTCGACGAAGACTTTGTTTCAACACACCTTTTCACTATCGGACAGACGCATACACTTTTTTACTAAAGAGAAAACAAGAGTCTTAAGAATTTTTACATTGAATTTCTCTTTCTTTTTCCATCTACTGTCAAACACAATTACTGTGTAAAGACTAAAAAAAACAGCTTTGCAAGGCTGAAATTAAACCAATTTCAGCTTTAACTTTCCTTGATATGTTGCAAGGAGGTAAGAATTCACTTAACACCAAATTATACCAAACATACTTTATTTACACTGAAACCATAACACAGGATTCCCTTTGGTCACAGAAGGATGTCACAGCCATCTCAGCATTTTTGACATATTTCATAGAACTGCAAGTACACTGACAAAACTTATTTTTGTTGATGATCAACAACGAAACCCTTATCAAGACCTGAAAGAATCATGACAATTAGACTGGAAATATCTTGCAAAGTAAAACCAAATTATCTAAAGAAAACCTTTGGCAGCAAAATTAGGTGCCTTTCACATAGCAATACAAAATGCTGGTACTTACACCAAAATTGAATTATGCTTTTTTAAATAATTGTCATAAAATGGTATGATTCTTTCGTATCAAGCTTTAGCCGTAATACCTAAGAACTTTGTAAGAATTTGTTTTGCTATGTTAATCTATCATAAAGTAGAAAAGGGAAAGTCTACGATAAAACTATACCTCAAAATACTTGAAATGTGAAGAGAACGAACGGAACCTCCATTGCAACCATCACCCTCGTCGATGCCTGGTAAAATAAAACAGGTGACATCCATAAAATTCACTAACAGTTGACAAATTCACCCTCTAGATGTCTAAAAATAGTTAATGATTTCTTCGTTAGATGCCTTAACAACAATGCAGTTCATTCTTTTCCGTTAGATGTCTTACAATGAATCGTGACGATCAATTAGCGAAAACTTTACAGAGTGATTGCTTTCTTTATAAAGTATTTGTTACCCAAATTGGACTTATTTGGCTAGCAGATAAGATTTACATACTGGACAGAAATGATACATGCTTCTCCAGGTAATTTTTCCAAGTGTGTCATGATGCCTCTTTCATATTAAATTTTAGCCATAATACTTACTTAATAAAACTTCGCATGGTTTTCGGTCACGGTGATAACGAAATAATCTGTGATAAAACATCTCAATTACACGATATTAACAGAGAAATTGGTATAAGACGAATGGTCATTATAGCTACCATTTTCGGTCGAGGCCAAACAGCGGACATTCCATGTCTTTGCTACGCAGTTGGTAATTTTTCTCGTAGATATAGTCTCTGTAATATGGTGGCCATATTGAGGCCGTAGATACAGCCTCAGGTTTCGACGGATAGTAGGCTACTACGACGCATTGGTAGTGTAGCTTGGTGACGCATACATTAAGTGCGGTAAACCTTAGTTTCCGTATAATAACTTTGTAGCCAATTAGTATTTTGAAGCTTTGGCGTAGTAGACTAGAGTAGCATACGTGGTAATGTTGTTTTCAGTTGCGTCCTGGTGTATTTAGGGGATGCACATTTGGGTTGTCGCAATGCTCCGGCTCTAACCTTCGTGGGAAAGTATGTGAGGGCAGTGTACATCGTGATGTAATAGGGCACAGATGTGGTACAAGTGTTCAGAGGTAGACGAGCCCATCGGTACGGTCGGGGTCGTTGCAGCCATCAACCAGATAATAGCCAACAGCAGCTTGATACTGTAGTGTGCTATTACAAGACATTCGGCAAAAAAAAAAAAAAAAAATGTTTGCCTATTTTTTAGATAGCCGTATACAACCAAGAACACGCTACTAATTCCCCAATATAATCAACTTCAACTGTTTGTAGATACCATAATTGATCGGCACAAACTTGCAGTCAGTTGAAATTAATGTGATATATAGACCCAACTGGAAAATACATTATAGTTACCCATACCTGAAAGATACACAAAGTAAAACGCAGATGATGGGAAACATTAAGCTATTCGTCACCTCTGTTCTGGCAATCTCCTAAAATTTCTCCTTGAATGGTTATGTTGAAATTAATCTTTTTGCATTGAGTTGGTGAATATTCAACTATTCTTCTGAGAAATAATTTTGTGTAGTGTGCTGACTTTTTTGTTTCTTATTCTGTCATTATGTGAAGCTTTATCAAGCTTACGGATATACTCATCATAGAACTAGTTAAAGATAACTGAAGATACACTTACGCCAATTCCACTTATAAAAAAGTTCCTGCTTTGTTAAAACAAAAGAGGAAATACTGACCTCCACTATTCTGTAATGGGATAATCAAAGTGCACTATCGATTAGTGACCAAACATGGCAGCTTTAGATGGACATTCACTTTGATGCTCTTTGGTGCAATCCTAAATATGAACACCTAAATGTGAAAAATGTTAACTTTAACTATTACATAATTAAGAAATCTGACAGTACATGACAAATTTACCTTTCAAATGTTAAAACCAATTTATTCCTAAATATTTCAACTGCAAGCAATATGTGTGGTCCAAAAAGTGTTATTTGACTTGACAAAAGGATTCCAAAGCATTTTAATTCCAGACAATACATATCATAAATCATAAAAAACTACCAAATGACCAATGGTCAATTCACTATAGTTTCTCAAAAACCTTTTCATGCTTGATTTTTGTTTTTACAATCTTTTGTCAAAATTTCTCACATTATGAGGTTGATGCTACCTCCTTCTGCTCTTCCATCGTGTTGCACCTTTACCTCTAAAATGTTGCAACTCGACGCAGAGTTGCAAAATTAAAAAAATCTGCCGGCCTGCCTGCCAAAAAAAATGGGATGAAAATTAAATATGGGAGTTCAGAGGAGATAGGAAGAAAGTGGAAAATTAAAGAAATCGTTTAGTTATCTGTTATTTGATGATAAACTTTTGCTAAAATTTAAAGTTTCTTCTACGCTTCATTTTCTAAATTTTTTTTTCTCTGGATAATTCATGAAAAATACTTAAAATTGCACACTGGCAGGACAACCGATCAGCTCTTCTGCTTTCACCCTGCGAAAAGCGGCAGTTAGCAGAACTACGTCCGATTTTAAGCATGTTTCGTTAACTAACTATATGGAGAATCTGCATAAATAGGATCGTAGCAATTAGCAAAAGCTAGTAGATTGATGATACAGGTGTGATACAGGATGAGTGAATGTTAACAAATGAGTAGGAGACAAAAAATGGCACTAAATAATTGCCATATTTCTCTGGTTATTTGTTTCTGCATGTCGCTGAACATATGAAAAAGAACATGATTAGTTTTTTTTTTAGAAATACAGGATAACTTTTTTTGTAAATCTATTACAACGTACGTAATAAATAAATAATTAACCACAAATAATAGAACCTAGCCGGTTCCGCAGTTCCAAGAAAAAAAGAAGTATAAAAATTCACAGATAATCAAAAAGACATAGAAAAACCATTAGATCCAAATCATAATATCAATGACTTATAGAGAAAAATTGGCAACAAACTTGGAAAACATCTTGCATACTCTTTTGAGAATTTGAATGGAAGTATTCATCTTGGCTTGGAATGACATCTTACTACAGAAGACGGCGAATTCTTTTTAGAATTCGTCATGGAAATTGGTTTCCGTGTCAATTACTTTACTAGCCAAAAAAATATCGGCTGAGGCAAGTATCTCGTTCATAGATAACTGTTGATCTTTGTTTGTATCAGAGATCTGGATAAGAGATTCTGCCTCCAAATGGGCATGGCGAGGATTTCTGGGATCTAAATAAGACTGACACAAAAAGAAACATTGTTATTATATTTTCCTTTAACAATGAACTATTTATCAACGACTTACCAATATTTCACGTTTGTCTAATTTTCCGTCTCTATTACGATCAATAAAATTGTTAAACTCTTCTTGCCTTTTTTTGTCACTATATCGTACAAGTAAACTTTCAGCTGGTATTAATGAGTACTCTTCCCACGTTAAGGTTTCATCAGCATCTTTATCTGGAATGTGATCACTGATCAGCACCTTGCATTCTCAATGAGGGCATTTATGGAATAATATCGATTCGGCACTCACCATATTCACCAAGTAAATCATCAGCTTTGCCTAATAAAGTAGTATGGCTGGACTCCGGATGTCGGAAACTTAGAAACTCATCTTTAAAACAGATTTTGAAAAATTGTAGTGAAATAAAGTTTCAATTAAAGTCTACTCAACATAATTGAACAATATTATAGCTATGCTCAACAGTTAATTCATTTACCTAAGTTTAAAAAGTCTGGATCAGTTTTAGCAGCTTCTGACCATGCAGCTTTATCCCATGAAATTTTTTCTAATAACATTTATGTTCAAATTTAGAAGTACCCACCAGCATGATTGGACAAATATTTTGAGCTAAGTAACCACTGAACATACCTTTTATGGACCGTTCCAACTCTGGATGCATCTCATCATGATCTCCTGGTTTGGTATCATTATTTCCATTCTTTTTAAGAAACCAAGAGTGGTACTCAGTCCACGATACATGACCATTTCTTGGGTTCATGTCAATTGCAGTAAAAAGAAAAATGTTTTCTCTAAGAGCTCCTTGAAGGTGCTCTTTGACTTTTGAAATTATCCAGTTCCGTAATTCATCAATACTGACATATGCATCACCATTTGTATCAAGCCTACAAAGGAAAGGTAAGAAAGGCACTATTAAACTTCACATGTTCCAATGCTTTTTACTAAATTCTTACAGAGGATAAATCATTTGCAGTTTTTTTATTTGTTCCTCATCAACAGGAGCTCGTTTTAAAGGTGTGGATACTGCTGAAGAATCTTTGCTCTGTGAGAGAGGTACTGGCCAACTCAGTTCGACTGCTGACGTGGATCTTGTTTGTGTCGAAGACGAATATTTGGATACTTCAAGTCTAGAAGAGGAGGATAGACGAAAGACTGTCACAATTGCCGAAAAAACAACAAAGGCTAAAACAATCCCGACAAAACATTTTCTTTTTATAAGTCTAGTCCATGAGTAACTTCGCATTTTGGGATAGAGTAAAGCGATGCTGAAGTCAATACAAATGTTTTGATGCAAGTCGCCATCTAGCAGTCGGAAGCTAACTTCAGGTGAGAGAAGCCCAAGGAAAAAGAAATCAAGACTACATGTATTTTCAAATTTTTTTAATTTTCTCACTCTAGCTTCAATTATTAGCACATTATCAACATTCGCGGGACAAACCGCGTAGTAGGAGGGGTAGACAATTCTGTAGTTTCAAAAAAAAAGTAATAATAAAGAAACGAATCCAGTCACCTTCCAACAATCTCGATCTCGTCTGCGCCTTTCTTCAAAGGATTTCCCCTACAAGAATCCTTAAGAAGCGAAGTAGAATTCCGAAAGGGAATTAGAAATTAAAAATCATTAAGTGAAAAGTGGAAAAGGTGGAGTAGGGGAGCATTTCACTTAAAATAATTTAATGGCTTCAGAACAGAGGAAAGACATTAATCGAGACGAAGTGTTGGAAAAGCCGTCATATCAAGATGAGCGAGTAGAGAGGAGCTGGTGATTTGGTAGGGAGTTACATTGGGGATGAAGGTTCAGTGACTTTACAAAAAGGGAATCCAATTTGAACCATATTACAGGGAACTTCTTGTAATCGCATCTCCTTCAATCTCTGCATTCCTCTTTTAAGCGATTGAAATTAACAAACGTAACCATCCCTTTAGGAATCAAACAGCATAATTTCCTTTTTGAGTTAGTTGTAAATCTTGATGGCTTTTTCGTAATAGCTGTAGCGTGTTCGTTTAGGTGCCTTGTTCACATGGTCAATGCCTAACCAGGGTCGCATTTGCACTAACGGCTCTGATTGAGGATGAAGAAAACATAATTAATAAATATGGAGTTTCAAAAAGTAGCAGTAAACATACGTTGATTAAGTGGAGGTTTAAAATCTTCCAAGTTCAAAGTTAACTCGGGGGTCTCCGTTAGATTGCGAATACGCGTCATCACCACTACAGCAAACTTATATTTTTCGAATTCCTTATCGGGAACTTCGAGTCTCTTCTGTATTCTCTCTACTCACAAAACAAAGAAAATTATTGAGTGTACCATTAGTGCCAATCACTACTGTGCATATTACATACCTTTGACTTGCGAAAAGGGTTCCCCTTCTCTCACTTTCAAGAGAAAGGGAATGCCAAAACCCGAATAGATTTCTTTGGAAAAATGGGCAACAGGAATCAGTAGTTCATCCTCGCCTATCTCAAGTTCGTCTTTAGGGATCTCTTCGACTCGGAACCATCGCGGAGGGCTTGTATTAAGCATATCAAGTCGGATTTCCTCGTAAACAATGCTCTGAATCTTGTAACTCACTATTTCTAATAACCTGAGGAAGAATTTTAGAGAGTGAAACTCAGTTCTTTAAATAAAATGCAAACACTTATTAACCTAAGTTTCCCGGAACCATTTTCTGATAAAGTCATATGCTTACGCGCTTCTTCGAGCAGTTCCGCTACCGTTGCTGTTTTTGCTGGATATAATGTCAATTCTTTCTCATCCTACGTGTTTTTGTTTTTTTAACAAATCAAACGAAAAATGAAAAACAGGGTTTTAAACAGAATGCAATTACTGAATGCACCACCAATGACTGTATAACTGTTTACCTTCAATCGAGAGTCAACCCATGTGCATTTAAACTGCCTCTTGCTTTCCAGTTCGGTGATGGGCATGGTAAGTCTCTGATAGAATAGCTTTTTTGGTTGCTTGACTTTTGCTGATGTCACCATCTCCTTCAGTGACGTCTCCCAATGATAGCGAATCGATGGCCCAGGTCCCTCTCTGTAACTGAACGTTCCAAAATAAAATTAGCATTTAAGGAAGCGATATAATGGTACACAGTATAAATGTATCTTGCCCTTGGCTTTTGAAAAATTGCAGCATGTTGGGAGGGTATCCAACTCTATCACCGACTAGCCGGGCTACTTGATCGTAACCCAAATCCTCCGACATGCTAAGGGTGAATCCTGTCACGTCTAATGGGTTCATCTTGTCGCAGAATGTGACTTCGATCCGGTGAAGCAGGTCGTAGAAGTATTTTTTGACCGTACCCAACTGCGACCCCATCACTTCTGGATCATATTTTTGATAACATATGATATCACCATCCATCAACTCCTCCAAAATAGTCTCTAGTGGTTTGTCAATATGTTCTATGGTGTCAATCATTCCTGGCTTGACCTGTTTTAAACATGAAAGTTCCATGTAAGAGCAAAATACAATTTAGCTATGTTATATTACCTCCTCGTACAACTCTAGCTGGGTGTGAGGTGGAAGGCCGGCTCTTTGGAGTAAAATGGGAACGAGGTCGGCCAAAGGCCGCTTGATCAAGGCATAATGATGTCCGGCATAGTGGATCTGGCGAGTGGCTGGATCGTAGTACTTGAAAAAGAGTAAGACCATCCGATCCTGTTGGAATGGTGGCAAGGCTGAGTGTCCCGAATCAGGTGGTAACAGTTCTAAGAAACAAGTCCAAGGATTACAGTTGTCTGCCACATCCGTTACACTCTTGCCAAGGTCCGCTTCCCAGTCAAGGGCCTTAGGTCGCATTGTGTTATTAGTTCGCCCTGCCATAGGCCAGATTCGAAACTGATCAACATTGTAACGGGTGGTAGAAGCAATTAACTCCGTTAGCTCTTGATACGTGGCCAGTTTTCGAATTCGCAAATTTATCGATACACCTTGTTCTGGGTCATACAAATCGAACCCTTGATGACCTAGTACAAGAAGAAGTTGTTTGATTATTTTTTTTTTTTAAACAACACAACTTTCCTATAATCAAAGAGATCGCAAACACAGACTAAAATACCTTGAAAGTTATCTTCTGTCACCAACTGGACAGTCATAAAAAGATGGGCTTCATTACGCTCCTTCCGCTTGAGAGCCTCCAATCTGCGCTCTTCTGAGAGTCGAGCTACGAGCTCACGAGGAATATCGCGTTCGGTTGTGTCCTGCAGAACCGATCGTAGCGTCGAGTCTCTGATGTACACCAACATATAGGCATTGGTGCATTGTTTGATGTTGAGCGAACCTAAATCATTGTAAATAAACGTGTGAGAGAGAAACCAAACAAAACAAACAAAAAATATGTCACCAAATAATTTTCAAAAGTAAAACCTTATACCTTCTTCATCAGCTCCACCAAAATTGTAGTCGATGGCTTCTTGCTTCGTACAACGGGACACAACGTCATCATCAAACTTGCACCACCGACCATCGCCCTTGGGATTAATGAAAACGACGTAGTGCCCGCCGTGGTTGTCTCCGCTGTGAACCAGGACGGCATGTAAGGTGTAAGTGGCGGGAGAGGACTCTGGCGCCTGCAGGTACGGATTCAAGTCAAGCTTGTCGTAAAATTCGAATCTGCAATAAAAATAATTCAAGTCAATTTTAGATATTATTGTCGAAGGGAGCCGTTTGGTTTTTAACCTGTCGTTGAATTTGATAGAGCAGTCTGTGACGGGATCGTATTGGAACCTCATAAGGTGAAGATGAAGTACGGGAGGGAAGCTGGCGAAGATCACACCTTTCTCAGCTTCCTGAAGACCATGTTCTCCTGCGTCGTACTTGTTATCTCCATCGAGTGTTTCCGTCGCTACGTAATCCTGTTAAGGAAGGCGAAATTTAGATTATGCAGAGAAATGAAACCTACAAATAAAAAATCCTTACTTTGAAAGATTCCAATATATTTCGCTTCCCCTTGACACTCAACTGAATATCGTAGAACGTTTCAGCTCGAGACGAAGTGTAATCCACGTGTTTGCATTTAATAAACGAAACCATTTTTCCGGCAAATAGTCGGGGAACAGTGCCTTCTACACAGGTACTCTTCATTTTGCTCTCGAGCTTATCCAAGAGGACTCTTAAGAATTCCTAAATAAAGAAGCCATGTTAGAAGACAACGCTACTTGAAAAGACATACTCTTCATCTTACCTGGACGTCATGCTGCATGAAGGAATCGAGCGTTTCCCAACCAAAGCTCTTTGTCAGTTTTTTCGTTCCGACAGGACGGTCGCTGAACTGAAGTTCATAAAAGACTCGCTGTAAAGCCAAGGCAACACTTCGCTGGGTGTCATCGCTCTCTGTAGGCATCTTGTAAACAGCCTTGCGCAACTGCATCAGGCAAATAAGAACACTGCAATCCTCTTAAAATTTCTATACAAGCTCATTTGTTACTTGATTGGTAAAAAAGAGTGTCTGAAGCAGCGAGTTCATATAGCAGGTGGCTCCTTGGTTCTTAAGACCAACAAAACCTGTGTGTTTCTTGGAATCCCAGCTTACACCATGTGGAGCTTCAGCATTGACATGCACTTCAAGTGTGATGGTGTCATCTTTGCAATAGCCCCTTTCTGGATCAAGAACTTCATTCCAGTTCATGAAGTGACTGAAACCCCAATCATTTTCTTTGCTGAAAAATAGATGTTGAATTTTCCTTGAAAAATCCTCAACACCCTCCTTTTGTGACAGTAATCTAAGGTCTGCAACAGCATTGCAGGACCATGAAGAGGATTCTGATTCTCCATTACACTGGAGAAAGAAGCCAAGAAATTTCTGGGGTGCTCTGTCTTGTTGGGGTGAAGTATTTCGAGGCATGACCTGACAGCAAAAATATACTGTATCAATAAAGAGCTAGGATGTAATTTCAAAATAGATACCATTATTTTCCAAGGCAAATTTCGAATATAGCATGGAGGAGACAACACTGTTTCCTTTAGCTTACTGATGTGGGGAACTTCGTATCTGAATGTTGCCTCAGGTCTTGAATCATCATCCTCCAATCCTGAATCATCTTTTGAAGCATCATCTCTGATCTGCGAATCTGTTATCATTTCTTCTTGAACAGAATCTCTATCATCTCGACTTTCTTCCATTCTGTCAGTCTCCTTGGGATCTAGGCTCTCCATCTCTTGATCCTGCATCTCAGTTCTGATGGCATCCCCCTGAGGCTCTTGGACTGTAGCCATTGTAGTAGGCTGATTCAGTCCGGCAACTTTATCAGTGTGTGAAGCAGCACACTTCGCTCGATTTTTGGCGTGTTTACTCGCGATGCGCCCAATGTCTGCGGCTGGTGTTCACACTGGAGCTCTCTGGTGATGGGTGAAACGCGTCGGACTCAATGACATACCTCAAAGCCTACAGAATCACAAACAAACTGCATAAACGACACAGTACTCAGTGAATACAACAACGATATCCTCTTACGTCGTTCTTTAAATCACATGTGCATTAACAAAAACGATCTGCCGACGCCATTAATCGTACCCACAGATCATGAACCGGGCTGACAACTCTAAGTAGGCTCGTTTAATACCCTCTAGCGTCTAATTCAAGAATTTGAAGTGACCATCTGTTCGTAACATAGGGCACTATTTTTTTAAACTTAATATGTCTTTGTTAATTAACTAGTAACTACGAAACTTACGTTTTGTGGAAAATTTGGATTCTTTTTTTTAAATTTCTGTTTCTTGCAATATTTTATCTGAAATTTGAATAAAGCTAAAAAAAGGTTTTATAATATACCATATGATTTAAAAGATTACAAGGTGGCAACTTTAGTTTTAGATGCCGTATGAGAAAATTCAAATTATTTATGCAATTTGAATCGATAATTGTGTTTGATTTTAAAAAAAATTATTGTCTAAAACGGGCTGGCCGGATTTTCAAGCACTCCTCAAGCGCCTTAGGTGGTTGTGTCTAAGTTGCGCGGATTGCTTACACGTAAGTAGGGGGTGAGGAACATACTGCAGCAGAAATTAGTTCTATTTCTGGCTAGAACAAGATATTTGCGATTTTTTTTATTCACGCTCCGTCAGTATATCTTGATATTGTGCAGCCTTGTTATTGTGCAGTGGCCAACACTGTTGCACAATCAACTGGGGGAGGGATTTATAATGCTTAATGACATAATCTGTTTTTTGTTTGGTAAGTATTAATATTACTTAGCAATAGCCTTTTGTTCTTTTATCAGCTTCCACCTTCCTAGATTAAGGTTTCATTACCTTATTCTAATTTACTTCTTTAGAATAACTCTGAAGATGAAATTCGGACCAGTGTTGGACACCACTCAATTGAAACGTCTGAAGGAACACAAATACAGTTGTACCAGCTCAAGTGTTCTTGAACCCTTGCTCCAGCCTTGGTGGAACTGGGTAGTGCAATGTTTGCCATTATGGCTTGCACCAAACTTAATAACCATCACAGGACTCATTCTAAATATTCTGACATCTCTGGTCCTTGTCTACTATAACCCTGATGGAAAACAAGAGGTATTGCCTATTCCTTGATGATTATAAATTTGAATTTAAAAATCATCCACCATCGATCAATATGTGAACAAAACCTAGTTGAATTAAGGGAGTGTTTTTACTAAGAAAGTCTAGTAAGGATAGCAAGGATAGTTCCATGTATATATATTTCTGTTCTGCACATGCAAATGCTTTTCAGTGAATGGTTCTTATTTATATTTAATATTCTTTCTGGTTACAAAATTAACAGCGTGATGATTGTATAACTTCAAACAGTTGTCTAGTTCCTATTAAGTATCCTGCTAAACTTTTATCTGCTTAGAACTTATTCTTTTTAGAAATCCACTAGAGGTCTTAGGTTATCACAAAAGATTGATTAGATAAGTCCAGCAAGTAAAGTCTTCCTCGCGCCAAAGTTTCATTGATAATTTTTTATCGATAGTCACCGAGATGGGCAGCTCTACTATGCGCTGTAGGAATTTTCGTCTACCAGACTTTAGACGCAATAGATGGAAAACAAGCTCGCCGGACCAATTCTTCCTCGCCATTGGGCGAACTTTTTGATCACGGATGCGATTCTTTATCCACCGGTATGTTAGGAAAACTTCAACAAAAATTCATTTTTTTAGCACTAAACAGAAAATCTTCTCGGCAGTGTTTGTCGCCTTGGCCGCATGCGTCACTGTCGGACTAGGTACACATCCGTGGTGGATGTTCTTCCAGTGCTTCACCGGTTTCACCCTTTTTTACTGCGCACACTGGCAGACATATGTCTCAGGTTGATGATTACAACTTTCGTTCTTTTTAAAAATTAATTTACTAAAATCATATAAATAGGCACATTGAGATTCGGGAAAATTGACGTGACCGAAGCCCAGTATGGGATTATCGGGTTGCACTTGTTGACCTTTATCTTTGGCGGTAACATGTGGCAGCAAAACGTAAGTGTTTCATAATACTTATTTTATTTGATTGTAATTATTTGTTGTGTTTCAATTTATTAATTCTTTCCCCTGAATGGTATGTAGAAGTTTTAGAGGGAATTAGGAATCATTAGTTGAGGATTGATGCGTTAGATTTCATAATTATTTGCCTTGATCTTCCCCCCCCCCAAATATATTCTCTATCGACATATTTCTCGAATAAGTTGCCTATGCTGGGATTCGGGTGGAATATCATCGTGGTCGTGTCAGTGTTTTTGGCGCAGTCGTACACTTTTTTCACCGAGTACTTGGGCTGCATTTTAAGCGGAGGATCAGGGAAAAATGGATCGACTATTGCCGTAAGTGAATCTGGAAATAGCAGCCTATTGGCTTACGTGCTGTCGATCTTCTTTCGCGTCTGACTCGCTTTGGCATTATTGCGCAATCCTCATATTTATCGGGTGATGGACGCAGAACACCTCGTTTGTTTTGCCACTCGAATAACAAATCACGTCTCATATCTGCACTGTCCTGTCTGTCTGAACTAATGTCGACTCTGACATTTCCCCTTTTTTTTCACCGTGGATCGCGAAATATCCAACCTGTCCTCTTGGTGGCTGGTCCGTACCTGTCTTGCTTATGTCTGTGTGACCTTTCCTGTCGCTGGAGTAGTTGAGCTGGCTGGACTGCTCTTGCGTCCTGTTGCCTGGAGCTCTAACCTTAACTATCTACGCCATCATTGGAATTTCGTGTCTTAGCTTCATCCTGCGCGGAGGAGCCGGCAAGAATGGATCGACGGTGGCTGTATGTTTTTTTATATCCTGCCCTCTTTGTGCTTTTTTATATTTTTCGTTTGTTTTTCCCTCTTTCCCATTTTTTTTCTCGATTTAACTGATAACCTGCAACCAATTTGCATTAACCAGTAAGAATCTAATTGTTCTTTTCTCCTGTTGATCAGGGAACAAGTGTTCTATCACCTGCCATCCCGCTAGGTCTGGTAATTGTTCCGGCCTACATCATTGCCTGTAAAAGTGAAGAACACATATTCGAGGAACATCCTTCACTGTACATCATTGCCTTTGGTTTAGTAATAGCTAAAGTCACCAACCGACTCGTGGTAATTTTGTTGAATTACGACAACTTAGACTTCTGATTTTCTTATTGGTATGGCCTTATTCGAGAAAAGGTAGCGCATATGACTCGCAGTGAGATGGATTATCTGGATCCGGTGCTGATTGGTCCAGCTCTCCTTTTTCTTAACCAGTACTTCAACAATTTCATCCAGGAGTACTACGTTCTGTGGCTGTGCTTGGTACGTTTTTCCTTTTTACTTTTATAGAATAACTGTAACTCGAATTTTGTACCGTTCTTCCTAAAGATATGGGCAGCCATTGACTTGTACCATTACTGCCATCGTGTCTGCCTGGAAATATGCGAAGAGCTCAATATAGAACTCTTCCGCATTAGTGCCAGGGAGGCTGTGCCAGCAGGAGCAGTGTCTGCAGCGTTAGACTTTGCTGCCAGTACCAACGGCCGGAATGGCCGACATAGAAGAACATAGTTAGGTTTTGGGCAAATTCTAAATCTATAAACAAGAAAGCAAAAAAAAACAATATTACGCAAAGTAAGCAACCAACATATTATATATTATATATAAAATCTTTTTTCTTCTCGAGTTTGGTTGTGTTTTTGCTTTCAGTTGTTTAACTTTTCTTCCAGAGCTTTGTTTCAGAAGTATGCACACGCACTTACATTATTAATGAATTTTTTTTTTCTTTCTTTTTCAATCGGGATGTTGCTCTTTTTTCTTGGCACCGTCTCCGCCCTTTCCCAATCCACAAAAAGAAAAGTTCAGTTCAAGTTTTGTAAATTTCACCCTCGTTCCATAAAACAAACAAGAAAAAAACTCCGTACTGCCTCATTTCCTTCTCCCGTGCCTACACATTTTTGTGGGTGCCCTAACTAGGGAAAAAATGCAATGTGTAAAATTTGAAGAACATTTTTGGCGTTTTTAAATTGGGCCTATTCTGACATCGTTAGGGTGACGAGTCGCTAGTCAGGCTGCACAGCATGTGCTGGGCTTGTAAGCGGGACGATTATCTTTTCGGTTGATCATTAACAGAAACCTGTTTGCTGTGGACATTATAAAGAAAATGGTTCAGTTACTCACAAACTAGATTAATTGGGGTTTAACAGCGGTATGTAGAGCTCGAATTGATTTGTTGTTTGAAATACACAAATTGTCGATTGGTGATGACAAACAATTAGTTCCTTCACACTATTTTGCTTTCTTCCTCACATTGCAATTTAAAAACATTCTCGATTGAGATAGAAGCTCATTTTGCATCGTTACACGTCAGCGATGTACAAAATGAAATACCAGTTTAGAATTTGGTTGTTTTACATGTTGTTTTCAAACACAAAATTACATGAAAATGGCCAACATGCATCAAGTCTGGACTCAGTTACCTGGAGGACAGTTTTTGTTGAGTAACTTTACGAAGAATTGCGGCATCTATTGCCTAATCCTGGCGTTGGTTCAACGTTCATCGAACTTTCTGTCGACAGCTCATCGCCGTTGGCTTTTCATTCTAGATCGAGATTCCCAAAGATGACTGTCTTTGCTCCTAGTGCTGCGACTGCTACAGGAACAACTGGCGTTTCACAAACGACTGTGGTGAACCAGTTGACTGGAAGTCTAGCTGAAAACGGCAAGGAAGAAGCCAAACGCATCTTCGGAGCTGTTTTGGACGCAACACCTATAATTGGTCATGTTAAAGGCCTCGTTCATGATATAACTGGTGACCACCAAGCAGCCGAACGTGCATATGAAGCTGCCACAAGAGCCACTGCCGTAGTGGGTGCTGGTGCTGGAGGATTGTTAGTTGGTGGACCGGTAACAGGTGCAGCTTTAAGTGCCACCACTGGTGCTACATGGGATGTGACAACTGCCTTGGCTACTGATGGTAAGGAAACCCCAGGAGTTGCTAGTCTGGTTACCAATCCAGGCGTTGAAACGGCTGTCAGTGCTGGAATTAGTTTGGCTGGTGACGGACTCGCCGGGTTTGTTGGTGCCAAAGTAGTTGGGAAGTTGTGTGAGAAAATTCCCAAAGCTGGCATAACAAAACAGTTAAAAGAAGTGGTCAGCGAGGACATCAGACCCACCGAATCGCTAGGCGCCGAAATGATTAAAACGGAAATCAAGAATATCAAATCCACCGTCATCTCAGCCAGTGAAGAATGCAAGGCAGCTCAGGATTGTTACAAGTACAACAAGGATTGATATAATCGAACGTTCATCCGTGTACCTGCTCATGTGAAACCCTAGTTGAAATAAAAAAGTTATCGAGAACGTAGACGTAAGTTTTTTGTTTTAATCGACAGAAGAAGTCTGCTAGTACCTGTTTAGCTATGGATCTTTCTCAATGACAATGAACCGGCCAATCAGCTAAAAACGTAGGCACAGTCTAATTGACCAATTTGTATCGATTATGACCATATCGCGATTCCAAATCGGCATTGTAATGGGCAGGACGATAAAATTCTTCTAGTGTGCTCGGGAATGTCATAGGTGAAGTTGACTGTGAACGTCATCGCTTTCGAAATTTTGCCAGTATCCGGATAGATCTGCCCACATTCTTTGCCGCCTTTCCACTAGCCTTGTGACATGTTTTCAATTGGAACAGCTAGTTAACTGGGTACACTTTAAAGTTAAAGAAAACTATTTGTTAATGTTGTGTACCTGATGGTAGCCAGTTTATCGCACTAGGAGCTGAAGAGATGGAGCAAACGTTTCAGCGTCGAATGGGGGGAGTCCTTTTGGTACTCCCTACGTACTGAGTAGGTACGGCAATACAGAAACCTGCCTATTGGTAGCAGTATTACCTACTGCTATTCCCGTCTGTTTCCAACCAGGATTTTATGGCAATAGCAGCCAGAAGGATTGGGAAATGTATGCAGCCAAAGTGAAAATTTACCAGACGTGACACCTACGAGAATACAATAGGAAGGACAAAAGTGGATTGCGTATTTCGTTTTCATTAAGTTTGTTGGCCCTGAAAAGGGCCGGGGTAACTAACACTACAGTCATCTAAGCACGTTCACCACGGATACGGCGGGCAAGCTGGATGTCCTTGGGCATGATGGTGACTCGTTTGGCGTGGATGGCGCACAAGTTGGTGTCTTCGAAAAGACCCACCAAGTAAGCCTCGCTGGCCTCCTGAAGGGCCATCACGGCCGAGCTCTGGAAACGCAAGTCAGTCTTGAAGTCCTGGGCGATTTCTCTGACCAGGCGCTGGAACGGCAACTTGCGGATCAGAAGCTCAGTCGATTTCTGGTAACGACGGATCTCACGAAGAGCGACGGTACCGGGGCGGTAACGATGGGGTTTCTTGACACCGCCAGTGGCCGGGGCACTCTTACGAGCAGCCTTGGTGGCCAACTGTTTACGGGGCGCCTTGCCACCGGTGGATTTGCGAGCGGTCTGCTTAGTACGAGCCATTTCGTTAATTGAGAGTTTACAGTGTAAAGCAAATGGAAGATGTTGAACTTATATAGGGTGTGTGGATGCTTAAAGCAATGGCTCTTTGACGCCATTGGTTAGATTAAAGAGGGAGGGCAAAAGGATCGAGTACAACAACACAATGCCTCTCAGCACGTATAAAGGTAGGGTAGAGTCCGTAGGGCAAAGCTGGTGCTAGCCAATGAGAGGGAAGCTAATGGGTTTATAAAGCGGACACCAGAAGAAATTTTACATTCAGTATTCATCAAGACTCTAAAGCATTCTCAAAATGACTGGACGTGGTAAGGGAGGTAAAGGACTCGGCAAGGGAGGCGCCAAACGTCATCGCAAAGTTTTGCGTGACAACATCCAGGGCATCACGAAGCCCGCCATCCGTCGTCTTGCTCGCCGTGGTGGTGTCAAGCGTATCTCTGGTTTGATCTACGAGGAAACTCGTGGTGTTCTGAAGGTGTTCCTTGAGAACGTCATCCGTGATGCCGTCACCTACACGGAACACGCCAAGAGAAAGACGGTCACCGCCATGGATGTCGTCTACGCTCTGAAACGCCAGGGCCGCACTCTGTACGGTTTCGGCGGTTAAGTTTCCCAGACCGTTCCACTGCTCCTGAACCCATCGGCCCTTTTCAGGGCCACCATTTTCTAAAGAAAAAAGTATTTTAATGCTTTTAAAGTTTCGACAGCAAAGTTACACATGCAAAATGAATAAAAATGCAAGATATGTTGTCTGTCTTTTTCGCTGAAAATTTCTATATTGCATTGTTTATTGAACACAGTTTCAACATGATTTTCTTCAAATGTTTTTACAAGTAAAGCACATATATGGCAGATGCAGTAAACAATGTAAATCACTTTCATATTTTTACAAAAAAGCATGCAGTCTATGCTTCTCTGGCTTTACGATATTTCCATCTAGTTTTGCTTTAAAATTTTTGAGTATTATACTGTTATTAAACGAGCAATTGCATTACACAAAACGAATTTCATTTACTACGGTCTTGCAAAGTGGTGTAAAGAATGCTTACTAAATCTGATGGATTTTGCATACCACAGCTATGGATACAATTATTTGAAAATGTGGCAGCTCACCTAGATCTCTGGTAGGCTTAAATTGTTCCCACGGGGAAAGAGCATTTAAGGATAATTTCGCTGTTAGATTTAACTTGTAGCCATTATGTAATGTTCATATTAATTTTGTTTGCCCCTTGGCAACATGGATTATTTGCACCTTGTTTTTGTCGCTGGATTTTCATGCCCTCCCTCCTTTCATTTTCTTCAAAACCGTTGCCCTTGAATCTCCTTGCATTGGGTCGTCATTACACAGCAGACTACCTGCGGAATGGAACATACAAATTTGTTCTCTCCGCTTCCACCCTTGTGGTTTTCCACGTGGCTTATTCCATTTCCTACAGTTGGTGGAAGTTTTTTTTTTACCTGAGTTCTACATGTGATACAGTTTGTGGAATTTTTTTTGTCAGCGGACATTTGATATTCTACCCCATTAAGTTAGGACCAACAGGCAAGGACCCAGAGCACATACACCTGAACTCGGTAAGTAACGATAGAAATCCATCTTATAATCAGTAAAATTTAAACTGCTGAAATGGTCGCCCGTCATAACACTTCAACCAATCTGCAATCGATTTCCTATCTCATTAGTAGTCTCATCATAATCATAACAGAAACTGGTCGTCTTAACAGTGGGCAGTAGCATGTTCTAGTTCTCTAATATATTGGTGGCCCTGAAAAGGGCCGTTTAGTTCAAGAGGAGGCCAAGAGATATGAATCTACTTGGTGCTGGTGTACTTGGTGACGGCCTTTGTGCCTTCAGACACGGCGTGCTTGGCCAACTCACCGGGCAAGAGCAGACGGACGGCCGTCTGGATTTCGCGACTCGTGATGGTGGATCTCTTGTTGTAGTGAGCCAGGCGGGAAGACTCTCCGGCGATGCGCTCGAAAATGTCGTTGACGAAGCTGTTCATGATCGTCATGGCTTTGGAGGAGATGCCAGTGTCGGGGTGGACCTGCTTCAAAACTTTGTAGATGTAAATGGCGTAGCTCTCCTTCCTCTTGCGCTTCTTCTTTTTGTCTCCTTTTACAATATTCTTTTGAGCTTTGCCAGCCTTTTTCGCTGCTTTTCCACTGACCTTTGGGGGCATTTTTTAAATTTGAACTTTCTTCTCAGATTCGTACTACGAAAGATGTAACAATCGAAAGTCCTTTGGCTGTATTTGTATCAGAGGTCCCATGCCCTTCTACCTGAAGGTAGCCAATTTCCTATAGTTAGAGCAATGATGGTAGCCATTTGTTTGGTAGGAAAAACCCAATAGGGACCATCTCTTGAGAACGGGAAAGCAGCTTCCCATATTCTATGTTAAAACAAGTAGGAATCTTTGGTAGAAGGTAGCTCATTGGCTAAAATGATTTACCTCTGGTTTTTGTTTTCCGTCCAGATGGGTATATAAGCCGAATTTTTCACAAATGCTGATACATACAGTTTCCTTTGTAGAAGGAATCGATTCAACCATCTTACCAATTCGTCATGTCTGGTCGCGGCAAAGGTGGTAAAGTAAAGGGAAAGTCAAAGACCCGTTCGAGCAGGGCCGGACTCCAGTTCCCCGTCGGTCGTATCCATCGTATGCTCCGTAAAGGATCGTACGCTGAGCGTGTCGGTGCCGGCGCCCCCGTGTACTTGGCCGCCGTCATAGATTAATTGGCCGCTGAAGTCCTCGAGTTGGCCGGTATTAAACGCCGCTCGTGACAACGAGAAGACTCGTATCATCCCTCGCCATTTGCAATTGGCCATCCGTAACGACGAAGAATTGAACAAACTTCTCTCCGGAGTTACCATCGCTCAAGGTGGTGTCCTGCCCAACATCCAGGCCGTCTTGTTGCCCAAGAAGACCGATAAGCCCGCCAAGGCTTAAAGCTTTTTCATTATTACTAACAAACGGCCCTTTTTAGGGCCACCACAAAGTACTGAATTGACGGTTGGCTGCCACTATGTTAACTAGGTACAAAAGACATGTAGCCGGTGATTTAAGAATTGAGGTTTCGTGATGCCAAGTCTTTCAGAAGTTTACTTCGATAATACGCAGCAGTTTTTAACATCCAACTTAGGAGGAATTGAGAAGCTGGATGTTGTTCGTATGGAAGGAAAACGTGAGTTAGATTGTGAAGTAACCAAAAGATTTCCAACCTATTCCAGGATTTGTAATGATTTTTCGGCTGTCGAAAACTAGGTTGTTTTTGTTACTAGGTGCAAAGTAATAATGTATCTAGGCCACACAATGACAGGTCGCATTTCCGCCTCGTTGGGGTACCCGCTTCGGAATCTGGATGAGTTGCAGCTTGTAGCCAAATTTAAAGTTTGCTGCTTATTTTTCTTCTACCTAGGTGGCTACATGTAGAAGCGCTACCTGTTTTTGTTTTTCATAGATGGCAGCACATTGAAGTGTTCCTTGTCCTTTTTCTCCCTAGATAGCAGCACTTACTATACGTACTTACCTACGTATACTATTAAATTGATGGCCGAAACTTTTTTTTTCATTCGTGGCTTCACTGGCAAAGCATATGAATTGCGATACCGTTGTAGAAAACTCGAATACTAAGCAAGTATTTGAATTGCTTATGAAAATTTCTATCTTTTTGTTTTATAGGGACAATAAAGCCGTTATTTAAAAGAGGATGGATAGGGGATGTTTCATCCTCTGAATCCTGCTCTTTAAGCAAAAATGCTTTTTGATATCGAAAACCAAAATTTGGTTTTTGTAAGCTGAAGCATTACGTGAAAAAATAAGCAAAAATGGATTTTCCGAAAGAAGGTTCTTAAAATAAACTAGATGTTTAGGTGGCAAAATTACTAAATAATGTGTTTTTAATAGTGAACAGGTGGCATCATAATACTAGTACTAACTGAATGAAACATCCTTTCATTCATCACATCTTGATGTTTGAGCAAGAAGTTAATCCATATTTTGGTTTTCCCCAACTAACATCTGCCATTTGTACCCATTGTAACATTGTCACTAACAGATCTTCACTTCTGGGTTCTTACCAGTGGAGCTGGACACTATATTCAATCAACCATTTATTTCAGCTGTTCAGAAGTTTTGAAACATTACTTTTTCAAGTACTTAGAGGTGGCTACCTGTAACAAAAGAAGAGCCTGTTATGGTATGTTATGCAATAAATATTAGAGTTTAATTAGCGAAAATTTTAAATCTCTGCTTTTCGTCATGCGTGACAAAGATATATTTGCAGAATTGCAAAAGTGCTGTACTATACTGGCCTGAAGAATGTGCTCAGCGTTGAGAAATGAGAACAGAAAAAACGGCTGGCTGTTACTCTGAACGTCAAATATACAGATTCCGGTCGGACGACCGGGTCGTTAAGGCAAAATCAACGTCAGTCGTCCAGGATGTTATCGAAGAGATTAGTGGAATGATCAGCTTAGATCCGAACAGGAAATAGAAGAGTATTCGCTGTATTACATGGCTAGAAGAATAAATCCATACGTCACTTAAGTGCGGAAGAAAAATCTACAAATCTACATACTGATTTTCTGCCTTTCAGTCAGTAACCATCTAATGCGTTTGGACAACAGAAGCGTTCTTCTATCGGACTGTTACTGATTATCTCGAAGATATATTGCCCGTTATGCCCGGTGAGCAACTTCACAGGACTATATTGTTAGTTGGTATCACCTTTACGGATCCAAAAAGGTATACGAAATAAAAATGCACATTTGTTTTTAAATACAGGTATTCATTGTTGTTCTATTTCATTGGACAACAGATTAAGATCACATGCCTATTGTGAAAGAAATCGTGTCTCTTTTACTGAAACTGGCTCTCCGTTCACATTACAGTGCGTGTGCCATTCTGATACAGAGCTCTTGAAAAGAAGTTAAAGGTTTTGAGTTAAAGACCAATGTTCAAGTTCTAGGTCAGCACCTGTTTTTTTCTGCCTGTAAACCCATGATGACAACTAACTGAAATACGATTTATTGTGTTGTTTGCAGAATTATTAGAAAAATAGTCGCCCTTTGGTTAAAGTTTCTTCGACGTCCGATGCCATGCAGATTCTGCCTAGTAATCTTCATATATTTCAGCGCTTATCGGAATGATTTTCATTTCCTCGACGTCATTGCTCTCGTAATTTAATAACATTGTGCTTCGAAAAACATTTTTTATAATAATGATTATATATTAATAGTATAAAATCTTCGATCATTAATAGAAAACTTGATGCATTATCCTTATCTTGGGTTTATATCGACTCGCAAAATCAAATCGGAAGCGGTACTTCTTTTCTGGATAAAAAAAACGGAAATTTGATGCATTAGCGTCTCCGCTTCCAAACAGATCAAACGCACGACATATCCCGCCTGATCTGGCAGTACATAATCATCGATCAACGCATTCAGCAGCAGTGTTAAGGAGGAGAGTAAGTTGGCTTCATGCTGATTCGGCTTTGCATGATTACTAAACATATTGATGTAAAAAACTTTAGCGCTTTTTCTAACTTCTAAAACATTCATCAATTTTGTTTAAATTATTTAACTTTAGTCATAAATCATTTCGTTCTAACTGATGTAAATGTGAACCTTTGCCACTAATTTTTACGTTTGCATGCGAGTTATATATATAGCTATTATCGCTGGGAATCGAACTCGTGACATTCAGCATACTGGTCCGACGTTCTATCGTTGAGCTATTAGTCATACAGTAATATGGGTAACATGTTCAATACGCTAAAGTATTTTGGGCACGGGTGTAGGTAGTTTCTCGACGTCAGGGGGCACTTATAAATACCATGGTACCAAGATACCAGAATATTACTGTATCTAGTTAACACCTGATATTGTTGTTCGTTTATCAATTCACGTTGATGTTTCCAGCAAGGGCTTGAGGATTGCCGGTGTATAAACCAAGGAAGCATGTAGTAAAGAGACATTTTGACACCTCAATAAAAGGGTAACACAATATTGTTTCATAAAATTACGGATATTACACATTCTGCTGAGCTGCACTTGCTCATAGAGGCTTTCATGTATTTTTCAGCTTCATTGTCAAAATTTCAATTTGCCTTGGCCAACTTCTTTCTGCCTTTATATTTACAGCACTGCGTGAGCACCTTTTGGAAATGTATCGATATGTATCGCCAGTACGCTACAGCGCTAGCGCGATACTATGGCAATCCGTTTATATTAGCATTTTTTCTTTTTTACTGCCGTCGCCATCTACCGGTGACGTTTCTAGTTAATTCTCTGGGGACAAAATTTTAAGCCGGACAATATAAGCCCGGCCTTCTGCTTTTTTGTTTAATTCCAAAACTATAAGGCCAATTAAAAAATAAACTTTATATTCGTGATTAGGATTCCATTCTGCATCGAAATCATGTATTTTAAGCCAAATTTGAAATTTGGCCAAAAATGAAGAAGTAAGAAGGCCTTCTCACTTTTTCAATTTTCGTAAAATCCTAGATTTCATTAAAAATACATTATTCCGATTCGAAATTGATAGCTAATCACGAAAATGGGGAATATTTTTATATTAGGCTTCCACTTTTTGAATTAACCGTAAAAAACAGAAGGCCGTGTTTATTTTGTCGGGCTTAAAATTTTTTCCTATTAAAAAATAATATCATTAAATCTAGATAACTATATATGATTCTGATTCAAAATTTAACGAGGACTACGAAAATGAAATTTGTTTTTACGTAGAGTTTATGGTTTTTGAATAATCAAAGAAGTTTGATGTGTCACGCTAGCGCTGTAGCGTACTGGCGCGCTAGTAATGGATCCGCACACACTAATTTTATATTTTAGATTATTCCAAAACTATATGCTCTACGTAAAAACAAATTCCATTTTCGTATTCCTTGGTTAATTTTGAATCAGAATCATCTATAGTTATCTAGATTTAATGCTACTGTTTTTTAATAGGAAAAAATTTTAAGCCCGACAATATAAGCCCGGCCTTATTTTTTTAACCCAATCTTTACCGTTTTTTACGTTTTATTCAAAAACTATGAGTCCCACGAGAAAACAACCCTTATATTCGTGATGCCCGTTCAATTATGCATCGAAACCATGTATTTAAAGCGAAATCTAAAATTTTGCCTTCAAATTCAAGATTTTATTAGAAACGCATTATTCCGATTCGAAATTGATCGCTGATCACGAAAATGGGGTATATTTTTATACCAGGCTTCTAGTTTTTGAATTAACCGTAAAAAAACAGAAAGTCGGGCTTATTTAGTCAGGCTTATTTAGTCGGGCTTAAAAATTTTTTTCGGCCAGTGTATGTAGAGAATTTACTAGAAACGCGCCCGTTAGATGGCGATAGCGGTAAAACAGGAAAAAAAGGCCAATATTATGGCAATCCGTTTTACATTAAAAAAAAAAAAAAAAAATGTCGGAAAAAAAAATCGCACTTTTTTCTTTTTTTCCGACACGTAGCCATCTACCGCTCAGACTCGTTATTACTGGCGTAGGCAATTTCAGTCCATTGGATGCCATTCGCAGTTAGTTCATTAGCGTGGATAGAGAATAACGCGTGGCTGGAGGAACAAATGAAAAATGGATAA
Source organism: Daphnia carinata (assembly GCF_022539665.2). Classification (NCBI taxonomy): domain Eukaryota; kingdom Metazoa; phylum Arthropoda; class Branchiopoda; order Diplostraca; family Daphniidae; genus Daphnia; species Daphnia carinata. The sequence continues at coordinate 7,153,750 of NC_081336.1, read as the reverse complement.
GATAATAAAACAAAAGGATGGTAAGTATAAACATTATTATATTGGTTTTCAATTATTAATGATTGTTTATTAGATCAAATTATGAAGCTGCAGGCCCAATTATTGGAACAACACAAAATATTAGATAACAGCAAAGCTAAGGATGGTAAGGCCTAATACGTAATGATTCTATTTATTTGCTTTTATTCATTTGTGTTTTGTAGCTCAAATTTTGAGTCTACAAGCTCAGCTAGGGGAAAAGAACAAATTGGAACGGAACAGTTTCCAAACAGTGAAGGAGGTTTTTCAAAACTCTTCCCTAACTGAACGTGAGGATGAATTGGCATTAGGCGAACACAGTCAGGTACCTAAACTTTTCAAATAAGAATTCAAAATAAGTATAGAATTTTAACAAACAATTATTTATTGTTTAATTATTCAGTCTTCCACCTGACAGTGTGTTAAAGTTAAATACTGTTAGTGCTGCACTAAAAGAATTGTTAGTAATAAGTCCATGCAGTGAAGGAAGTGAACAATTGTGGGACCGTATTTGGGCTGAAAATGGGTGTGGTACGGAAACCCAAAAATAGCATGAGTTCAACATAAAACATGAATTAGGTACTTTTCGGTTTTTTGTCTATCGAAAAAGTATTTTTAATGCTATTATTTTGCATTCACAGAATTTTAGCGGGGGATCAAGTAAAATCTGGAAGTGTTACAGGATGGAAGAGTGAGCCTACAGTTAAAAAACACTGAAAGTGCATTACCATTAAGGTATGAGCTGCTTCTCTTGCTAAAGAACAATTTGTCCTTTACGTTCAGTGTTGGTGAAGCTGGGTACTTAAATGGCCCTAAAGATGTTTCATTTCGTTGGCATTGCAGCGATGAACATCATACATGGACTTTTTAGGTATGAAAGGAATTTTCTTGAAATTTTTTTGAATTTATGACAAAGCATTTCTCCTGCTTTTTGCCAACCATGTCTAATCTAAAAAAAAAAAATTTATCCAATAGGAAAGGATTTTCAGCATACTGGGAACACAACTATCAACAATGCAACATTCTAGGGGTGCTATTTTATCATTTAAGAGCCTTATACAATGATTTTCATCTGCAATTTGTATGGCCTTTCCCAAGCTTCTGCCAGAAATTGAATCTATAAGTCATGTAAGTCACATGAGCAACAATTGAGATGCTTAATGGTGTTTTTCTTTTCTCAGCATAGGTTAATAGTAACATTGGATCTGAAAAGATTCTTGGTTGGGGCAAGACACTGAATAAATTGTAATGATTGAATGGATGACATGACATTTCTATACTTAATTTGGATTCCCGAGACGGTATTTGATATTTAAAAAATTGAAGTGCATATCTGGGCTCCCTTCCTTTCCGTAGCCCCGTTTCCCCTTGACTCGTAATAAGCCCGTAGGGGGTCATGCCCCTACTGTACGGTATATATAAAAACAACATATACCGAGGTTTGGAGGGCTCTGGCCGGAAAGGGGACGTGGGGTGCCGCTTCGTCCGATGATGTGTTCACGGAGGGTGACGTGGCTGCCCACAAATCCGAACTAAAGGTTAATCGCTCCTGTAAAAATGTTCCAAATCTTCAGCTCTTCTTCCGGCTTCTCTTAGCCAATCACCGGGTAATCTCCCCGGTGGGTCAACAAGGCAGTGTCTCCCCCTGCCTGGGTTGACGGCAACTTTTGAAAGGGCTATTGTGCCTTTTTAAAGTTGCAAAAATAATTGTAATGTGCAGAGAATTGTCAATAAATTTTTTTTATAAAATGTTATTGCAAAATTTTTTTCTTTCATTGTCTGTGTTCACACATTACATTTATCAACTTTTTTTTTATTTAGCTTGCTCAACTCACCTTTATTGTTTATGCCACCTTTGATGGTAAGCATTGTTTCCATTGGTTTATCGTTTATCTGTAAGCATTCAATTATTATCCAGGGATCGAACCCTGGATGTTCGGCATACCGCGCCGATGCTATACCAATGAGCCATGAATCATATGATGTCAGGTTAGCTTTTTTCTAGTCACTTGCGGACTTGCATTTACACTTTGAATAAAATTGAAACGTAGATCTTTATACATCTACTAAGGATTGAACCCAGGGTAACAGTTACCGCAGCTGAATGCTCTACCACAGAGCTATGAACCTTATGAAAGCTATAAAAAGATAAATATATATTTGTGAAGGACTACATAAACATCCTAGACTATAACATATGATATGCGATAATAGATATAATATGACAGATATATCTCGTGGCTTAATGTTAGAGCATCGGCGTTGCACGCCGAATGTCTGGGGATCGATTCCCATACCAGTAAAACAATATACAAGTATAAAATTACTTCAGAAAATATCCAGGTATTACACGTTGTTCCTTGTCTAAGTTCATGAATTCAAGAAGTGTAATAAATACTAATTGAATACTAACAGATAAGCGATACAACGGTGGCAAAAACCTTAAAAATGAATTGAGCAAGCTAAATAAAAAAAAAAAGTTGATAAATTCAATGTGTGAACAAAGCGAACACAGACAATGAAAGAAAAAATTTTTGCAATAACATTTTATAAAAAAAATTTATTGACAATTCTCTGCACATTACAATTATTTTTGCAACTTTAAAAAGGCACAATAGCCCTTTCAAAAGTTGCCGTCAACCCAGGCAGGGGGAGACACTGCCTTGTTGACCCACCGGGGAGATTACCCGGTGATTGGCTAAGAGAAGCCGGAAGAAGAGCTGAAGATTTGGAACATTTTTACAGGAGCGATTAACCTTTAGTTCGGATTTGTGGGCAGCCACGTCACCCTCCGTGAACACATCATCGGACGAAGCGGCACCCCACGTCCCCTTTCCGGCCAGAGCCCTCCAAACCTCGGTATATGTTGTTTTTATATATACCGTACAGTAGGGGCATGACCCCCTACGGGCTTATTATGAGTCAAGGGGAAACGGGGCTTCAGAAAGGAAGGGAGCCCAGATATGCACTTCAATTTTTTAAATATCAAATACCGTCTGGGGAATCCGAATTAAGTATAGCAATGTCATGTCATCCATCCAATCAATACAATTTATTCAGTGTCTTGCCCCAACCAAGAATCTTTTCAGATCCAATGTTACTATTAACCTATATTGAGAAAAGAAAAACAACACCGTTAAACACATCAATTGTTGATCATGGAACTTACATGACTCATAGATTCAACTTCTGGTGGAAGCTTGGGAAAGGACATACAAATTGCAGATTAACTTCATTGTATAAGGCTCTTGAATGATAAACTAGCACCTGTAGAATGTTGCATTGTTGATAGTTGTGTTCCCAGTACATGAAAATCCTTTCCTATTGGATAAAATTTTTTTTGGTAGATAAGACCTGGTTGGCAAAAAGGAGGAGAAATTCTTCGTCATAAATTCAAAATTATTTGAAGAAAAATCCTTTCATACCTAAAGAGTCCATGTATGATGTTCATCTCTGCAATAGCAGCAAAATTAAAACATCTTTAGGGCCATTTAAGTACCCAGTTTCCCCAACACTCTGAACGTAAAGGACAAGTTGTTCTTTAGCAAGAGAAGCAGGATTATTTGAGGCTTCTAGCTGTGACAGAACTATAAAGGATTGCTGTTGTACTGGATTCATTAACACAAGATGGTACTTCTCATTAGGCAATTTGCATTACTCTTTTAATTTACCTCACACCTTACGGTAATGCACTCTCAGTGTTTTTTCATCTGTAGGCTCACTCTTCCATCCTGTAACACTTCCAGACTTGATTTGATCCCCCGTTAAAATCTGTGAATGCAAAATAATAGCATTAAAAATACTTTTTCGATAGACAAAAAACCGAAAAGTACCTAATCCATGTTTCATGTTGAACTTGTGCCATTTCTGGGTTTCTGTACCACACCCATTTTCGGCCCAAATACGTTCCCACAATTGTTCAGTTCCTTCACTGCATGAGCTTATTACTAACGATTCTTTTAGTGCAGCACTAACAGAATTTAAATTTAACACACTGTCAGGTGGTGGACTGAATAGCTAAGCAATAAATAATTGTTTTTTAAAATTCTATACTTATTTTGAATTCTTATTTGAAAACTTTAGGTACCTGGCTGTGTTCGCCTAATGCCAACTCATCCTTACGTTCAGTTAGAGATGAGTTTTGAAAAACCTCCTTCACTGTTTGGAAACTGTTTGGAAACTGTTCCGTTCCAATTTGTTCTTTTCCCCTAGCTAAGCTTGAAGGCTCAAAATTTGAGCTACAAAACACGAATGAATAAAAGCAAATAAATAGAATCATTACGTGTTAGGCCTACGATCCTTAGCTTTGTTATCTAATATTTTGTGTTGTTCCAATAACTGGGCCTGCAGCTTCATAATTTGATCTAATAAACAATAATTAATAATTGAAAACCAATATAATAATGTTTATACTTACCATTTTTTTGTTTTATTATCTTATCCATTTTTCAATTGTCCCTCCAGCCACGCGTTGTTCTCCAGCCACGCTACTCAATTAACTGCTAATGGGATACAATTAACTCAAATTGCTTACATGCCTGTAATAACGAAACCGACTGATAGATGGCTACGGGTAGAAAAAAGAGAAAAAAGTGCGATTTTTTTTTTTTTTTTCCGCCATTTTTTTTTTTTTTTATGTAAAACGGATTGCCATATAAGCATTTATATTTTGGAATATTCTTGAGACATCTAGCGGAGAAATCTGATTCGTAATCGTTTGGCCACATTAGCTGTTCTATTTCGCGTGGCATTGGGCTGGAGGATGGTAGTTGAAATCAACGTCTACGTTCTAGAAATTCCATGATGCATTTCATTTCTAACTTCTTAAAGGTATTCTGGAAAAGTTTATTGTCAAAGAATCATTAATACCGACATATTCTAAATTATTAAAGGAGGACCTATGGTTATGTCAGCGGTTTTATTTTACGTGGCATAGATGAGGGTGACGGATGTAATGCACGTTCTCATCGTTCTCTTCACATTTCTAGTATTTTGAGGTATGGTTTTATCGTACAGTCCCTTTTCCATCTTATGATAGGTTAACACAGCAAAGCAAATTCTTACAAAGTTCGTAGGCTTATGGCTAAAGCTTTATATGAGAGAACATAATATGATACTTAGACAATTATTTAAAAAGTCATGATTTGATTTTCGTGTGAATATCAGCATTTCATAATAGTAAGTAAAAGGCACCTAACTATGTTACCAAAGTTTTCATCCAAGATATTGGTATTACTTTGCAAAATATATTCCTATCAAATTATCATGATTTTTTCAGGTCTTGATAAGGGTTTTATTATTTAACGTTAACAAAACAAATTTTGTAAGTGTACTTGCAGGTCTCCGGGATGTACCTAGTTTGCTGTGCTGGTTGTGAGATCCTTTTGTGGCCGAAGGGAATGTCGCCTGTGTTACTGCTACAATGTAAATAAAATATAAGATTTTTTAGTAAGATTTTTGTGTTTGGTGAATCATTACTTCCTTGCAACGAATCAGAAGTTAAAGCCGATGTTGGTTAAATTTCAGCACAGCAGCTTCTTAAAGCTGTTTTTTTTTTTCTCTTTGCTTAGTAATTCTATTTGACAGTAGATTGAAAAAGAAAGAGAAATTCAATGTAAAAATTCTTAAGTCTGTTTTCTCTTCCTTTAGTAAAAAAGTATGTACGTTTGTCCGATAGTGAAAAGATGTATTGAAACAAAGTCTTCGTCGATAGCTGATTTGTTAAGTGATATAAGGTGGTGGAACGAGTATTCCAAGTTTTTTATAATTTGAATAGTCAATTAATGTTAAATAAAATACACAGGAAAAAGTAAATTGAAATGAATTGTATTATTGTCCCTCCTCCACCCAACAATTCCACCACTATTTTACATATATAACAATATACAAATACATACATACATACAAATACACATACATACATACACTTAACTAAATTAACCCATTGGCTGCCAGGCCTGCAACCCGTAGGTTGCTTAAACTACAGTAACTACGCGTGGCGTCATAAGGATCGCCACCAAGTGGGACTTTGTCCAAAGACAAAGTCCGGGCTGGCACAGTGATAGAAACCCTTCTGGGAATGCACACCCCAGGTAAACTATCACTGTACCGACAAGGAGAGGCCCTACTGGTGCATTGCCTACTATGCGCCTAAAGACACAAGGCCTTGTGCCTTTAGGCGCATTGACGACTGTCCTACCCCATGGTATAGAAACCATGAGGCAGAACAGCGCCACAGATCCCTAAAGCTACAAAAAAAATGGGACGCAAACGGGGTGGCAGCCAATGGGTTAACTGATACACACTACAATGCAAATCAAAACAATACCATGGCGAAAGGCGAAGGCGGCGATGAGACGATGGCGTAGGCGAAGGCGTTGACAGCGCTGAAGCGATGGCGAGGACGGCGATGAGACGATGACGATGGCGATGACGAAGGTGAAGACGGCGATGAGACGATGACGATGGCGATGACGAAGGTGAAGACGATGACGAAGGTGAAGACGGCGATGACGTAGGTAAAGACGGCGATGACGTTGGTAAAGACGGCAATGAGGAAGGTAAAGACGGCGATAACGAAGGTGAAGACGGCGATGACGATGGGGATGGCGAAGGCGGCGATGACGATGGCGAAGGCGAAGACGGCGATGACGATGGCGAAGGCGAAGACGGCGATGACGATGGCGAAGGCGAAGACGGCGATGACGATGGCGAAGGCGAAGACGGGCGATGGCGAAGGCGAAGACGGCGATGAGACGATGGTAAAAACTAAGGCGAAGACAGCGATGAGACACTGGCGAAGGCGAAGAAGGCGACAGGACGATGAGGCGACTACGAGGACTTTCTCTTTCTAACCTGTGTAACAGATGTTAAGAATCAGATAAAAGAACAACTTTAGAATAAAAAAAAAGAGATATCAAAGTATGATATTGGTTCACTGGGATTTTAAAGTGACACAAGTGAAAAACACAAACTAGCTTGCATAGTTTCCTAAGATTACTAGGGCCATAATGATGTAACTGACTGAAGGCAAGGAATGCTACTTCTGTAAAACAGTCACTCGTTCAAAAGAGTATTTTCCTAAATGGTAAACAAACATTCCATATTGTCAACCTCCTTTCAACAAGAGCTTGTCACAAACACTTGCCATAAGCTTTTGTTAGTTGAGTGAAGATTCAAGAAATTCAAACAAGGAAATGTAGAATATCTAGTACAACAGAAGTCAAAATATTGAATACAAAAGTGACCACAGTTAATAAACCATTTAGTTCTGTAGACATAGCTAAGAAATGCATATATGTTAAACAGCGATAGGTCAGCTTGTGAGCTTGAGCTTGAAACAATTCAGCCAGTCCTTTTAAGTCTGCTTACGATTCTATGTTAAACATTCATTGTCAAGTAATACTCTAGCATAAAATTTGTCAATAATATTCCTGCTATGCTCTGAAGAAGACTGGGGACATTTAACCTTAGCAAAAAAGAAGACTGCATGTTCAAAGCAAAAGCTGACTATTGACTTGACTTGCCTGCATTCTGTGTTCAACTTATCATTGATGTTTAACATAAGAGACTTCCACCCTCCTAATTCCAACAATAAAGAAAAACAATAACGTCTGGATAAAAATAATGATCTTGTGCTACTTACTCGTTGATGAAGAGGCGCAAAACAAGGGAAAAACTTAAAAAAACAACAGAGCAAAAATGTTTGCATGTCTACGTAACTAATGGCGGACATGGCAGACGACGGTAGCGTTCAATCTTTTGGGTTTTCAATCGAAGCAATAGGCTCTTTTAAAATCTTAAACAATAGGCATTCTCGAAAATTTATACCCACTCATTCTGAGCAATCGACTTGATTTTTGAGTTGGGATGCCTTACTTCCTTTTATGCAAATTTTCCGGAAGTATGCCGAAAGTAACGAAGAAACTTCAGAACTACAAAGCACACTATCAAACTAATCAGAGACTTGTAATTTCCATAAAAATCGGGAAGGAATGAATAACTTTTATTACCATAATAAAAAAAAACGAGAATTAGATAAATATGCGTTTTTTTTTGGATTTTCTCCTGACGCATCAATGCCATCCCAAATTGCGGTTCTTTTTCTTGCAGACTCATTGGTGTGGCATTTTTTTTTTGTGGGTTTATATATGAACTGAATTGGACTTTCATAAAGTTTGTTGTCCATAACTGTTGGAAACAATCAGGGTAAAATGCTAATGTAGTGTGATATTACATAGTAAACACACGGGGACAAATTGTTTACCGTCAGCGAGATTTATTAGTTCATTACATGTTGTTTAATGCTGTATTCACTATCGACCATCTCTATGTTTTCTGTAAATGCAATTACCACGGCAGGGATGGAGGTACATGTCGGATACTTTTCATTATGAAGGAACAATCCAACGTGGTGGTTTGGTTATTGGTTTTTGATTTCTGGCGTCTTGTTCATCTTCGTGTCGCGCGATTTATCTTCGAATTGCATACAAACAAGAAGTGAAAAAGGAAAAAAAAAACGGATTAATAAATGAAAAAGGTTGAATTAAGATAGAAAGGCAACTAGCTGCTTAATTTTGCAGATCCGAATTTAGTCCACCAAAATGGATGATAGGACAGATTTACTGCAAATTACTCTATATAACGATTGACGTGGGATTGACACATTTCAAACTGTAGCTCAAATAAAACGATAGGACTTATTTTCAGGATTTGTTTTAGTATTTCAGGACACAAAGAGTTCCTGCCAGTTGTTTATGCTGCAGACCAACGTTAGATTTAACAAAAATTACAGAAAATCGATTCAGGTCTCAAACTACAGCCTGAATGGTTGATTCGGGCATATTTTGTAAAACTTTCACCGAGGTCATGGCAAGCTATTACCTGTGAACGAACAACATTCACACAAGAGTGCCAATCACACTCAAAAGCATTTTTCCACCATGAAATTTTAAATTCTTTGGAGCACAACTATACGACAGTAAATTATTTATCCACCTGAGATTACGAAAATGGCTGTAATCCAGTTCCAGACCGAATCAGAATGCTGCCAAATAAATAATGCACAAATTGTGAATTGGTACAAGTTATTGCTAAACAAAGAATAAATTATTGTAAACCAATGCACCATTCAAGTAAAAATATTTAGTTACCTCTTTGAAACTTTCACAGAATAAGGTTGCATTAAGTTGTGACTAGTCACAGCTGTGTTACTACTCCTCTTACTTAAGAAGTACGGTATGGCACAATGTGGGTATGGTACAATGCCTGGATAGCTTAACACGCTACGTGACATCTACTTAACAAACCGCGTGGTGAACGATTTGCGAAAATATTTTTTTAAAAAGATGAAACCGATCAGAAAGATAATTTTGTAAGAAGATTTCAATTGTAAATACCAACCAACAGCAAAATTTGAAGCGGACAACATCAGATAACCTCTGCATGAAATAAATTTAACGGTCTCTGATATCGAGATCGAAAATGGTTCCTTGAAAAGACATCTTCATTTAGTATCCCATTGCCAAATGTCACGGGTAGTTTCTAGAGAAACAAGCAAACCCTACGCCACCTGGCGAAAAATAATATACCAGAAAAGCTTTAGTAATTAGCTGCTTGAAGGAAACGGCCAAAACTCCATTTCCGTTGTCTCCAATTGTTGCTTTCTACTGGAACCCCAAATTACTTAAGGAATGCGGAGAGTTTAGCATACTAAAAGCGATTAAAGAGATCTAACTAATAACATTATGGAAGCATTAAGACGCTAGAGCTATATTTCATTCCAGTTTTCTACAGCGGTATCGTTATTTGTGTTCATTGCCAATGAAGTCACGAATGAAGAAAACAAAAGTTGGCGGCCCTCGGTTTGATAGTCTACAACGTGCTGCCATCTAACGAAAAGACAAGCAGCCTTTCGAATGAAGCATGGAACAATGTGCTGCCATCTAGTGGGAAGAAGTCAAGCAACATCCATTTACTGCCATCTAGGGAGAAGGAAAATAGGCAGCAAACGTTTGGCTGCAACTTATTCCAGATTCCGAAGCGGGTATTTTGACGATGCGGATACGTGATTTGTCATTATCTCGACTTGAGAACAATAATAGTTTGCATCCAGTAACATAAACAATCTAGTTTTCGAAAATCGAAAAAAAAAAAATCATGACAAATTCTGAAATAGGTTGGAAAACTTTTGAAAAGTTCACTTCACAATGTAACATATCCTCCTGCCACATGAACAACATCCAGCTTCTCTTTTCGTTTAACAATTTAGGTGTTCAAAAACTGTGCTCAACATGTTATTCCATTTAAGTTTTAAAAGATTTCACACCGTGAAATTTAGTTTCAAATTACCCACTACATGAATTTTCGTACAGTTGAAAACAGTTGCGTCGTTAGAACCATAAGAACAAAACATTGGTCTGCGATTCTAAAAGTACATTTCAGGTACATCCACACCTATAAAATTGTTTGCCTAGTGCTTAGATTGTAGAAGATATTCTTGTCAATTCGAGTTTCAAATACTTTCGCGGACGACCACGTTTTTTCTTACAAGATTCGCTTGCATCTACGGGAAGCCGCCCAACATCAGGCAGCTTCCGGGGGCGACCACGTTTCTTAGGTGGCTCGGATGCATGGTTGTGAGAGATGGCGGTTGATGAACATGACGGTCTGTTACCTGTCCCATAGAAATACGAGTATCGGTATTTCGGCGTTAAAGTGTGGTTATTATCCGTTGACTCGGCCTCGGAGCTCCTCGATGACGCATTGTCTCCAAAACAACCTGAAAACAAAAGGCGAATAAACATTAATTTAAAAGCCATAATAAGAATAAGTACAGAATCGAGTATGAGAAGAGCTGCGCAATAATAGGTACTTTGGTCTGCTGGAAATGAACATGATGCAGTACTGTAAGAACTACGGTGACTATTAGTTGATACTGAAGGTACCTCCTGCTTGTTGTTCCCTAGATGAAGGTACAATATAATGCACTTATTGTTGCAATAGCTTGTTAAACGTTATGTTCTCACCTGAATTGCTTCCGTAAGCTGGATAAATCGCAGTGGATCTTTTTTCGACAAAAAATTCTGTTATTTCCCTTTCGGATTTAAAAGTGTATGGTTGTGGAGGTGAACGATGAATCATCTTATTTCTATTACTTCCATTTGACTGCATCGACATTCCACGTGAATGGACTTTCCCATCTGCGACTTCAGTTTCTTCACTTTCATTTATCATTTTCAACATTTCTTCCTTTTCTTCCAGATAAATTACCGTTTCAGCCAATTCCTTGTCAAGTATTCCACATTCTTTTTTGGCTTCTTCTAGTTCTTTGCTGATTAAAGACACGACTTCTTCCAACGTCTTCAAGCGTTTTTCACTGGAATCCAGTAAATCCCTGCCTAACCTTTCCACTTCTTGCTTTGAACTTCTCCTGTGTATTTGTACCACTGTCTCGTCGCCTGTCTGCTTATGACCGTTTGAAGAAGCCAAATCGTTGCGCTTACAACTTTCAGTCATTTTAGACTGCCACGTCGTTTGGCTGTTTTCAATCGAACGTAGATACTGGTAGCCATATTCGTGCTGACTCTTCATTTTCTCGTTCCATATGTTTAGGAGTTTGTCGTGCAGTAAGCTGATGTTCTGCAATGTTGCGCGTCGTTTGCCCAGTAGTACTTCATGCTTATTCAAGAGTTTTCGGTGCTGATGGACTATTTGTTCCGCAACATTTTTCAGTGAACTTCCAATTTTTTTACTCTTCCGCTGTATTCGTCCATCTGTCTTTTGGTCAACATCCTCATCTGTTGCAGTGCTCGCATCCCGATGCGTTATCGGATACAAAGTTTCATCATCATCTTCTTCTCCTTCATCCAATGTCTGGCTAACTTCTTCTTCTGTCTCTTCACTCTCCTCATCCCACTCATCTGGTAAATTGATTACCGGTATGCTGTACATTTTCCGCCTGAAAAATAAAAGTAAAGTTAATAACATAGCCACTAGATGTCCCTACAGTAAAAGCTTGAACTCCTGAACTTATTTTGTTAAATGAGCTACGACGACTTAACGTTGTTAAATAATTTATCTAAATTCGGATTACACAGCTACTTCCCGAGTGGTGGTAGGCGAAATGTCAATTCAAAATACAATTCCAATTCCAATCACCGCTCCAGTTTAAAACGTACATCTAGAAACACAACTTGTTGAAAATTTGACCGCAAAGATTTTACCAAACTCAATAAGACCTGAGGAAAAGCCATGCATCAACGTTTCACCCGATGCATTAGACGTCATGTAGTCAAGAGAACATTAAAAAACTAAAATCTTGAAAAGAAAAAGGAAACAAAAAATGCTGGAATGCACTAGAAAGTTATGTGGTACCTCAAACAACAGCAAGTATTCCATATAAAGTCATACGCAGTGATGTACTTGATCGACGTAAAATTTACTGAAGTAACATCACAATAGACAATTTTGGGGACATCTATTGTTGCATACCAGGGGAAGCACAACAGAGTGAATGGCGATTTCGCGTGGTAAAGAGGAAGTGGGAGGAGTCATATTCGCAACAACATGTTGCCAGACTTTGGTAATTAATATTTCTTCTTCGATAATTACTGATATATTTGGATTTAATTATTTTTCCTATATTTTTATTAAAACGAATTCTTCGGGCGAACTGAAATAGGATTCCTTGATTTGAAGAACCAACAATTGAAGAACGCCACGCAGCTAAGGTAGCCGGAAAAAAATCATTCAAGTTAAAAACACACTTTATTTATTGTTGTCTTCCAGATTTAATTTACACGCACATACACACGACCTTTTCCACCAACATATCCGTTAAATGGATCGCCATAATTACACATTAGCACACAATATACAACAGATTACAAGGTATGGGCCATTCGACAGGCTCACGCTCCGAAGGCACGAATTCCGCAAATGTTGCAGTAAACCGTAACGGATGGTTTACAGTAGGGCATCGAAAAAAACGCTTGGCCAAACGCCATTTACGTAAAACTTCTTTGCCACAACTCTTTACAAAAACATTAAGGAGGATTGGTAAGTCGGTAGCAAAATCTAACATAAGGGCGGAGAACAAATAGCTAACGAAGTAGTAAACGAAAGGAAATATTTGAAACAGAAAAAAAAACGAAATTTGTGGACGTACCCTAAATCAGAGGCCTTCCCAAAAGAGAAAGGTTTTTTTATTTTTTTAAATTTTTTGTTTCGATACACTGGCATTCAATAGTAACGTAAATCATGATTCTAAAGGCAGCAAAAAAAAAAAAAAGTCAAAATTCCTCAACCCATCACCCACCAACTCGAAATATTTCGAAAAAGACGAAAAAGGCTCGCAATTTGATTTGCGTTTCAAAAAAACGGTGGGGCCGAGTATTCTTTGGGAAACTGTGATCTAGGGGAGACGGCAGCAACATCGCGAGATTCAGTTCCTCTGCGGAACAGTCGGTTAATACAGCATTAAAAGCTGCTGCTACGTCAAAACCGAATGGAATTTTGCTGCCTTCATATTTAACAATTCGAAAGCGCCTGCCTTTTTAAAAACTGTAGAGAGGGAAAAAAGCTTTGTTTTGGTTTGGTTGGTTGGAACCTCACCGATTATGTTTTCCAGTGAGGGCAGTGGAGCGTGAATTGATCACACAAACGTATACACAAATGAGCTCAACGTCTTAGACGTAGACGGGCCCGTGATTGGCTTCATTGTCCTCGGGATTCATCCGAGGATGACCGCCATCGTCGAAGAAGCGCCGGAAAGTGAATTCAAAGAAAGCATGGACCGGGTGTTTTCCGTTATCCAACGTATTGTCCATCTTGTCTTCATCGGCACTGTTCCGCAGCTTGTCCGGCACGATCGGATCAAAATTCGACGTGTCGGTGGCAAAACGAATTTTAGGGATGTAGGGGGCTGTTTTGCTTCGAAGGCCGCCCTCAAAGTCGACGCCATTAAAGAAGGGGTGAGCTTTCAATTCACCGGCACCGCCTCTGCCCAATCGCTGATCAGCCGACGTACAGAGACGCACAATTAAATCAGCAGCTTCCGGAGACAGGTTTGCATAGTTAGGGATCTGCAACGTTGTCGACCAGTTGATAACCTACACGATAAAAAAAAGGTATTAGTGGAAGAGTAGAATTTATGTTAGAATTACCATACCTTGTATTGAGTTTCGGCGGGAGTATTAGCCATAAAAGGTGGCTGGCCAACTAACATTTCATACAGAATAACGCCCACACTCCACCAATCGCAGAGTTGTGTATAGCCTGTTCGAAGGAGCACTTCTGGTGCGATGTAATTGGGTGTTCCTACTAGTGAATGTGCCAGGCAGCGTTGGTGTTCACGTCGCCGACGTCTTTCAAGAGTTTTTAGCACAGGTGGATGACCCGTTATGTGCGTCGTTCCCAAAGAGTTGCAGTTACCACCAACAGCATTGTTGCAACGGCACTCGTTTGTCCAATCCTCTCCCGGATCAAAAGAATCCTTTGATTGATTTTTAAAACACACACGAAAAAGATTAATAAAGCTGTGCATAAATAGAGAATGGTGTCAAAGAGTTTACCTGTCGTGAATGATCGCCGTTGCGTTGATAGTATTTCGAATTGTGCGTCCAGCGGAATCCGGTACAGAGACCAAAGTCAGTCAACTTGATGTGGCCATCGCGATCGATGAGAATGTTGTCCGGTTTGATATCACGATGAATGAAACCCATTTTATGTACGCTTTCTACGGCGCATACTAATTCAGCGATATAGAACCTAAAAAATAGAAGGACAATATTAGCTACTTAAACGAATTACAAGTAACATGTGTTAAAGGTTGCATACCTGGCAAGATGCTCTTCGAAGATTCCCAATTTGATTAGAAGTGACATTAAATCACCGCCAGGGATGTAATCCATGACAAAGTAGAGGTTATCTTTGTCCTAAACAAACCACATCTTTTAGGCAAAAGTTCAGCAAGAGAAAGCTTAAGCACTGTACTACCTGGAACGAGTAATATAGCTTGACAACCCACTCGTTATCGGCTTCCGCCAAAATGTCTCGTTCGGCTTTGACGTGAGCCACCTGTCAGGGACACTTTGCTAGAAATGTTTTCATTTTGACGTTGTAGAACAAGATTTACCTGATTACGCTTCAGTACGTCTGTTTTTCGTAACGTTTTCATAGCGTACAGATGGTTATTGGTGTCAATTTTACGAACAAGGGCCACTTCACCAAACGCTCCCACTCCGATTGCTGATAGCATAATACGAAAATGTTTTCCTCGTTTGTTCAATATTAAAAGATATCAAATAATCACCTTTGATTTTCACAAACATAGCTTTGTCCATCTTGGCTCTTTTCAAACGGATGTAATTGGATTCCTTTTGAGAGAGCATCCGCCTCATCTGACACTGAGCCTCTTCAGACAGACCAATTTTCTTCATCTCCGTTTCCAGTTGCATACGGCGTTCCATTCGCTGTTGATGCGACTTGAGAAGGTTCTCAACATGTTGCTCCATAAAGAATTTGAAAGCCTACATTGCAAAAATAAGATAAAGACGACTGTCATTCTACAGTGATAAGCAAAGGAATTTTGTTATTACCTGTGGGGAATAGTTGCGTACACTAGATTCTCTTCTTTCTTCTTCGCGTTCCCGAGATATGTGTTTCCTTTCGGGGATGGGTGACTGATGTGTCAGCTTATATGGAGGGGGTGGAGGAGGTGGCATATCATCTTTACCATCCTCTCCATTGGCAGTAGACGGTGCACCGTGGCCATTCACATCATTCTGAAAGCCAATAATTAATCATTTCTCTTCCCAGAATGTATTTTCAAGAAATTCCACAAACCTTCGTGCTCATTCCCAGACCAGAATCTTGCGTTCCCTCTGACGGCGCTGAAGACGAAACAAAACTCACTGGTGATTGGCTTGGCCCTCCGTGGCGTCCCGAATCGCACTGCGACGCTGCTGACGATGACATTGGGCTTTCTGAGCGCGAAGATGGCGCCTCCAGAGTCAACGGTGAAAATCGACGCTGCCCAGGCTTGGGAGGTAGCTGACCATGAGGCGAATTTTGCGATTCCACCTGCTGCGCGAGTCCAGTTCCACCATTTGCCTACGTGGAAAGGACTTTCTAAGTTTTTTTTTTATGTACAACATTCTACATGTCCATGCAATAATACCATAGAGGAAGGATAAGGTGGGGGCGGCGGAGGTGTTGCGGATAAATTATATCCATTGACGGCAAGGGCATTCGTGGCGTTAGTGGGGGTCGTCCCATGCTGTCTTTGAGCAGCCAAGGCCTGGAGAGGAAATCGTATTGAGTCAAACGGGGTCCGGTGGGGAGGGGCGGCTAGTTATTATATATCATACCTGCATGGTGGACGCATAACTTGGTGGATCAGTTGTCGGGACCGGTGCCGGACTGCTCGGAACTGGAGAAGGTGTGCTGGCGAAGGACAACGGACTTGGAGAAGCCATAGGCGCGTATGACGATGGCGATGGGCAACTACTCGATGCATAACCAGATGAGGAGTAGGGAGGTGGAGGTGGTGGTGGCGATGCAGAAACGGCTGGATTAGAACGGACTGGTATGGGTGGTGGGGGAGGCGAACTCGATGATTGCGGAGGCCCTGAAGGTGCCACTGCTGTTTGTAATATTGGCTTTTGAACCTGGAAATTCAATAAAACCCCAAATCAGCATAATGGTATCATTTCAAAACATCGGCCTTTTTCGAAACCGGTTTTCACCTGCGTGCTTTTGACCGATTGCATGATTATCGGTGTTTGACGGGGCGGCCAAGCTGGATTGGGTGGGCATCTCCCTGCGGATTGCACCGACGACGACGACGTCGGTGGCGGGAAGGGAGCAGGACTCTTTCCAGTTGGGCTTGGAAGAGTCGGACTTTGTCGATTAGATAATCCAGGATCGGGTCCTCGATAAGGTGGAGGAGGAGCCACTAACTTTGAGGCTGATCCGGTTGGATAAGGAGGGGGCGGGGCTGATGACGGTGGCAATGGACTACTACCGTTGCTGGGTTGTTGCTGTTGGTACAGGTTGAGGGCTTGCATCTGCTGCGTCAGCTGTGCTTGAGCTTGGGGCCCATTTTGAACGACCAACGGCTGGAGCCGGCCGGGAGGAAGAGCCGGAGCAGGACTGGTCCCGCGGGGTCCCGGAATAGGAGGTGCATTAGGCACGGGCGACATCCGCTTAAGCATCTGTTGGAAGTTGCTGGGATAATGTTGGTTGCTGGTGGTTTTAGATGCGCTGGATGGAGGTGGAGGTAAAGGAGGTGGCGGCGGAGTGGCACCTCGAGGCGGTGGTGGTGGAGGTGGTGGGTCTGATGCGGACGGGTAGGCATTCCGTGATGAATAGGGCGGCGCTTCAGGTGCTACGTGACCACGAACGAGGCCTAGGCCGTTAAAGTACGCAGCCGGACTATCAGAGCGGTTGGACGAAGCGGCCGAACTCGTGTCGAAAGCCGGGCTGCTCCTTGGTTCCCGCTCAAAACTTGGTTTCCGGTGTACCTGTTGTCCCGTTGACGGCGGAAACGCTCCTGAATGAAAATTTCAAGATAATCAGTTATCTGGGCTTTGTCTTATCATTTTAGGAGCACTTTTGACGTCATCCTTGAATTGTTTACATGAACATAATAAACAAATGTATTGCGTGAGTCACCTGTCGTAGCAGAGCGTTGCAGAATCTGGGCATCGGAACGTTGCATGTAACCGTCGCTTCCATTTTCATGCTGAATCGTGAAAATAAAGAATGAATAGAAATGAATGGCAAGACTCTTTTCTCGTTTCTACGATTGCTTATTTCTATTCTTGACTTGGCGTCCCCTAATAAAAATGTCGCCCTTTTAAAGACGGCCATCAAACGGGAAAATTCAATTAGGCTATGGTAGAGAAGGCCAGGGACTAGTGTGTGCAGTGAAAGCGGGTCTTGCTATCGGGTTTCTAACAACCGTCCAAGAATGCCAACAACTCCCTTTTTTTTCCCAACCACCTCATCCGCCCCAAAAATAGCCCAAATTCAGTCGAAGGCGAACAGACACACACACATGTGCGAGATTGTACACCATCACCACCACCAAGATGGAACGGGGGATGGCTGTCAACTAGCATGCGCCATGAGAAGCTCGGCCAGCCCAAACACACGAACTGAAAGGAATGCGATCCCGCAAAAAACGGGTAAGTCCAGCAATATTTTAAAACCGAAATATAATACATTTTTTTCTCCTTTTTCATCCATGCACTGACAACCATTCAACAGGCGGTGTCGATAATGTAGGCCACACAATGTCTCCCGGAATGTGTGGTTTGATGAACACTGGAATTCCACGTCTGTGGAGGTGCAAGGTCGATGAGGCGTGCGTTCGGAATTCCGTAGCCATTCGTCACACCGTCGCTCTCTCTTTCTCTCTTTGTGTCCCGTTGGTGGCTTCCGTTGGTCTCTCTCTCTTTTTCTCATCCCCACACACGCCAGTCAATCAGTGTGATATCAGTTTTTGGGGTGTTGCAACGGTCGTCAAGTCGTATAAAATAGGAGCGCCTGCAGCAGGCATATGCCACGAACCATCTGCTCGGTCTCTACTACTCTAGCTCCCCCTCCTTTCCTTTTTTTTTCCGCTACGACACGCCAACCATAATTTTCGACTGGCCGCTTTCGGCATTCTTTTTTAAACATCGAAGAAATACTCGGCGCAATAATGTACTCCCTCCGGCGCGTGCTCAGTTTTTGCCATCACCTTCATAAAGCTCTTACGAAAAGGGCTCTCTGAGTTCACTCTAATGCAAAACCTTCAAAACAAATACAATCCTGATAAACTTAAAGATGGGTACACTAATTCTCTCGAAACGCCCCTTTTTCCGAATGCCTCAAATACGCACGGCAATATAGGGGATTAAGATAAAAAAAAAAAAGGAAAAAACTTTTGTCCGGATCTAACCGACGGCATAACTCTGCTTATTCTTGGCCGGCAGATTGCCAACCCCATAGGTTCGTTTCAGACTAGAGAGGAAGGGGAAATTTCATTCCTGTCATTGCATCATTGTGGCATGGTGCAACACACATAACTTCATGTGTAAGCTGTCTTGGCATGACACTATTCTGTCTGAATTATTTGTCTAACTTTGATGTTAATATGGAGCTGCTGTTTGTACTGTGGTACCAAGGAAACATAACTTATCCAAAGCAAGATGATATGTTACCTCTATGTAGCCTGAAGAAGAAGATGAGTAGGGGTAGAGATGTTGCTGGTAGGAAATGTGTCCATCTTTTTGTAATGTAGGCAAAGGACTGCTGTTTTCAGTGGCAAAAGGTTTGAGAGAGTTGCGAATTTCTTGCAGGGCTTTCAAGTGGTAGCCTGTCCGATCGGCTTTCAAGTTTCCAACTGCGTTGCTCATGCTAGTTTCAGCTCCAGGGCTCATACTGGTAGGCCCATAGTCTTTAATGAAATTGACATGGCCAGAAAACTGCACTGATGATCCACCACATTGTTTCACTCACTATAGCAATTCTTAATCACAAGTTCATTCACTTTGAAAAAATTGTGTCCAAGGTCAGGGTAATCACAGACCTGCAAGATCAAGAATAGAAATTAGATTTCTAGGTGCCTTTTTCTAACCTTCGATTATTGTGAATCATGCAAATCCAAACATATCGTCACACGCGAAATAGAAAGAACTAAGGCTATAGCTGCCTCCAAGACGGGCAACTTGTTTGGCATTTTCCGCCATCTTGAAAGAACTTCCGAGAGCGAGCACAGGACGGTCCCATCGAAAACTTTGTTTTACTAGTCAAATACTTTCAACAGCTTAAAGCACTATGACTTACTTGGGTAGTTATACAATACAACTTGAAAATGAAACAATAACATTAAAATATAAAGTTAACTTTTTGTCCACACACGGACAAAACAACACTCGTCACGAAATACATTCAGCTAGGAATAACACTGAAGCCAGCGCAGACTACTAAGCCTACTTCGCCCCTCTGGCGGTTTCATTTGGGAAAAAGAATTTTACCTCGAAGTCCACGACCTAACACTCAAACAACGGGTATGATGCTTTCAACGCTGATTTCCTATAATTGTTAAGAAACATTATTGCCCTGCTTTTTGTCTAAAAGATACCATAGTTGTGGCACACATACTAATTACGATTCATTTTCATTAAGAAGCGAATAATAATTTCAAGGGCATTGGTCAAAAGCGTCCCCTTAGCGGAGAATGTTGGTACCAAAACAGACGACAAACGGAAAAGAAACAAGGGAATTTTTGGAAAACGATCAGGCACATGTTCAAATTTATTTTGTTTTGAATTTTCATTTCGATGGCCAGCAAGACTGAACGATTAGTTCCATGGATTTCTATGTAAGCTAGTTTTTTTTCTAAATTTTTTAAAACAAAATGTGTTATAATAGGGTGTGGTGGTGGTTCAGTTAGCTTTCAAAAGAAAGATCACGTGGTTCTTGTAATGTAAACATGCAAATTTACTGTAGATTTTAGGTTATTTCCAAACACCAAAACATGAGCAATTTAATTCCATTTATAATTTTTTTTGTCTTTAGGGAGGAGTGGAATCAAGTATATAAACAAGTATACTCAGAGAAAAGAAAGGAGAAATGGGCTGGTCTTAATAAAATGATTGTGTGGAAATCCAGGTACTATGATTGAAAGTTTATTCAAACATAATTTTTCATTACTTTTTTCCTCCTTAGGGTTACCAAGCTATCGTTAGGTATTGAATGTTCATTGTATTTGCTGCAAGCAATATTGCGGGACGAGGAATACAAGTTCGATGCAAATCATGCTCTTTCTGAGAATGACATTGTGTTAATGTACTCTACAGCGATTATCAGGTAATATTGTGTTTTTATCTTGCAGCATTGTAACATTATGTTTTGAATAAATATTTATATCTTTATTTAGATTCATCAACTTGATATCTCATCTAGGGCAAGTCGATTTAAGACATCAACCCATTTCTGCCATTGCCGAAATGGCAGGTATTCCCGACTGGGTAGTCAGTATCCGACACGAAGCCACGCACGCAAAGATGCCTTCATTAGATATCCTTAGGCCAGGTAGAAACCACCTTTCTTACGTCCTATTACGTCTTTTTTTTAAATTTTATTTACGATTTCTTTTTTTCTTTTTTTAATCTTTAAGGCGCCAATTTAGCTATGGAATGGTTGAAGGTAATGAGACCAATTGCTTTCCTTAATGTGATGAAATCATTGCAACTTTTTTGTAAATAGGAGAACTATTGGCGTACAGAAGAAGAAGACAGCTTTGATCTTTACTGGCCCGAGTCCAATAACGCGACATCTCGCATGATGCTTACCAAGACGAAGGAGGCAAAGGAAGAGGGAACGGGCTTGGCTCCGAAGTGTGCCGTGGTATCTAAAGAATTGCAACTAGCCGTGTCAATGCTAGTGTTACTGCTTAAGGAAATGGCCTCTCGGAATTCTATCAATGAAATCCAGTCTCGCGAGCTCCACCAGTACCTTTACAAACTTTGGCTGCAGACCAAAAAGTTTGCCACTCCTTTGAACAAAAAAGAAATTGCCAACTTGACTGTGCCGCTAAAAAAACTCCAACCTTTAGTCTTTGACGATATCAAACGTTTGTTGTCCGAGCTGGTGGAAAGTGATGGCGAAGAAGAAATGGAGCACGATGCAGAAAAAGATGCTGTCTTTGAAGGAAAATGTTTCATCTCCGCCTTGTGCCGAAGTCCCTATCTGCTAACAAAACCTGGGAAGGGCACAATTTTCGGCAACCTAAAACCCATCTGGAACAGGATCGAGCAATGGAAACTAGTCCCACATTTGATGAACAGTCTGGTTCACATAGAAATTGCAGATGATAATACTAGAAAGGCTCACCTGGGTTTGATTTCTGCTATGGCAAACGCCCTTTTGTTTGCACAAAATAATCCTCAGAATGCTAAAAACATATTCAAATTTGACGAAAATTGGCGTTCAACAAACTGGGAAAAAATGACCTTACCGATCCTTCAAGAACCCCATCCTGACACGTGGAACACTGTATCTAAGTAAGGATTATAATTTTAAAATAAGTCTTCAATTCATTACTCACAATTTTTTTAAAATGTTGAACAGACTCTTTCAGTTACAAAATCCGCCTGTAGATGCAACGAAGCAAGAGAAAGTGGCCGCTCTGTTGCGCCTATATTTGGATGGCAACACGTCGGCCGAACCTTCAAGGCGTGCCGGTCTTGGCAAGTCGACAACGCATTCAAAAATTTACACCGTCGAAATGTTGAATCCCGTGAAAGAAAAACCCCTAGAGCAAGAAGATTCACGTGATCGATATCCTCAAGTCGACGAATCTTCGGCTGATCTAGCTCCAGTGATTGATGTATGGACATTGTGCACAGGTAATTTTCTTCCATTCCTTGGTGGTTTTTTTTAACAACATGTTTTGGTTCTTTTTTAAATACTTTGTTTGTTTATTAATTTTTGAAAATCACAGAGCACGATTGGTCTCGTATCCCTATTGGAAGCTTGCCGAAGAATAGGATAGAAGAATTGAAATTTAAAGGAGTCGAATGGGAATTAGTCGACGCAGAATCAGATGATTGCAATTCAGATCGCCTCACGAACGGTACGAAACGAACTGGAGAGCGATTTGATTGGAATTCACTAATGCGTAAACGAAGACGAAGAGGTGGGCTGACTAAAGAAGGTCTAGTCGGGCAGTCGACGGTGACAACAAGATAAATACATTTTGTGCGCAAGAATATGTATCGATTTTAATACAATCAGGATGGCATATGACATTGTCGAAAAAAACTTCAAATAGATATACAGGAGAGAGGAGAGAGAGCCAAAGTTGTAAGAAAAACAAAAAGAAAACGTCCGGCAGGGTGAAAACCCCTCATACCAAGTATATATAGATAATTATATATAGACTCCGCAATACATAGTATTGCAGTAATAAAACTTGACCCAAAAGCGGAGAGTTTCAAAGGATAAATAAAACGATCATGGATCCACGAAATTCAAAGCCGCTTTTCAATAAAGACTGGTCAAGTACAAATGAGCTCTTCGACGATTGTCGTTTTTAAGTCGATCAGGAGACTACAGGAAAGGCCAAACGGACAGAGGCAAACCAAACTGTCAAACATGATCACTAAACAAAAGTGTGTGCATTCACATTTAATGGCATTTGACAGTCCACGAAGGAACTTCTCAGGACAAAGATCTTGCCTCCCACAGCATCGAATACTGATGTCAGGGAGCAGATTCTTTTTTTCTAAAACAATAGGATGCAACGTAATTTTGACATTCCCGTTCGACAGTTAATTGTCTTTCGGATACAATGCCAAGATGGCAGCGCAAATTTTCTGCGCATTTGTTTCGTCTGGCATAAGTGACATTACTTGACGTACCTGGTCTTCCGGAAAGATGGCAGCCAAATGATAAAACAGCTTGTAACGCGCTTCACTTTTGCTGTTGGGACCGTTCTCGCCAAACGCTTGCGATGAAGACAGGTGTTGATGAGCTGGTAAACTGGATGTTCGGCTAGCCCAAGAATGTTGATGCACATGTTGCGTAGGCTGAACGGGCGGTAATGGAGGAGGAGGGGAGGTTGTCCATTCATCAAAGGGATCCGTCAGTCCTTGTGAATTCCAGTCTTGTGCAACGGAAGTCGACGCCGTGGCACCGTACAAATTAAGCTGCGTGTCCGATGTGCTATTCAACCGCTGCATGTGATTGTTAGCTCCGGTTGGTTGAAGGTGCGGATGGGTACGCGTGTGAAGTTGAGATGTTGGCGCCGGGGCGGATGCATTGCGAGTCACGATCGAATGGACGGAAATGGGCGGTGGCGGATAAGGCGGAGCCAAGCCCTTTAAGGTGTACAATCGCGGGTCACACGCTGGATTCAAAGGGTTCAATGTCAATTGACGTTGGACTTTGCGATGCGGATTTGAACGGGTCGATTCGTCTGCATCTTCTAGTCCACTAGAAGACGTGGCTGAGGGCGAATCTGACAACTGTTGACCCAAAGGGACATGTCCACTTCTATTCCAGTTCATACTGCTGCTTCCGAATCCATCCATCGTCATTGGTGGAGGAGGGACGGAAAAGGCAGGCGGAGGAGCGTGAAGCATCATT
This sequence comes from Daphnia carinata, assembly GCF_022539665.2. NCBI lineage: Eukaryota > Metazoa > Arthropoda > Branchiopoda > Diplostraca > Daphniidae > Daphnia > Daphnia carinata. The sequence continues at coordinate 7,129,588 of NC_081336.1, read as the reverse complement.
CCGTGCGGGATCTGCTGTTGGGCTGGGACGGCCGAACGAACTGGCGAAAGTCTAGCCATGTTTTCCACACTCCGACTCTTTAGAATAGTCGCCTTATTGGCCTGTTCTTCCGGCGGATTCGTATCATCCTGTACAGGTCTCTCTTCGATTAATTCAGGTGGGAGAACGGTCAACGAGGGCACGATGGATTTCGTCCGCGCTAACGGAGTTTTCTTCACGGGGCTAGGCGGTTTGCCCGATGAAGCACCAACAACTTCTTTCGCCAATGGAAGACTAAACGTCTTGCACGTCGGTGAAGATTCTCGAATAAATCCACTCTTTCTCGCAACTGTTTGGCCGCTATTTCGAGCTTTGACTTCCAGCAGGTGGCGGTGGGCCGTTTGTTCGACCAGTCGCTCGCTGATGGTTTTTTGCGGGACATTGCCTCTCTCCGGATGATAATATTTACATTTATTTCCGTACGTGCATTTCTTCCCGTACGGACACGGTGGACCCGTAGCTTCGGCCGAACCTTTGGCGGGCGGTTTGCGAAGGAAGCGATCCAGTTTGGGTCCGTTACGACCTAAAGGATCTTCCGGTGGCATAAATCGGTCATTGACGAACGAATACATGAGAATACGCTCCTCGACGATCTTGCGGTATTCTGGATTTTCCGACACCAGATCGCGGTAGTTGTCGTTTGACACGACAATACCGTCCGTCTCGGCTGCTAAACGCAGAATGTAACGGTCGTCGTAGCAAACCAAACGACGGCCACCGACTTGCCTAGACGGCGTAAACACCAACATCCTTTCCTTTTCCAATTCCAATAAAATCTCTTGATCTGTTTAAAAACAAAGAAATTAGATGAATACAATAGAGTGTTAACAAAAGAACTTACTGGCGATGGGCGCGTCAATTTTAGAAGTCTCTTTTCTCCACATGGGAACGAAGACGGTGATTTCACGGTGGCCTCTGGCGCGGAACCAGTCGACGCACAGCTGGATTCCCCGACACGAGAAAATTTCCTTGTTGCCGTGGCTGTTTATGGTCAAAATAGATTATTTTTTTTTTTGTTTGTTTATTTTTCGCTATAAATAAATAAAAGGGCCAATTACCTAATGGCGACGTTGCTGCCATCAATGACGACATGCCTTAACACCGCCTCATCTGAGCTGGTAATAGACAAAGGACGATGTGATCGAAAGCAATCCGTCTGTGTTTCGATCCCTTCTGTTGAAGTTGGTCCAGCCAGCGATGCCAAACGTATCAATTCGGCTAAGAGTTCATTTTGAGTTGGCTGGCCTAGTTTAACGAGAGCCTTTTGAACTTGCTGTTCGGTATAGCCCAATTTCAATGCGAATTCCAGCCGACTTGAATATGACGGATCGTTGGCAGGAACTGGTGGAGTGTCATCAGAGTCACCTGAATCATCACGTGCCGCTTCTTTCAATCTAAAGGAATGAATTCAAATATTAAACAATCTCCTTAAAGGTATCATCGAATGCGCTTAATACCTGTGGAAAGGTGGATTGTAGACGCAGACGTACTCATTAAACTCGGCGGCCAGGGTGTCGGACACAGTTCGTGAAACGTCTTCGTGCTGTTGAGCTGCACCCGGGGCCGATTGGTTAAGGTCACCTGACAGACTCGTCAATGCCAAGCTAAGGCTATCGGAACACTCGTAATCGGAATCGTAACTCGAGTCTTCCGATTCCAGTTTGCGACGGGCGTAACTTTTATGAGCACCGTCGCTTAATGTTCGGCAAGCGGGAATGGATCCCGCACCATCTAATCTGCAAGTGCCGTTTTCGGCTGGCATATGATGAACGTTGTTCTCTGAATTTGAATTGCGCAGCGGCGTCGAAACGGACGGCGGCGATATCGGAGTTGCGCTACAACCTTTTGTTTCAATCAACATTTTATTAAACTAAATGAAAAATACATTACCTACAAATGTTATATACCTTTAAAGTCGACGACCAATTCAGGCGGAAGAGGTGAACTGAGCAAGGCTTTGGCCGCTTCGCTGAAAGGGGCCATTAAGGGCCGTTTGGCCAGGCAGGGTTTGTGCGCAGTAGGTGAATCTGTTTCTTCCATTTCGGCGGCCGGAGGCGGGAACAAGAGCGAAGATGGTGGAGGAAGATGGGCCAGCACTGGCGGAGGAGGCGGTAGGAATCGATCAGCACTAGAAGAGTCGGACGGGATCCATGTCATCGGACCACACCGAGCCAACTGCTAGAATAACAAAATACATAGGTCGATTGTAAAAAAACATTTTCTATTCTTCCTTTCATTTTTCGTCTCTCTCGCTTTGAGAAAACGAGCGACTGTGTTGTTTGTATTGTTCAGACTATTCGGTATTTTTTCACGCCAAGGTCAGAGAATGATAAAAGAAATGCGCGTAACTGCTGACGTCGTGCCGCGAACGAGGAAAGCTTTAAAGGTTTTCTTTTGCAAAAACAAAACAGATTTTTTAAGTGAAGGACACTGGTCTCGTTGCTATTTTGATAACGATTTTTTTTTCTTTTTAGGCAGCAGAATAATGGCCGAAAATAAATGGCCAATTCACGATCATTAAAACATTCGAGAGTAAAGCGATGTACGGATTATTTGCATTCCGTTCAAACTACCTGCGTCGTTCTATGGCCGCGAGCGACATCAAAGCATGGACGAATGGTGCATTCCAATTGGGACTTTATGCTCAGGTGAGAATAAGACGGACAACAACTGTCAATGCTCGTGCAGTTGACAAAGTTTGGCATTCTTAAGAAGAAATTTATCATTTCGTTCCTATACGTGCAGCGTATCTCTCTGCTATCTTATCTTTGTCCATCCGTTGCCTTAAAGAGTTTAAACAAACACACTGGGCATGACCAATAGCGGACAGACAGTCACCTCTGGAACCCACAGAGTGATCGTCCAATTAAAACGCAATTCATGAAACCGGGGGGACCATAGATTCGTCTATCATCGGCAAGTCACTAAAATTAAAAAAAAAGGCCAACAAGAAAAGAAGAAAAACGATGTTGGCCCCACAAAACACTAAATGGCTTGCGGCTATAAACTGGCTAGTAACATCATGATGCGTGATTTATTTGGCTTCGTTCAGGGTCGACGCACCGGGGACACAAAGGCCACGGCTATATAAAGTTGCCTGCCAGAATAAAACTGTGCATTTTCTTCTTTCGTTTTTCTTTTTTAACGAGTAACACACCGAGCAAAGGTATAACAACATTCTTAAAAAAAAAAAACTCCATTTCAAGGCCTGAGAAGAAATCCGAAATTTACCGTAGCATCAAAGCGAAGAAGCATAATACGACTGTTGTGGAAACACACTAGCACAAGTTTCAGAAACAAGTGAAACACATCACAGATAAAATCCGTACTGGGCGAGTACAAAGTAGCGACCGTTTCAATCGGGTTGTTTTAGTCTCACTGAGACAGACTATACTAGAGAAGCCAGAGAGACAAAAGAGATAAGGCGAGAACATCCGGTTCGCCTTATTTCCATCGAGAGAGAGAGCTGTTCCTTTCTCTCACGGCGGCCGCAACCAGGATCTAGCGGGCGGCCAGGTAGAGAGAGAGTTTGGCCCACCGCACGCCCACCACACCACCTTCACGTTGCCAAAGGCGCTGACGTTCCAATCATCAATCTGGACGGTCAATTTCTTTCGGGGAAAATAAAAAGGGCATTTTTAAGAGAGGGAAAAGAAGAAGAAAAATTAAAAACTCCAACCGCGTATGGAGTGTATTGAGAATGCCCGTGTCCTCGTTTATTGGTCGGCTCGAGGGGTATATTAGACTGTAAGCAAGTCCACTAAAGGCGGCTGCGACCTATATACAGTAGCAAACCTCCATCTTTTTTTTTTTTTTTTTTTTTGTGTTGTTGTTTTGCTTCTTCCAGAGATAGACGCTCTCATTTTTTTGCCCTCTATCGTCCCTTTTTTTCGTTACTTTGCAAAACGAAAAGATTTGAAAAATATTCTTATTTTTTTTCTTCTTCTTCCTATGCTTGGGAATTTCTTTTAAATAAAATTTGGCAAGAGGATACAAGCCGCAACAACAACAGCTGCTTCACCTGTACCGTGTCTGTCTGTGTGTGTGTGTGTGAGCACGACGCTGTGGTCCCGCGCATCCGGGTCGCCATGTTTTCTCTTTTTTTAAAGAAAAACACCGATTGCATATATATATATATTTTAAGATAATAATAGCGGCACCTGCAATATCTATTATTTTGTTTTCGTGTTGGGATGGTCAAAAACGCAAGAACGTACTTAATCAGTAGCAAAGAGCGACGGCGCTTATCCTGATCCTTACTTAATCACCACAGATAATTGTAACTTTGATCAAAAAAAGCCTTGTTGGAAAGCGGGAGGTCATTGCTTAAACTGGGTTACAACAAGGATGCATGAAGGTACTTGCGGGTCTTACCACCATTGGCTGCGTGTCTATTTACAGTGAGGGGCGAAAGTTCGTGTTCAATTGAGCACGCAGCTCTATCGATCTAAACTCATAAAAAGAAAGAAGAAGAAGAGGGCGATGAAAGAGCTAAAAAAAATGCGGTGGCTTTCTAGTTCTCGGTTGGCGACTTTGAATGGTTGACGTCATTGGTGAAAACCGAGTCCGGGAATCATTTTTGTTGTCCTTGCTCTAGGCTATCCTTCTCTTCACCTGATTGAACGCGGGAACCGTGAAACATTCCCCCTGCTGACGACCAAATTTACGAGACGTCTCAGATGTTTTCGCAACGTTTCACAGGTTCCTTGTTTGCGGTGCACATCCGTGTGTGTAGACAGGTGTGCGTGAGCCGCGATGTGGAATGCGGCAGACCTGGCCGATCAAAACAAGTCGTACCCGTCAATCGAAACTACAATTTCCATTCTTAAAAGGAACGAGAAAAAAAGAGAAGGAATACATCACTACTAGTAGCAGTATAACGCGTTTGGGCAAAATAACAAGAAGAAAAATCCTTTTCACGTTTCATTCTCAAGCGGATCTGACGTCAACAAAATCTTGTTGTTACTTTTTTTGTTTGTTTAGCGATTTTATGACCAAAACAATCTTGACGAATTCGTTCTTTTTGTGTTTTACAACCAGGATCGCCTCTGTGAAACGATTAATTCGTCATAAATCACGAAATATCAATTAGCAAACAACCCCCATTTTTTTTTTCTCGACAAAACAGATTACATCTTTTCCAATTAAGAAATCTTGAAATGAAACCCTTTTGGCCGTGCCATGGCCCGTAGATAAACGGAAAATCATGAAAAGGGAGTGCCATTTGTATGACTAATTCTTTGCTCAACAAACGCCAGTCTCCCCTTGTGCAGAATTTTCAAAATAAATACTTTTTTTTGGCTGCTTCTTCTATTCCTGACCTTGGCTACGGAGCTCAAGGATTTCCGCCTCGTCAATGCATTGCAACAAACCTAATCGGAAATACAACTTCAACACAATCTCGATAGCTTTTCCGGTCACCTGATAAGCAATCTATGAACGCTATCATAACAGCTGTTAAAAGATAAGAAATTCGCCCAAGATAATTACATCCTGGTCTTATTTTGGGCGTGTGGGGGGAGCAGCATTCTACGCCTTCCAGTCTTGTCAATCATCTTACATCATATCCAAGTTCCAACAAAGGACACTGAAGAAAAGCTGTATCTTACCTCCATTGGAAATTAACACATCTGGTAATGGAAAAACACTACACCCAGTTGCTACGATTGTTCTTGCCTCGCCATCTTAGAGTTCCTCTTTTAGGATGTGAGGTAAATAATAACAAGGCTAAACAGCAAACAAAATGACTGACGAAGTTTTGGGGGATTTGGACAAGGCCTGAGCTTTCTACAAGTCACAGAATTGCACCTACCTTTAGCTCGTGTCCTGTAATGCTGATTCCTTAAAACTGAACACGATTCGTGGTGACGATCTTGAGAAACAACCGGAACGCACTTGACACAGTCTCGGCTTGCTGGCCGACACTTTATGTACTAAGAAAGGACAGCGTTCAATTTCCTTTTGGTTCACGTTGTTGACACTAAAACCGTGGCAGTGTCGGCCATCTGTCGACCGTGAAAAAAACTTGATACGTTCAACACCTGTCATCACTTGCGGTTCCAAAACCGTGACTGGCTAAATGATATTGAAGTGATACGTCAAAGTGTACGCCCTACCCAACTGTTACAATTAATAAAATATTAACTTAGTATAACTGTGTTGTTAGCAAGCTATTAGATTGTGATCATTTATTTCGAATGATGGACAAACTGAGACGTGCGCTTAGCGGGAACGATGGTGAGGATGAAGAAAGAGGCTTCGTGGCACAGGTAAAACATTGATTGAATAATAAAAAAATGAAGTTATCAGCACAGCAGTTATTTTTCTTACAATCTAGGTGGTTGAATCATCTTCTTTGGGATGGGGAACGCGGGTTAAAGGATTCGTTGCTTGCTTCGTAATCGGCATAATCCTCTCTGTGATTGGTTCTATCTGCCTATTTTTTGGTAGCAGAGGACTTGTTGCATTTTCAGTATTTTACACTACAGGAAATATCATCGCACTTGTCAGGTAATATACATACTACTATTTGATTTTTTATTTGTCCTAAAATTCTATGCCTTTAAATCATGCTTCCATTGCAGTACTTGTTTCTTGATGGGACCTTTAAACCAGTGCAAAAAAATGTTTTCACCCACCCGAGTAGTGGCGACAGTGTTGGTATTTGTTTGCCTCATTCTTACTCTTCTATCAGCATTCCTAGTAAGTATATTTGCACAACTGATTAGTAGATAATGCATTACATTATCAAAATTTTGCATTTTAGTGGAAAAAGAGTGGGCTTGCTCTGTTGTTCTGCATTATTCAATTTCTGGCCATGACATGGTATTCACTATCGTATATTCCATACGCCCGAGATGTAGTGAAGAAAACTGTTTCTGCCTGTATGGGATAAAAGCCACCAAGCGAAAGGAAAATTGTACCCTCTTCATATCCTACGTCCATTTACTACACAAATATTTTTACCACCTGAATCCAATGTGTATAACAACTGCGACCCAATCATTTGTGTCTTCATGTTTAAGTGTGCCTTTCTATCACATTATCCTTCAAACTTTTTGGATGACCAATTTACAGGACTTGCATCCACCTCTTTCTCAAAATGTTCAAATAAACTGTGCATATTATTGTTTATCTTCGTCCCCCTTTTATTTTATAAATCTTAAAAGTTTTAAAACTAAAAGTATAAAGGTAAACAAGATTCTGCCTCACTTGCCAAACTCTCGTTCGTGCCATTGTGAAAATTTCCGGATTTGTGAAATTTTTTTTTGTATTTCAATATTATAAGTTTATCTTTGGCTAGCACAGTTGGCTAACAAAAGGCAACCTTTCTCCCATCATTAGTAGACACGCAGTAAAACGAGATAAAAATCTTAGCGTAAGATTTTCTAGGTGTCGAGCAGTTAAATCTATTTTACTCTTCTATCAGCAAATTCTCCCGTTTGCAAATTAAGGGATTCCACACGATTTTGATGTGTGGAAAATCCCGGCGAGTGACGCATTTAAGCTGAGTCTGCACAGATGTGGTATTATTATTGGTGCTATTGCATAGCTGCAGTTGCCGTGTAGGATATGGCCGAATATGGTCTACGTCGTAGACATCACAGAAATATGACACGGATAGCAGGAACACCGTAATGACAGCATTCATGCGTCCCACAGCAGACCCTGTGTCAATGCATGTAATGTACAAGTGTGAATATAAGAAGACGAGCTGACGCCCATAATGATCTAGAGCAGTGAGAAGTTATCTGGACTATGTAGGGCAGCTTTTTCAGTTTTACTTCGGGATTATCTTTGATTTTTCAAATGCATAATGCCTAGGAGTTTAAAAAGGCAACATTCAAAATAAACCAAATGAACAGCAAGAGAAATAACAACTGGTTGCTCGGAAAAACATTTTAAAAATATAAATACCGTATATGGGAAAAACAGAGATAAAGAGATCGGAAATTTCCCAGCAGACTCCGATTCCCTGTCTGACTCATTTTGGTGTAGTTTCCTAACGAGCAGTTCCGGAACTACTAAAAAAAATATTTACCTTCTTTTTTCACTTCTAGGAAATTTCTTGTAAATAAACAAATAGCCTAAAAATATTTCAAATCACGCTGAAAATGGCTGAACGTAGGAAAATTAAAAACAGCTGCGGGATCAAAAATAGAAAATAAATTTGCTATTAAATAAAGTAAAATAATGCGAATGGGTGACCAAAGGTGATTAACAGCGCCTCTATTTCTAACGTTTTTACCTTTTTAGAGTTGTTCTTTTGAATTCTACATAAAATTTTTATTGAAAGTTTTTTTTTTTATTTTGAGTTTCAAGTTAAGATAGGAGTTTTGCTTTTGTAGTGGTTAGTTGGTTTTTTTTTTTTTTAATTCGGACTGTCACAGATTTTTTAAAAAGTTATTTTTGTCCTATTTGGCTGATCTAGTGCACATTTTGCTTTCCTGTGACAAGGAAGCCTCAGCTTATTCAATGTTGTGAGCTCCTTTGTTATCTGTCGTGCTGAACTGTTAAAGGCTATAAAATACAATTTTTAGGGCATATTACCACCATGGAAAATCACAATTTTATGATAGTGGCCCTCCACGATAAACCTGATTCCATAGAAGATTGTGTAAAGCTCTTGAATGATGAATGGCCCAGGAGTAAAACTGCAAGGTTTGGATTCAATAGATATGTTATATGGTTAGTTTCTAAAATATCTTGAAGAAATGCACATTCTATCAGGATGAGGTCTATTGAAAGCTCAAACCCGAACCTTCCCATTTCGCTTATAATAGTCAGTAACACAACCATAGGTAAAGGTGATGTAATAGGTCATGCAAAAATTGCAAGGTTACCTTTTGATCCAGGAAGCTGTATAATTGAATCTGGTAAAATTACATTAGTTGGAGAATGTATGTAATCTCAATCACAAACATCTTTTGGCAGTTCTGATAAATCCAGCCAACAGAGGAAAGGGTTTTGGTAAACTGCTGATGGAAGAGTGTGAGAAACTTGCAGTAAAATTAGGATTTTCAACAGCAGTGCTGTCCACACACGACAAACAGCAATTCTATCAGAAACTGGGGTATGAATTTTGTCAACCGGTATCCCAATATGGCGCAGGTCCATCTCCTTCGAAACCTTCGGTACTGCTATATAAAATTTATGTTTTCAACTCTTGGCCTTATAGTAATTACCCCTCTATATCTAGTTGTCCCAAATCAAAGAAAATAAAGTTCCTACAAAATCCGATAAACCCACATGTCACGAAGAAAAAGATTTAAAAACTTCAGTTACCGTTCCACAACCACCACCTCTGCCAAAGTCCAATAATGCATTTTGCATCACTAAAGTGTACATGAAGAAATCTCTAAATCAATAAACTTGTAGCTTAAATACTACTTCCTATACCTTACCAGCTTTATACGTGCTATCTCAATTGCATGGCATATGTTTATTTTATGGAACTTAGATTCTGTGTAAACACGCCTAGCTTGCATGCCATTCATTTTTTCGGTTTTAGAGATTGTGGCACGGCCAATTTCACTCGTCCAGGGAAATTACGCCCAACATCTTGATCTTTCAAGCTCTTAATTAGGTCTCTCTCTCTGCTACTCGCAGTTTTATCCAACAAGAAAACAGACATTGCGGTCTTGGAAGCCTTTCCTCGTTTAGTTTGTCCTGGTAAAATTTTTACTTTGAACCTGGATGGAAAAACGAACGAATTAATTAAGAATCTCTAGTTGGAGTACCAATAATTGTAGGGACATCTTTACTTGTATGGCATTAAAGTTGAATATGGTGCAACAACTGGGATGACATAAAGCAATTCATCCTCTGAATGTGGAATTCCCGTCAACGCATTCAAAATATCAGTATCTGTGATAGCGGGCTGATCAACATCATCCTCTACCACATCTCCTTCAGCATTTTCATCCTTCGCAATAAATAAGAACAGGTTAAAATAGAGAGGAAAAAAGGGAATGTTTAAACATTTACATTTTTAACTTGTTCCGCCGTCAACACAGTTGATTGCTGAGTCTGTTGTTCGCTTGTTACGGGATATGCCTCTTCAGTAACTGCTTCTTTTTGCAGGCGTGTAACAGTAGCTTTGGACGTAACTTGTTTCTTAGCTTCTGTGTTCTTGCCTCCTTTCTTTTTGTTTTTATTCTTTCCCTTGTCTCTTGCCGGACCCGCAGACTACGAGAAATTACCAAAGATACCATGAGTTATTTGTTCCTAACTAGTAATAACTAGCAGAAAATAAAATAAAAAAATGCCCGCATACCTGCAGAAGTTCCATTTTTAGTTGCCGTTCGTCTTCGTCTTGATCCTTATATTTTTCTTTCATTTTTTTTATTTTACCCTTCTGACCTCGCTTTGTGGAAGACTGTTGGCTTTTCTGTTCCTCCTTCTCTTGATCACCCGAGTCTAATACTTTCTTTGAGAGCTGATTTGGTTTGCCTGATTCCTCTTTTCCTTTTCCGTCCCATTGAGCTTTATTAACAGTTGGTACATCTCCGATAATCGTATATGATTCCTCTTCGTTTAAAATTTTCACTGTCTTCTGGTTAACTGAAGATGCCGTGCTCATGGGGACAATGGTATCAGGGAAAGCCAACTCCTCTTCGTTGGTAACGTGCGACAAGCCTAGTAGGGCACGAGCTTCTTCGACGGCTGTAATATTAAATTTCAATTAATGTTTATCGAATAAAATTGAAATAAACACTATCAGGAATTTTACATCTTTCATAATCCTTTTTTTCATCTTGATCACTTTCACTGTCACTTGAGCAAGTTACATGTTCGTCCGCTAATTCCGTGTCAAGAACAAGTGCTTCGTCATCTAGCGCTTTGGGTTTGCGGTCATTCAAATGTCTTTATCAATGGAAGAGTTAGAGATTATTAAAGACAAGGCCGTTTCTGTCCTATTAGTTACCTTCCAATACTGCCTTCCTCCAGTCGAAAAAGAAGTCCGAATCCGAGAACAATAGGTAGAGGGGGAAGAAAATTTTTCTTCCCTCTAATCATGAAAGAGCCAGTTGTTAAATATTCTCCCGAGGGAGCAGTCTTGCTTACTTGGGTGCTCTCAACCCACCATGCGGTAGTCATCACTTTTGCCTCCCATGCAGCGCTTAAGAAATTAACAGAGGCACATAGAAACTCTTAGCATAGCGTAAAAAAACTTTAATCTAGTTTTACTTTGGTCTTACCTGTAACCAACTGCCATCAGTCCTGCTTCTTGCAGAGTACGCGGTGGGATACGATTGGATGATGAAAAGTTTTTGACAATGATACTCGATGCTCCGTGCAAGTCGGCATGAACGTAAACATCTCCGGCTTTCAGGTAGCGTTTGACTAAAAGTTCATTTTGCTGACGATCGCGTCCTCCAACCACGAGGTAATTATCTGAACTAATAAACCAGTAAAATTTTTCAAACCAAAGAACTTTGCGAGCCTTTCGAATAGTAGCGATGGTTGCTGATTCTTTCAAAGTTTGTTTCGCTTTCTTTTCAGCAGATTTGAAAGCTTTGTGAGATGATTCAATTGTCTTTTGTTCTTTTTTAGATGCATTTTTCTTGTCGCCAAAGTATTTGCGAGCATTAGCCTATGATGGCAAAACAAATTTTAAAAGTCTGATATTTTATGATAATCAAGTCTGGCTTTTACAAAAGCTGTCAAATCCAAATCAATGTCCACCAGTTGTGGTTTGTTCGATTCATTAGAATTAGAATCGGAATCTTCTTCTGCATACGGATGGCTTTATGGGAATAAACGTAGAATGTTACTGATTCTGCCAACATTATAACTAGAAACGGAAACATGTTTAAAAGTTTAAAATTCTAACCTCAACAAAAGAGTGATGTGGTTCGTGGATAGCTTCAGTTTCTTAATAATTTTGGCAACAGGATCGTCTTTACGAGTTGCTTCGCTAACCAGTTCTTCAATTTCTTTCCATGGTACCTGATTGGCCAATGCAGATCGAACAACCTGAATCGCGTGGTCAATCAACGGCTGGTTCATCTCTATTAATCTTGCTTTGCGTTCATCGATTTCCTGAACCTGATGAAGATTAGCTAGTCGCTTTTCATGATCCTGACGAATGTTTGCAAGTTTTTTCATTGCCTCTCGTTCCTGAAATTATTTTTGGAAAAAGGACATACATGCCAACGTCTTGAATTCGAATTTCCCAGTAGAAAATAACAATATATAAATAACACGAAGTTGAGGTCTACCTGTTGTACTGCCTTTAGATCCAGCTTTTGGCTTTCCATTTTCGAAAAGAACTCATCAACTGCTTGATTAAAGCTAGGCAACTCAAGAAATGGGTGTGATTCATGCTGCTTGTATAACATGGGGTGAAACTCTTGGTTAGTGTAAAAATCTTGAGTTTCTCCTGAAGGGCATGGCCTGCTTTCACGCTTCTGAATAACGATCCCCTATTTTAAAAAACAACAATAATAATTTAATCGTGTAAAGCACCTGACCTTTTTTGTTTTTATTTTTGCTTATACAAAGCCGTGTCTGCAAAACTGGATTCTTTGTGCTCATTTATCAACCTTTACCTTGTTTTAAAGGAAATGATACCTCAATTTTTAAAGGCTCAAAAATTGTGTACCCACTCCTCCATCATTGACTTATATTATCCTTAGATATTCCGTTAAAAAGTTGGATAAACCAGAACAATTTACAGGAATAACAACAATGTCTATAGTGAAAAAACCATCACGCGTCGTACCTTGGAAATGTTTCCTATATTTTGCATTATAGTGTCAGCAGACTTTAACGCCAAATGCAGCTTAGGAAGGTCTCGTGTAACATCGAACTGCGTTCCAATTCGGCTATTCGACGGAAAGCCAAATTCCAAAAGCACGTGTTCTATTAGAGCCGGTCCGTAAGCTAACAAAATAGAATATTAGTTTGGCATTACTCAAGCAGAAAAAAATAGTTGCAATAATAATACATGTCTTTGGAACAAGAATTTTTTTCAAATTGTCACCAGGTTTGGCTGAAACCAACCAGCTTTGTAACACCTCTGTATTAGTGATACAATCTTCTGCAGCAGTACCTTCCATGGGATATTTCTCTTTCACAAGAAATCTTTAATTTTCATCATGCATAAAAAAAATGCTCAATAATGTGGAGATTGTAAGTGCTTTATCTAAAAAAAAAAAAGAAAAACTAACCTTACATCTTCACCTTCTGTACGAGGTCTCAGAATATTCAAAATGACATATTCATAGTCACACAAAACAATGTTTCCTCTATCATATAACTCAATAATAACATGGTACGCAGCTTCTCCTGTTCCAAACTGAAGATCTATAATTCGGTCTTGACCAACTTGTAGTGCCTTTTCAAGTCTCTTGTTATTCAAGTGTTTTCTCAGCTAGTACTCCACAATAGTTAAAAATTATTTTAAAGTGAAATTAAATAATTTAAATCACCTTCATAGAAAAGCCTGAAGGAGCTGGATTTTTTGGCCATTGGAAATCTGTGGTATGAATTCTAATGCCTGACTCAAACAGCAACATGGCTTTTTCTTCAGAACGATGAAGTCTGATTAAATATGTTTTATGGTCTACATCATAAATTTGATTCACTCGCATTCCGACCAATCTAAAAAAATGTAAAAACAATCATTTGAACTTTCTGGAGCATAACGCACATAGAATAGCAACGTCATAACACTTAAGATGGATTCAAGACAACCTAAGATTGATTTCCGCAAGTGCAGCGACGATATCGATTGTTGTAAATCTTGCTTTCATTTTTCATGGACTAAATTTGAATAATGACAAATAATCATCAACTACACTTGTTGGTATAATAAAGCCAACACGCGCGAAAGCAAGATGACACTAAATCGCTAACACACGGTGACGTCTGCAGTATTATTGTACACCCATGCCACCTGGTGGCTCCATGTGCTATTCTCCTCTATAAAGCTACAAGGCACGCAAAAAAAAATAATATAAATAATACAATAATAAAGAAAATAAGAATATAATAATATAAATAATATAATAATTACATTAATAATAAAACAATAATAATAAATAATGTACTAACAAAGATTCGAACCCATGAAAACAGCGTGGCAGCTGGCAACTATACTATAGGGCCATAACTCACTCAATGATTGTACGCATAAGATGCCTATTTGAAAGGGTGACACCGAAATCAAAGTTTGGTTGAGATGTGCGGTCCTGGCACAGTGGTTATCACCCACGCTTTGTATTCTGTCGGCCCCGGGATCAAGTCCCGCCAACTCCAAATTTCCAAGCCCTCCCTCCCACTCCTCCCACCACCCTCCCTCCCACCCACCAAGATTCATCACAACGCAAGATTCTTCACACGGATTCTCAAGATTCTTCAACTGCTTCGGAAATGACAACGCTGGAACGATGAATGAAGAAGGATATGAAGAAAGAAGAAAAAAAATGAAGAAAGAAGAAAAAAGAAGAGCCATGCCTACTATAATGGGGCTAGAAATGGCACAAAAAAAACCATGCCAGGCTAAAAATGGCACAAAAAAAACGATCTGTAGTACTGTTCACTACACGTTAAAGATCGATCCGCAAAACTGAGGTAGAGAAGAGGTGATCGTAGAACGTAGGTTGTTCGTAAGTTCTCCCCATGGCCTGAGAGACGGTTCATGGATGCAGGCAGCTAATCATCGGGATATGTAACCCTCTTCGATACCAATGTTTTTGTTTTATAAACCTATTCATAAAAAAGGTTCTGAAGGTAAATCATAAAATGTCCTGAAGAGAGTAAAAGAAATAATAAAATATTTATACGCTAATGTTGCACATGCGCAGGCTAAGTCAACTGTCAAACTAGCAGACGACGACTAAAAGGAAAACAATACAGTTTATCGAACACGAAGTTTATATGTGTAAAATTATTTCCATCTAAGAATTGTTCGTGTGTCGTTTGTTGATTCACCACACAAAAAAAAGTTAGAAATGGATAAACCAGAAGATGAAAAATACTGGTCATCATCAGCCACAAAAGGATTTGACTTTGACTCTGAAGAAAATGTATGAGTAGTACAAATTTTGTGTATTCCGGAAGTGTTTCCAGTATAAAAAGAAAGCCGTAACTTTACAGCTAATCATACTCTTCATTAGGAACATGCCGGCGACATTTTTGGAGCAACTCCATTGCAAACTGCACAACTGTCAAAGGAGGTCCAGCTAAACATTCCACGACAGCCTGTGGTATCAAGAGGCGAAGCACATATGAAATTATCCAGTTCGCTATCATCACTTAGCACTTGTAGCAACTCAAGCTACAAATTTAATACAAGTCAACCCACCAAACAATGTGAAGTAACCTGCAAACTACTTTCTTCAACAATAAATGTGAGTATAAAGCCTGATATACATTACCTTGCCTTTCCTTCTTGTTAATTTGTAATTTTCTTTGTGGTGCAGGATGAAACTATGTCTAGTCCAAAAGATGTGGTGAGGTCAATTTTTCTTGGAATGTCGTATGATTTAAGCTGCTTTAAGAAACTAAGTGACAAGAAAACCTTGCTAGATGAAGCTCTGAAATTAGGTGATGGTGATGTCATCTGTGCAGTGCTTCTTTTCCTTCAAAAAAGTTTGCATCAAGTGGTTTTGTTTCCTCTTCTGAAGGAAAGATACGTTGCGGCCCGTGAGTACATTGCAATCTTGGAAAAGCAAAAGTGTTTTAAAGAGGCAGCAATCCTATGTGATGAACTGCAACAAACTAAAGAAGCTGTAGTCCACTTATACAATAGTTGCTTCAGAGAAGGGCAGCAAAATATTCAGTCTTCGCTAGAACACCTGTGTAAAAATGAATTAAAAAATTTCAAGCAAATAGAAGTTGAATATGAGATTATAGAAGAACATATCCTACTATTGGAAAGACAAGGTCCAATTGCTGTTACCAGAGCTCGTCTTCCGCAATCTGAAATAGAGGATACAAGGACATCGCCATTAATTGGGAAAGCTGTTACAGCTCAAAATTTAGTAGGATCTTCGCTACTTTCCACTTTGCAATATTGTTGTCGCCACAACTGGGACGCTCCTGAAAATCTATTGGCTTCCCCTGTAGGACTTAAAAAAACTTTCAAATTAACGGAAAGGCAATTCCTTTGGAACGCGTTTATCGGAAGAATCTTGATGAATGAAGATCCACTTCCAATCCTTCTTGTGAAGGTAGTTTAAAGTGGTTAGTCATTTTTTTGCCTGTAAAATAATTTCTACTTGCTTTTGTGTCATCCACAGGGCATGTTTGGAGCATCAAAAATATCTGCAAATCTTTCAATTCCACGGATCTTAGAAGTAGCATCAAATTTGAAAGGCAAACCAAACCTATTTGATCAGTTACTATTGCTGGTTGAAAAATCTGAAAAGCGCTACCAGTTAGCAAAGAAATACCAACGTCACCGCATCGTCATTGATGTATTTCATTACTGAGTTGAATTAGAAGACTTTTATTTAAAGAAATTTGCTTCCAGGTGCTGATTAGTAACAAGGATCGAATAAGTTTGCTTCAGTACCGAGATTCTATTGACGACCAAAGTGAGATTGATTACATAAATAACACATTAAGAGTGTCGGTGAGTTCTGTGAAATGTTTTAATCTTTGAAAAGTGAAGTTAAAACATTTCATTTCCTCTGACAGAGCACCCGATGGAAAAACTAGGATGGTTTACGCTCAAAATTGACACCAAACGCTACTCATTTGTGACTGTCTTTCTCGTGGTGTTTCTTTTGTTTTTTTCATATGCCATTGTCTCACTTCGTCCTCCTTCCTGTTTTGTAAATAAACAATTAATTATTTATAAAATCATACATGATAGTTATTCGCATACAGTTAAAAAATTTCGTACTTTTGCCTAATTTGCTAACTGGAAACTCAAATTCATGTTATGGGTGTGTTCAATACCTCATTTGACTTAGCCAACTGACACAAGAGTATTGAACAAACTGTCGCAATTCATTTTATCAAAATTTCGAGACACAGCGAATTCTGAATTCTGCATTATTTTGCCCTGGTTCTTGATAATAGAGATGTAACATAAGACGCTCTTTCTTCCTCCTGGTAATAGTCACCTTTACGTATACAGGACCGCCCTTCCTGACGTAACACGTCTGGAAAAGCAGCAATAGAAGCGGGTCGTTTTCTAAGTGTAAACGTACACACTCTCTCAGGAAGGGCCAATGAGACATAAGAAACTCGCATGTTGCAGAATGCCAGCGTGCCTCCTATGGGGTATCCACGTGGGTCTTGCTGTCGGGGTCAGGCAGAAAGTAACCAGTTGCCTCCGAGCAGTGACTCGAGTCAAAGAACGCGTGGTAAACCAAGTCGGATAAGAAAGGCGACAAGTTCAGCCACATAATGGATTTC
The DNA here is from genome assembly GCF_022539665.2 of Daphnia carinata. NCBI lineage: Eukaryota > Metazoa > Arthropoda > Branchiopoda > Diplostraca > Daphniidae > Daphnia > Daphnia carinata. The sequence goes on along the minus strand of NC_081336.1, from coordinate 7,112,173 downwards.
GTATCTTGGTCTTCTACGTTACTCAAGTTGAACGGTTACGAAGGAACATCAAATCAACAACAACGACAGCAGCAAGCGGGCCTTTTAACCTCTTCCTGGCCATGGATATCGGACCCAACTAGCGCTACACGCCCATCATTGTTACTCTTAGATCTGGCAGTTTTGGAAGCTGCCGCTGCCAATCATTTTTGGCATCCAACATCAGCAAGCTCTTTGGCCATGGCGAACTTTATGTCATCAAGAATTATGGATAAGCAGCATCAACTGTCTTTTGGCATTGATCGCATTCTCGGCAATCAAATTGGAGTCAATCGCTCAATCACTCAGGTTAGTTACGTTTCTTTTAAGCATGCGTTAACACGATAAAGAGGAAGGTTCGTGGCAGTTCTGTTTCGAACACATCCATTTAAATACTAACTCCGCAAATGGTAGTACGGGTTAAGGAGAAACGAGCCGAAGCCGCAACAACGTAAATTATTCAGTTTGAAAGTTCAAACTAATCATACAAATATTTGGAACAGGTGCCAACGCATGCTTGGTCTGGTGACCACGAAAGAGACAGCCTATCTGTCGCACAAAGGCAGGAAATCACGGTCGTTGAGAAGCAAGTGAGAGATATTCGACAAGGGCAAATGGAACAACAAGACTCGATTGACCAGCAACAAACGGGCAGCAATAACAGTCGGCGAAAGCGGTCTTGGTCGCGTGCCGTCTTCTCCAATTTACAGCGGAAGGGGCTTGAAAAACGTTTTCAACTTCAGAAATACATCACTAAACCAGATCGCCGACAGCTGGCAGCTGCCCTCCAGCTCACCGATGCACAAGTATAAAACTACTTTGTAAACAATGTCACTCTTGACTAGCCTGCAAATGATCTTACAGACGGCTCTTTAAACGTACTTATTCTCATTACTGATCCAAAACATTTCACTAATTGGGCATTTTCAGGTAAAAGTCTGGTTCCAGAATCGAAGAATGAAATGGCGTCACAATAAAGAACCACACCTTACAAGTAACGCTCTTCAAATATTTCATTTCAAAGGCAACATTTCTTTACATTTTGTTTTCAACTTCTGATTCAAAGATGAAGTGTCATGCAACAGTCCTCTAGCTCACTACACAGACGTTGCTAAAAACCTCAGTTGTGTGGACGATAGCGGCAGTACATCTCAACATGCCCTTCTTCCAAAATCACATCCAGCGCGGTTTCAGACATTTAAAAAGACTTAAAACGAATTGCAAAGGAAAAACAGATATAAAAAAAGATTCACATCTAACAAGCGCATCTTGTTTCGATTTACTAACTACTCTATTTTAGTCAATTTTGTGAAGTAATAAATATTTTTGAATGGCTTTCTCTTACTCCCCAATAAAACTCATTTTGATTGAAACGAAGAATCGCAGAGCGTGGAATAGAAAGACGTTTCATCGATGTACACAAATGATCAGAATAGTCTTGCATTGTTCGGCGGCGAAAGAGAATCGCTTGTGTGAGAATTTCATGATTGTTCTCTTCTTTTGTTTATAAGTGGTGATGTTACAGTTGCGGAGAATTTAGTAGCTGCGTCGATGGGTGTCAGCCTCAGCAAATAAACTAAGAACGAGCCGAGAACCCCATGAGCCCGGTAGGGGATCTGGCTATTTCTGTGGTTTGTTTTGCCTCATCAACAGCACCAGTTGTTCGGACGTGGCTGAGAGAGAATACCACCGTCGACCACATTCTTCTTACATTCTCTCCATGATTATTATTTTTGCGATGAGTGAGAAAAAGCAGTTGCGAAAAGATGATACGACGCGCAGACGCATTCATTTTGCCAACAACGTAAAACACCTGAACCGTATAGGGTCGACGAACAACGATAAAAAATTACTTCTTAAAATGCTGCATCTTGAAAACGTTTAGTTGCAAACATAATTTGGTCACGTTCTGTGCACGCAGTCGTTATGGCTTGAGTTTATTTAACGAGACGCGGGGGTGGTAGCTATATCGCTAGGTTTGGACTTTGTATATATATAAAAGGCCATACGTCGTAGAGAAGCGACGATTTTTCAGCAGGAGAATAATAACAGTTAGTTACAGCATGCGGTGAAGGTTGAGAGCAGGCAATCGAACTGGGTGTTCACAGTTTACTTTAAGACTATACGAGCTCGAAGTGCTGAGGGGATTAATGGGCTCCCCGCTATGTGGTTTCCGAAATTAGAGAGCTCGTGCCGGGTCTTGCACACAAGCAAGCGCAAGCACAAGCTTGTATCTGCGATACATCGTCAGCTAGAATAATCAAAAGTGGGAGAGAGTATGATGGGTATATTCTTGAACAGGGCCTCGCTTATACTCGCTCGTTGATGAGCTGGCAAAGAAGCAAGAAGTATATGGTTGTTTATTTATACAAGAATCTGTTGCTGCCGAACATCGCTAGCGCTGGTCGTCTGGATTCCACACAATTTCTGTACACATTAGCCTTAATGCTAAACTTTGTACTAGACATGTCGACGGTAACAATAACCAACATGAAGGTGAGCGCATCGTTCAAGACCTTCATAGTTATCATGAGACCAGACCTTACTGCAAAAATTTAATGCGCTTCTATGTCGCGTTCCGCATGAAGTTTAAGGTGAATTTTGGTCCTACTATTTGAGGTGAATAACGTTTCACATCCTCTTTAAGAAAACCGACACGCGAGGTCTACTGAGAGGCAATAACAATTGAAACCCAAACTGAATAAAGTTTCATTTGTTATGGCTCACCGTATATGAAAATGACATCGGCGCAATATTATGTTTATGGCCCCGCAAACGCCTAGACATAAACAAGCCTCTTCCAAATGAAAACGGATAGCGATCGGCGGGCTACCAACAACAATACCTACTTATTATTGCATCAGAGAGTTTTACGGAAATAAAAAATGTGGGTCCTACCTTAGCTCGTACACCGAAAATGAAGCTAGATGACCAAATGAACGCCAATATACCGTAGTTTAGATATCAACCACCACCGCGCCGCTATTTGTATTTGTTCTAGAGAAAATATCGAACTTGATAAATGAATTATTCCATCTTCCTCTTGTCAGGGACGCCCATCACATTCAGCGCCTTAAAAACATACAATTTGATTATTTTTTTTTTGTTCTGTTGAGATATTTTCTTCGAAGGCAAAACTTACAGTTTGATAGAACCCTTTCATGACGATCGCTGTTTCTTCCAATTTCTTAGGACAATCACGCAAGTGATCCATCTGAACAACGAAACATTTGATAAAGTTCAAATGCTATCGAACTTAGCAATAGTGATTAACATACCTCGTCGATGCGACGATCCAAAAAATCCCAGGTGCTTTTAAAGTCATCACTTCTATCTTGAATCATGCTCAGCTCCGTAGACTTGTAGACGGTTGCCAACAGGGCTCTCTTGGTGTACCATGAAAACTACGGTTTCAATATTAAGAAATTGCCCGTCAAGAACTTGGTTTCATTATCTACTTACATCAACTGAGGTATCACCGGCATGGAACCACATTTCATCAACGAGATTGGCCAGCAATTTCAAAGATGATGGCGCATTTGCTGGGAAAGCCAACAGACCCATCGCTTCAGTCCATCTACCAGTGTATATGTGTTCCGTATTCATCCTTAGTCTTTTTTCGACGGCGAGTCGTAATATCTTTAGATCATCCTTCGCTCTGAAACAATAAAATTACGATCAAATTAAGCGACTTGTCTTTGCGGGCCAATTTCTCAATATACTTTAACGGATCGAGATGAGCTTCCTGTATATCAGATGGAAGCTCGGACGATAAACGATCGTTTGCTTGTTGATAAAAATGGTGGACTAATTCGACTCCGCCTTTAGGGAAGAGTCCATGCGTAACACTAGGGTAGCCTAAGCTTTCAGCTCCTGAGTACAGATTGGACAAAATGAGATTGTTTTGAAAAAAAAAAAAAAAAAAAAGGCTGAAGAGTTTCATTCTTTCGCACCTTGAGCCAATGCTTCCTTACTCCATCCGCTAATATCGACGTAACCTAAGGCAGCATCTAAAATTTTAGATTTAATGTCAGTTTCGTACTCCGTCTCCTCGTCTTTGAGACGCTGAGTTTCTTTGGCATCCGAATCATCTGTGAAGGCGTCCGTTGATTGGGAACGGACGGCTGGAGTCCACCGGAAGAACACGCCTCTGGTGAGACTGCCTATAAACACCAGGTAAAAACAAGGTAAAGGAATGAGATTTAGAAAAAAAAACGCGAAGCAAGTGACAACCTTTCTTAGTCAAAATAACGTACAATTTTTCTTCAATCAGTACGAGATAGTGAAACGGTTGAAAAAGAAACAACATTGTGAGACAAGACGCCACAAGAGTAGCGGGTGTATTATTCCACCTCCAGTCAGTAGGCAAAAGCGTTGTTCTTTTTGCCATTGGCGCAAGAACGTTTAGCCATTTTAAACAGAGAATTGTGCATTTTTTAAGTTGTCGGTTTTCGCTAACGGGTCCCGTTCGCAGGTCGGAAGAGATCCAGAAAATGAATGAAGACATTCCACAACTCGCGCGAGAACGCTTTCGAGAAGATCGAACGAGTTGATTGCGGATGCAATCACTGATTTTCGCTGTTCGAGAGACATTTCTGGCATGGACAAAAGGACATTGCAGATGGCCACGGCACCAGCCCCAATTTTGCTCAGTTCGAGTTCATAATGTTCATAATGGGCTCGGGAAAGCTTGAGGGCTCTGGCGAGTGGTTCGGTGAACTGGGCTTCGAAGAGGGGCAAATGTTTGGCGAATCCACTCACGTTCAGCCTGTCGCGAAGGAGGAGGAAGCGAGCTAGATTTAAAGCACTCATGATGGAGTCCATGTGTTCCAACAGGTCCGTCTCCACGTCTTGAGGTAGCCTCCAGATTAAAGGTAGAAACCCATCAAGGCGATCTTGCAAAAAGTAGGGCAAATCTTTGTCCAAACAAAGGGCGACCTGGTCTTTAATAATATTGATCACCAATCCTCTAAGGCCCGGGTGCTCCAATGTGGGCAGAAGACTTTGGAGAAGATGATAGCGGGCGCCGGGATGAAGTTTATCTAAGTACGGACGCCACAATTCAACCGAAAGGATCTTGAATTCTCGACTGTTCACACCTGACATGGCCAACCAAATTAACGACTGGAATATCTGAAAATGGATGGGATGATCAAGGCAGTCGATAGAGAGGGACGAGTCTCCTACATGCTTCAACAAGCCTTGAATTAGAAGCAGTCCTTTGTGAACAACGAGTGGTTCTTCACTCCTCAGGAGAAGGTCAGCGTATTGCAGAACCGTATGGAAAATGAATTCCTGGCTGTAGATTGAAGGAACGCTTGGGCAAGGTAGCTGTTCACCATAGACAAGATAGAAAATCATTCCCAGCGACTTGAGAGTTGGTGGAGGACTACCGTCGTCAAAGGAAGAGGAGGACGGGCACTTGTATTTGCCTTGAAAATGATGAACGATTTCCGGTAAGGAGAACAAATCTCCGCAGACGCACGAGAGATGATGAACAAGCTTTTCGGCAATTCTTCTCAGCAGACTGGGGCTCTTTCCTTCGGCGAAATGCAAGTCCATGCAGATTAATGGTTGTTCCATTGTTTTAAGCAGGTTTTTTTTAAGCACCCGACGCCGTTCTCGTAAGCAGGTTTCGTCGTCCAACTTAGTTTGAACGCGATTTAGAGACATTTGTTTAACAAATGGAGCATAGAACTCTGCTAGAGCTTCATAAATGTCTGAAATGCATTGTACTTTTGGATCAGTGTCTAGAAGAATTCTTTCTCTTCCTTCAAAGCAATATCCTGGACTAGGAAGTGGTAATGAGCTAACATGTTCACCAATGGTCTCCAAAACCATGTTAAGTATGTTGCTCTGTTTGTCAGGTAATCGTAGCAGGACGGCTTGAAATGGCAAAAGGAGAATTTTGAATTTTGAGCTGGATCCAAATTCTGCCACTTGTTCTTGGAGAGCAATCAGTACTTCCTTTGGGTTTGATAACTGTGCCACCATTAGCAACGAGAATTCACAGCACTCTTCCATTTCAGCGGACCAGACACTTTTTTCAGAGTTGAGGTGGTTACACACACCAAGAATGATATCCATGCCATGCTCCCGGACTTTGGGGATGTGGGTACGATCAAGAATAACATTCTTAATCTGCTGGTACTGGCCTTCTTCTAGCCAACGGCTGATGTTGGGAAGGAACAAATCTGCAGACATATTTCTAGCTCCAGATGACAACCAATAATAGTTTCACTGGAATTTTGCAACAGTCGAATTCCTTCACGATCCTGGATAAATAAAGATCAACCTTCTTCTGAAACAAACTATCCATTCATTTCCAAATTTCAAATGTCAAAATACCAATAGAACAGCAGGGGTAGGTAAATACAAGTTGGGGAGAATTAACTATTCAAATTTTGCAACGACAATGCAAATTTTTATGGGAAAATGCGCGACTGTGTGAAATAATAAGGAAACTTACGAGTATTTTGTAAAAATCGCGTTGCGAGAAACGATGCCATTTCTTTCCTCACGTGCACCGCAAAGGCCATCTACTGGCCATTACATTTAGCTCATCGCATTCAAAACACTGCAGGGACATAAACATTTCTGAAAAGTTAAGACACTTTTACCGCGTTCGTGAACGCAAACCTTTTTGAAAACATTACGAGTTACCTCCTAGAAAACGACGAGAATAGGGCCGAAGGAATAGCAGATGAGACAAAATGAAACAGTTGGGAAATCCAGCGGCTCACGATCGATTAAATAATTCCAAAAAAGTAGCTCCATTTCAAGACGCTAGGAATATGAAACATGATTAATTTGATGTAAGAGTTCTTCAAAATGAAATTTTGATGAGCCTCACGATGGCGATGAATGCAAGTTCAATCAATTCAACGTATATGGCAACCACCGGAGAAAGTAGAGATGACTCCAAGTTATTAAAAGTGACTGCTTTTGCTTTCGATTTGCTTTTGCTTCCTAGGAAAAATGTTGAATAGTTATGAGGGTTAAGTGTCGTTACTAATGAGTCTTAAGTGATCAAGTCCCGTATGCCTACTCTGATTCAGCTTTTTTTGGCGTACCCGGATGCATAAAGTGGGCGGAGAAGGGGGGGGGTGAATATATCATCAAAAAAATAAAAGAAAGATGCGCTTCTTGCTGGTGAAATAGGGAATAATTTGATGGGGAGCGGATCAAGAGGGGGGTGCCAGATTTTATTAACTGGCGAGGAAGCATGTTAGATGAAGTGTGTGTGTGTCGGCCAGAAATTCACCCTCCATCCACCTCCTCCGCCCCCCTTATTCACATCCAACCGTAAGTTCCGTGAACGCGTGGACTTTTGCCCCATTATAGACATCAAACAGTACGGCTTCTTTTTTTTTTAATATAAAAGCTGCCATAACAAAAGAGATGGCATCGTCCCTCCATCTCTTTTCCAGCACAGCTTCATGAATATTTCATGCAATTTTCGTGCACTACATTAGCCAAACTTGTCATTTCCGCTGTAGATATTACTACTGACTATACACTTACACGTAACACCCCAAGCCATATGCTCCAGACGATCGATCACTCTCTTTCATATCTTTATGGGCATATAACTAGGGGACAGTGATTGCCAGATTTTTATGCCATTGAATTTTTATTTCCTTTTCTATAGTCTCGTTTGACTGTTAATTTCAAAACATTTGAAAGAATAATCGACGTGAAAATGCACTTGAAACAAACCTTAAGAAAGTCTTTAATTCTGCTCACGTCTGTATACATTCAGTGGACCGTTTGAAATCAAATCCGTTATAAGATTGCGAAAGCGAATAACAACTCACTTTGTCCGTATGTTGACGTAATATATTTAGTGACCTCTTTCTTCTATGCTCCAATCGCGAGTTTTTGATCTCCAGGACTGTTTTGTCTGAGTGCTCACTGCGGTTGGTACGCCTCACTCCCGCACAGATAAAGGACAAACGTATAGAAAATGATCGTGATAATGAAATCACCGTGGATTACAAAGTGGGTCGATGGCCTTTGATTCCAATTTCTTGCATATAAATAATTGCATTTCATGGAAACAAAAAAAAAAAAATGGGCTTTGAAGTTGATGCCAATGGACGCTGTGGAGGTCACCACAATTTCCAATTTAGCAAAACTTTCAAAAGCCAGGATATTCTGCGTGCACGTAAACGCCCTTTTTAATTGGGAATATTACTAATTTCCGTCTTTTTCATTGAGGTCCCCATTGGCAACTGAACCAATCGTGCCAAACAAGTAGGACCGCCCACGAAGGCAATAAGCAATATATTTAAATATAGCTGACGGTCTATTTTCAAAAAGAAAAAGCGACGGCTGGATTGAGTGATCGTATGTGTACCTACACTATTTCAATCGAGGCAACTTTATTGTGTAAATCATCCACTCGGCAGCAAGAGACTTTTATGTTTTGCCTTCTCATTGCCGTTCACGTTGCTGACTTGCATCTTGAACATGCACTCCCTGAGCAAAAAGAAAAAAAAAGTTTGATTGCGTGTCTAACCAACTTCCTTTTTTTTTTTTTGCTCCAACTCGTTACGCCGTTGCAATTCCAATAATGTTCAACTTTTTTTATTTTTTCGTTAACGTAATGGAAAAAAAAAGAAGGACGGTTTCTCTATTAGAATAAACTCTGGTGTTTGTGATTATGCGCGCAGGCTGGAAGCCTGAAAGGAAAAAATACGAGAATCGCATGGGCAACATGTGTTTCATTTAGTTTAAACAAATTACGTATACGTAGTGGGTTTGAAAACGAAGAAATTAGACTCCCATTGGGTAGATGTAATATGAGAAAAAAAAAAAATAAAATAGGGGAATGACATTATATCTCTCGTACGTACGCATATATAGAACTAAGTGGCAGTATATAAAGCATAGTTAGTATAACACATACGTAGGGGAGGCCAAGCGTTTCTGTTGTTGGCGCAGTGATTATTCAGTTGTGTGTTGTCGTATGCGGATAAACATAGGCACGCTCCTGTTTTTGTTTGCTGGATATATATATTTTGTATAGTTCTTTCTATGTGTATACGTGCCAGTTGAATTGCGCCACAGGAAGTATTCAGTTCTCTCGAATTTCGACGAGACTTGCTGTCAACAGTGAGCGCGTGTTTGCCTACGCAACAGCGGCAGTCACGTCTGACTGTGAATTAGTCAAATCCACGTCTTGCGCCTCGCTCTATTCTGAAAGTGACAGAAATGATTATAAAAAAGAAACGATCAGACAGAGAAGAATTGAACATTAGTGACAAACACACTGAAAAAAGATGGCACTCACACTTTCCCCCTTTATTTCGTGTTGCTTGTTTTTTTTTTCCTTTATTCAGTTCTGTTATCTCTTGTTTTTATTCTTTTTGAGATTCACGTTCAGTTTCCCCCCTTTTTTTATTTTTGCTGTTATTGACATGTGCCCCCCCCCCCCATCCCGTGTTAGCTTTCTTTTTTTATTAGCATGAGTTTGCTAGAAATTCTTTCCCTTTTAGCTAGCTGTTTAATATTTAGCTATAACACGAGCCATCGGCTGTATACAGCAGTCACGCCCACAGCACGACGTTCGTGTAGAAAATTCGTTTGATTGACACGCGACTGTATCACGTCAGCAAACCGTTTTATCGTTCATCGTTTTTCCCACGCACACAATTTCTTTCTTTTTTTTTTTTAATTGTATTATTATTTGTTATTATTTTTTAAATCATAGTGTCGTGATGGAAAGCTTGTCCTATCGGTCGGGAATTCGAAAATCAAATGAGGAAAGAGGAAGGAATCTTGTGAAACGTGTTTGCCGCTTCCGTGAATTGATTGACAGTTGATCGTGTTAATCACAAATAATGGTTATTCCCAGATTTTACCTTTTTTCCTGGAAGTGCTGAAGAAAACAACCAAGTATAAGATGCACGCGACGATCACGATTGTTCCTCATTGCTGCGATGCACGATAACGGTGATGAGCCTTGTTCTAATTAGAATTCACAACACGTCGCGTAGGTTTTCACCATCAACTCTTCAAACATGAAATATTGAAAATTTGAAAACAAGAGAAATGGAAATAAATAATGGGAGAAGGGAACGAGAGGCTTCCCAACACATGTCAAATATCACGGGTCCCAATCAAGAAGCAGAAACAAGAAACAGGTTTCTCATTTTCGTTTTGAAAATAAAAGGCATCAAATGCTTCGTAAGCGATTCGTCAGTGCCGTTGATTTGACGATTGCCTTTTACGCTCCTTTTAAATAGAAATAAAAAAAACTGATTAACCTTTTGGAGAGGAAACAAGTTTTTCTTTTAGATAATCCAAACATTATTTGGGAATTATAGAGCCATGACGAAAACTAATACGAAAAACGATGCCAAAAATTCGATTGGCTGACGGTGAACTTTCATTTAAATGATAGATCCTTTTGCTTCCGATTGATGAGCGTACGTACAGTTCAAAATGTTCGGGAACATAGATACGTATGGTATTAACTCTGAACAGACAAAGTGTCTCATCAAGCTGAGAGCTCCACCGTGAGTACGTCGCGGCTATTATTACCGCACATTGGGCTGCTGGCTTTTTCCAGTAGATGTGTGATGTTCAATAGCGAGAATATATACTGAATATATCTAAAAAGAACCCATGCGGAAGTTGGGTGTTTTCAGTCTTAAAAGAAAAATAAGAAAACGGCAAGTCTTACAAGCAAAAGATGAAAACGGGAAAGAAAATGCTTTTAAGTTATTGGGCATGTTTTTGCTGCACCAACTTTGGATAGCTCCTCTCTAACGTAGTTCAGAGTTGTATGGGATATATATATATATATATACACACATATAAATATATAAAGAAAAGTCTTTTCTGTTGTCGTTTTCCCTGCTCGGCTGGCCGGTGTTGGTCCCATCTCCACAGGGTCCACTCTGATGATATTAAATGGACATTTCCCCCCTTCTCTCCCTTCTTGTCGCCTGCTTCAAACTTTATTTCCGTATATACACAGTAGCAACATCATATATGTATCGATTTCTTTCTTCTTTTCACAAAAAAAAATAAAAAAATAAAAATAGTTCCTCTTCTTGCAGTATAACGTCCATCAGCTTCTTCGATCGTCCTTCTCTTCAATATGTATACACAACTGATGTCAACCGAATTGAATTTCAAACCGGGAGGGGGGAGGAGGAGGAGAGCATAGAAGGTGGGTTTTACATTCGAATGGTAAAAGCCGAAAATAAGTAAAAGACATGATGGACGTGCGTGCCATACTGTCGACGCTATTATAGATGGAGCTGGATATCCACAGACACACGCACACAAAATGCAAACATTTTACTGATGTACATATAGACTGTGTAACGTTCGCTCGTATGCAGCAATCCTCTTTATCTTATTAAGGGGAAACAGAATGAATATAATAAGAGGAGAAACGGAAGGACGAGACTGACATTTTGACTTGGGTTCTATAAAACACTCACACATACACAGAGAGAAAAATGTTTGGAAAATCGAGTCGACCAACTGGAAAGAAACAGAAACTTTGTGTGTGACAGTGAATTGATAACTAAGCAAATGGAGTCACATGTTGAAATGTGATTGGTTGGCTTTTTTGTTTTTCTTTCGAGCATCATGCAACATAGATACATTTATATACACATATCGAACTGGAAAACCAAATGAATCCAGTTCAGGTAATATGTATTTATATATTTATACTCGTTTTCTTTCCCTTTTTATTTCTCTTTCAGAGTTCCAGAAGGAACAACGCTGGAGGTCCTCATTAGCTATTCAATAGAAGACTAGACTATACAGGAGTGGTCGGCTTGATTAATGAAACGGGAGCTCCTTATATGCAGATTGGTTTTCAAATCGTTTTTCAATTTTGCCTAGAATTGCGTTGTGATTGATGCACGTAACGCCATAAGCAAGAGCATTTAAAAAAAGGAATGAGATTTCAAATAAAATCGCCATCAATGAGAAGCCGGTTATTTCACACGTTGTCGTTGTAAAAATGCGTACTCAAATGATCGCACTACCCAGTTACACGGCCCACAAAGTAACATTCAATCGTGGCCAATACATTGACGAGAGACCTAAATGGATACTATACGATCGTCAAATTGAAAACAGTCGGGTCCCAAAATTGTGGAAGGTTAACGAGCTTGCAAATCCATCGTCTAACTCTTCGTCACCGTAAAAATACATCCAATCTAATTTTTTTTTTGAACGCGTATATACCAAGAAGGTAACGTAACACAAAAGAGAGTCTTAGATGTAACATTTTGAACGACAATGTATGGCTAGTTTATTCGCTTTTAAACTCTACGTTACGAGACAGAGGGGGGTGGGGGTATGAGCTGGCCGAAAAAGAAATCCATATGTTGGGGTTCGGATTTTTTTTAACAAAAGACCCAGAGCATTTGCAGGATGGATTCTGTGCGGCAGTAACGTCATGTTAGGTTGCCCTAATGTGAATTGCGTCCGAGTGAAAGTCATACTGGAACCGAGAAGGTTGCCGATATTATACGGCTGGAACAAGGACGGACAGTGTGTGTGTGTATATATACAGCTCACAAATATATATGGCCCGTCCAAACGCAATTTGTTTCCGACGATATATATAAGTACGACCCGTGTCCAGCAGCCCAGAAGGGTGGGGCTGACGCAACTCTCTATACGTTTGATGACGACAACAGCCCCAGAGCACTGACCCAAACCCTCCTCTCCTTCCTTTTTTTTTTTTGCACGTCAAATTTTCTTATTTGAGCAGCGACTTTGTGGCGACTCGCCTAAAGGTCATCTGGCGCCGCGGCGGTAACTTTCTGATAACCCGTCCAAGACAAAAAAAAACAAACAAAGAAACAAAACAAAACAATAAAACAATCGATCCTCAACTGGCAAATCGGGAATGATTATTTGTTTGGTTTTTCAAAGAGAGAGAGAGGGGAGAAGAAGATGGCCGTCAAATGGAAACGCTTCCAGTAGCCGACGACGAGCGCATGGTACGTAGACAAACTTATTTCGTTGATCGTTTCACGTCCATCAATGATTTCATGCGCGTCCAACGGGCGGCATCTGTGACATAAAAGTATAAAAATAAAGTCAACCTCCCAGAAAGCCGTTTTTCGTTTTGGGGACGTTTGCAATTCATGCCGCGGTACATAATGGCAAAAGAAAAGAAAAAACAAAAACGCTATTGCATAATAAGACAAATAATATTCGCGGCAAACGTTCGGCGCCCGTCTTTTTACGGATAAAAAAAAAGCTGCCCGGTAAGTTTTCACCGTCACACGCTAAATTGGTTATTTTTAAAGAGATAGAGTATCAACAACAACTTCTCCCTACTTTGTTTGTTTTTTTTTGCTTTCTGTTTTTTGTTTCTTTTTTATAATTCTTTGAAAAATACGGAACAAAGAGAAAACAAATTTTTTTCTTCAAAACATCCGCTGAAAAAAATATTTTCTAAAAGAATTTTTGCGCATCGAGATGTTAATCACTGAAGTGGCAAATATTTTCATCCGCACGAATTAGACCGTGAGGCTCGAAAGACAAAATATTCTGCGTTTAATCCAACGAAAAAATAGGAAGAATCCCCATTTTTGTTTTTTTCTTTTGTAATATAATAGGCCTATTATATCAGTAGCTTTTGATCCGCATACGTGTATGCCAACTATCATGGAACATAGTCTTAGTGAGAAAAAAAGTTAAAAAAAAAGAAAGAAAGGGAGATGTGTGGAGGGACTATAGAGTGCACTGATCCGCTAGGATTTGTCACAAATATGGGGGCCCGCCAGAAATCCCTGGCAACCAGCGTGTGATAATCATCAGTAAAAGATAAATGCATAAAACTTTTGTAATCCGAGATACGGCCACGCGCGTCTTTCACAAGCAAATAATACACGAAAAGATAAAGAAAAACTCGTGTGATGATATGGATGGTTTGTTGTTACAGGAGACCAGCCACACATCAGCCAAAGGATAAAAAAGGGAAGCATTTGCTATATGAAACAAGTATAGCTGATAAGCAAGATGAGATGTCGGCGGAAGAACAAAAACTGTAGCCGTTCCAGAGAGGGATCCATCGAACAAACAGGGTCTGTCGATAAAAGAAAAAGAAAAAGCCTTCGCCGTGGCTTATGGACAACAATCAGACAAATGGTGCACACTGCAGAACACAATACATTCATAACAACCAATTATAATGAGCTTAAGTTGGTATGCATTCGATCGTGCTGCATCGTAGATTTCGAAACTGACGCACCTGTTTATATTCTGTTTTGATGCAGCTCTTGATCGGCCATCTTTCGCCCCTCGATTTCATATTAAATGTTAGCGCACTTGTGTTCGTTTCCTTAGAATCATTTGCTATCGCTACCTCGCTAACTACACACACACACGGTGTGTGTTTGTGTGAGTGTGTCAAACAGAAAAACTCGAAAAATCAGCTTGCTATTGCTGTTACGTATAGTCCCTTTAGGATTCGGGCGCACGTCGGCCATTTATCAAGCAGACGCTGATACATTCGAACCGGAGCCGTCAGCCGCGGCGGCGAATGCTCATCCATCAAGCGTCGGACTTTTTTTTTCTTTTACCCCCAAAGCAGGGTGAGGTAACACACAGCTAATGGAATGTAGCCTATTAAATATCGAATGAAAATGAATTCAATCCATTTTAGAAAAGCAAAGAGACCAAGAGAGTGGATCGTAGCGGATTGTAAGTCAAACAGAAGCAGGAAGCGTCCAGTTTTTTTTTTCGGGGTGGTAGTCAAACTTCCTGGAAGAAGGCCTCTTCTTATAGAATGCGGCCGTAAAATGTTGATGGATGTGCCGACAGAATGTTGTGCTATTCTCGCGTCGCGAAAAACACAAGATGAAGGAAGTCAAATAGAACGTCCCTCTCTTTTTCAAGACTGGGCTCCTTCCCCGATCTAAAAATGGAGCAGCAACACAATGCAAAAAGAAGACGGACAAGGCCATGTCTCAGTGCAAACGGTCGTCCTTTGGCGTTTGTGACTGTTTAGAAAGCGTTCTGACAAGTGGAGTGTGCCGCGATGGGAAGGGCGGCATGCGTCCGTATGTTGTCCGTTCGCATATGAGAAGCGAAAACGGACTCATGAGAAAAGGGGGGGCCAAATGCCCAGCTCAATGAGCCATACACAAAACGCAATGGCGGAAGGAGAGAGAGAGAGGATGCTGATATTGTTCACATCCAAAGTTCCGGCCTTGTGTACGTATATATATAGATTGTAAATATATATTTAACGTAGACGCCTCCTCACGTTGCAAATGAGCTGGACACACATATATATCCAACAGGGATAAGAGTTTCCGTGACACGCGGCTCTTTCCCCGAAACAAAAATCGAAGGCAGGGAGGGGGGGGGGGGGGCAACAATGGCGGCATGCGACATTCAACTTATGCGTCCATTCGTCCATAACTTTGGGCCATCCCTATTGATCTTTTGGATATTGACGGACACGATGACAAGCAACTAAACAGTTTATGACCGTATATATATACCAGCCTCATCAAAGATAAAAACAGCCAAATGGGATATGGCCTGTTTATCGACGATGTTCCTGTGTACACAATAAAATTTCCTATCGCACTTCCGCTTCCGGAAAAGGGATGTATCAACCATATGTGTATGGATAATGCCTCCTATAAAAACGTTCCTCTTTTTTTTATATTTTCATTTTAAAAAATCCCTGAATTATGCATCGATATAGAAGGTAGCAAATGCGTGAAGTGTCCACTCTATGGAAAATGGTAAAAAGAACAGAGTCTCTCTCTCTCTCTCTCTTGGGGTAGAGTACAGGAATGAACGAGGCATGACAAAAAATATTGCGGCCGTCGTGAAAGGCAAGAAAATGTTTCGCTACATTTGCTCTTCTTCTTCTTTCTCTCCGTTTGGCTGATTCTACTCAGTACGGTGTGTCCACGGCTGGAGCACACGGAGAGATTGAAATGGAATCCATCAAGCTAGATCAATATTGTCCATCGTATATATAAAGAGCCACGCACATCTCTACGTGATGCTGTGAAAAGAGAAAAAGACCTGAATTGTTGAACAATTCTACAGAGTAAAAGCACCAAAAGAGTTATATATATATATATATATATATATGTATTTCCCTTTTTTGCTGTCAAACCGGGGGAAAGAAAAAAAAGAATAAGTAGCTGGCCGTCCATCGACTAGCTGGCGGAGTGGTGGACACTGCTAAAGTTCAAAGTCGTGTCGTCCAGCTCGAGCCAGTGTCAACATTGCGATGCTCGACCATATTTTCCAGCAACATCCACGATCCTACGAAGCGACGGTGTTTCTCTCTTTCTCTCTCTCTCTCTCTCTGTGTGTGTAATGTCCAAGTCGACACTCTCATTTCTCAGTCACGGACATCGTCATAAACAGTCCGCCCCCCTTCCCAAAAGGAGGGACCTTTTTTTCTTCGTTCTTTTCTGCTCGCGTCATTGAGTTCAACTACATTAGTTGAATTTAATAGTCAAAGTGGTTTGTATTGGCTCTGTTTCAATCATTCGATGGGTCGTCTTTTGATAGCTCGTGATTGATCAGCATCAAACTCGGACGTAACGAGATCTGCGTGTTTCAAACGGTTCATTTACATCGAATGCTAATGCCCTATGTCTAGCCCTTTAGGCGATTTCAGTGTGCTCCTTTAGATGGCCACTTTATTATAAGAAGAAAACGAAAATGGCAGTTTGCCCGGCAAAGGCTCAGCGGCCCGGCCCGTCAAGATATAGAAGTGAATCATTGCCCAACTTGTCTAATCACAACGATTTATATTCTATATACGAAGGAGGGGCGCTGGGGCTCCTATCAATAATCCCGCTCGCGGGTCCCGAATGGCACCGGTCCTCGTTTGCCCAGCCATTGCTTCTTCTTGCTTTCTGGCCAGCTCAAACGAAACCCAGCCACATTTTTTGGCCAGCTGAGAAATCATTTAAAAAAAAAGACAATAAGCTTTTTCGTGGAGACCCATATAGCGATGGATGATGTGGGGTTCTCCTTTGCGTTCACATCCAGCCCTAGCAGTGATGGATAGTGATGGTGGGTATAAATCTTTTTTTTTTTTTTTTAAGGAGGAACGAATGTCGATGTGGAACACGTTCACGAAGATTTTGATGGACGCACGCGGGAATGCGGTGGGCCAAGCAAAAAGGATGGCAAGTTAAATTATACATCGATTTCTTATGAGACGGATGGGGCGTGACGGCTTTGATCTAGCAAAAGCGATCGGACAGAAAAGGCCAAAGGGACTAGTCAGAAAAGAAGAAAAAAAGACGGATCTACATTTATTATTTAAAAAAGAAAAAAAAAAAAAAGATCCGGGAGTCCCGTGACAAGTGCTGCGCTCTGGTGCAACGTTCGATCCGGTTCAAGTGTTATTATTTTGTATTTTTTTACACGATCTCTTATAGTACGTCTATTTAAGAAATATCATAAAGAAACGTTGAGAGTGGACGAAATGAAAAGAGAGAAAAGATGTGCAAAGAATCGAATTCATCAATCTCGCGTATAGTTAGGTGTACATATAGAGGTATATAAAACATGCTGCAATCTCATTCCGTTTTTATTCTCTTCCCTTTTATTTTTTATTTTATTTTTTCTCCTATTTCTTTCTTTCCAATCAGAGAAACAACCCTAACAGCAGCCATAGATCTCGGCAGCAGCAGGAGAAAAAGAGGATCTGACGTGCATCACCCCCTGACGCCCCTCCACCCTTTATACGGGTTAGATCCTTCTGGCATATATGAGCCCTTTTTTTTATTATTATCGGCGATGCTCTTTTATTTTATTTTTCTTCAACCATATATATTTAATACATAATACAGTTTCTCTTGTTGTTGTTGCGTCTGTCCAAGTTCTGAGAAAAAAGACTGCAGCGAAAGAGAGAGCAATATGGATTTCTTATACGATGTGGATATAGTTCCGTCCGGAAGTATATATCGTTGCTAACATTTTCCCCTTACTTCTTTTCTGTTCTTTTATATATATATATATATATATGTCTATCTATCAAGACCCTCCCTCTTTTTTTTTTCTTTTCGATCGTTCAGACATGTCTCCTTATTTCTTTCTATATACGTTAATACCATATAGGAGCTGGTTGGCCTCCCCCCCCCCCTCTCTTTTTTTATATATATATATGATCATCCAGCAGGTTTTTTTTGCTATCAAAGATTGCCCTCCTGTAGAAGTTTATATCAGCTCCCCCTTTCTCGGAAAATAGTAGAACCCATTTTTCTTCCGTTGGCGCAGGAGCCACTGCCCCTTTTTCTTAAAGCCTTTTGATTCTATTTTTTTTTGTTTAAACTATATTTATGTACAGACACGTATACTTGTATGTATTTTTTTTTCTCTCTTAGATTGGATCATTTCGAAGAGCGCGCACAAATAAAAGGATTCCCTGGCCAACATTGCAAAGCCTCCGTCCCAGTTTTCTTATTGATTTGGTCTTGCGTGTGTGTGTGTGTGTGTGTGCTGTGTATAAACTAACAACTGCCATATACCAGGTTCTCTCTCTCTTTTTGCTATATAGGATGAAGAAACGGTTGCTATGGCGACAAGAATACATCTATACAGAGCGAGAAAATAAAGGTAGTTACCCTCGGTCTCCCTTTTTTTTTATGTTTGTATTCAATATACGCTGTCCCAATATGACGCAGCTCGTTCCCATCTGGAATTGAGCGCAATCAAAACGAAAGCGCATTTTGATGTGGGCGCGGCAATGCGCAAAAACCGCCAGTGGCTTTCAAACGCAATCAAACATTTGGTGACGCAATGGAAAACGAAAAATAAAAAATGTTGTAATAAGCGGCGAGTATTGATTCGTTGGGCGTGCGTGTAACGTATGCCCTCTGCCTTATTTTTTTATGTGCTTCTCTGTCTAGTACGTATAGAAACGAGATGAATAAAAATGGAGGGAGAGTTGGGAGACGGGGGGGGGGGGACCATAAGAGGAGGAGCTATGAGTATGGACCTTTTGGGCATATGAGTGCGGTCCTCAACTCCTCCTTTCTCCTTGCCTGTTCCATAGCGTGCGCGTTATGAGTATGATAACTGGCAGCTTCGGGATTGGTCCGTCCGAGTCGGGTCACGCTCTTCCCCTCCTCTTTTCTCTTTCTCTCTCTTTCCTTCCCTTTTGGCTATCGTTCCATATATTGCTTTATACATAAATACCCCCCCCCCCTCCTACCTTCCATCCCTTTTATTCTTTTTAACTTTTTTTTTTTTCTTTTTTGAATTCATGGGACACACGAGAACGGAGACAACAGCAGAGAAAATACAGGGCCGACTTGGGGCGCCCGTCGGGATAACAAGACACAGAGAAAGACGAAAGGGAGGGGTCTGTTGTTTGGAGGATTCACCATTTTATGATACGCTCCTCCTCGCGATGAGACATGACGGATGGGATATGTCGAGCCCAACTGACACATCCGGCGACGCCCCTACAACGCACTGCCGTTCGACTATATTCCATTACGCATACACACATCAACCGTACATATATATATACGGGGCGATATGTATTAGATTTACATATGACGGACATGGGTCCGTTTTCATATACTCCCGTTCTTTTTTTTTTTTCTTTAAATGGTTTAATTTTAAATTGTTTTCGTCGACATGGAAGAGAATGAAAGAAGCCGGACAAGATGATGGATGTCGTCGTGGGCGGATGACCATTATTCAACGCTTTTGTTTTTAATGCTATTTTTTTCTCTCCGACTGGCGGAAAGCCAAGCAATGTTATATAATTCTATCAATTGCGGTAATATCAAATGATTAGCGCATTTTCGGAGAAAGGGACGCATCAGATGTTGCACGATGGCAAATCATTTGATCGAACAAAATGCAAGCGAGTCGGACGAATCGATAGCCTTTTTTTTTTTTTCTATTGTCCAGCTTTGCCCATCTAGTAACACACACGCACTTGTATATTCGGTGTAGGAGAGACGGCCAGTGGCGCCCATGTCTAGTAGCGGAACAGACGTCGTTCTCATCATATTGGCTCGGCTCCCACTTTTTTTTTCAGCCGGCCATATCGTGTGGCCCGTCAGTAGCCACGTTTCTAGAATCGAATCAATAATGCACGGACGTTTGCGCTGTTCGAGTGCGGCCAAAAAGAGCACGAACGATGAGAAGCACGAAAATGAGAAGAGGACCTCTCAATTCCTACATTTTGTATTCGCACAATCTTTTCATTTCAAAACAAAAAAAAAAGCAAAGATGTCAGCGTCTGATATAAACAAAAAGAAACTATGCGGA
The DNA here is from genome assembly GCF_022539665.2 of Daphnia carinata. Lineage (NCBI taxonomy): Eukaryota > Metazoa > Arthropoda > Branchiopoda > Diplostraca > Daphniidae > Daphnia > Daphnia carinata. Next base: position 7,091,887 of record NC_081336.1, on the reverse strand, counting down.
ATGATAATGGTTTTTCAGCGGTCCATGGAACTACACCAGTGCCGTGGGATATTTTTACAAAGACGTGATGGATAAATAAGTAGGTGAACAGATGCAAAGGGCTCCATTTTCTTTATTAACCAGTCTTTGTCGAGTGTGTGTGTGTGTTTGCTAATCGAACAGCTGACAAGCCGACATGATTTGCCAACAAGCTAATAGATCACGCACGGGGATCGGGCCAGCAAAAAAATTCAAAACAAGCTATTTTTATTGGAGCCTATATAAGCTTGTCGTATAGGGGCTTATAAGGCAAATAAGAATAGGATCTTGACTTGTTGTTGAGAAAAGAAGAACAAGAACGACGAGTAGCTGGAAATGAAATGATAATCATAGGTTTTGATGTCATCCACACGAAGGTCCACGCATTTTGGAAATAAGATTAGGCGGAACGTTCACGTGCAAATTTCTCGTCACAAGATCTAGGCTAAATGGACACTGATGGTAAATCAATTTTCACCGAGAAAATGAGTCGTGCGTGTTTTGTTTTTCACGTCGCGATACAAGGCAATGGTTGTCGCTCCGCTCGTATTGATCTCTCCTCCAGTTCTTTTACACGTACGACACACGCCAACTGGCTTCGTATCAAAAAGACACACACACATACACACACACAAAAAAAAATATGTGTGACCGCGTTTGTTAGAAACTTTTAATGACCGGTCATTTCTAATCAGAGCAGCCCTACGGTAAAGACAAAAAAATGTAGAAATGAACCGCAAAAAAAGGCCATAAAATACGGGACGCATTTATTGGACCTCGTTGGATACATCCCGACATTCGATCAATTTTCCAGGCACAACTCGTTCTTTTATTATTCTCCCCTCTTTTTTTCTTTCTTTCTAGCATTCCCTGGAATATATATATATATATATATATAAGAAAGAAGGGAACAGCTAATAGCAGCTCGGCAAATGATGGGAAGTTGCTTATATACCGCGTGCAGCTCCCGCCATGGCTGTCGTATAGAAAAAGTCCGTGAAAAGTAATTAAGGCGCTTTCTGATGTCGAGTTCTGGAGGGAACTAAGAAATTAGGGAAGCAAAAAAAAAAAAAAAAGAAAAAAAAGGGAAGCCATCACGCCAGCGAGAAATGAACCATATTGGTCTTTACAAAGAAGTAATCAAACTATCAAGACGGGCAGAACAGAGCAGAGAGAGTAAATAGATACGGCCTTTCTTTTTCGTGCGCTCCTTTTTTTTTTTGTTTCTTCATTTACACGAAACATCATTCGTCGATGATGTAGCCCCTGCGCTCACGTCCATTTAGTCGGGGAAAAAAAAAAGTTCGACAGCCAAGCGATGTGTGTAATAAACCGCTGGTGGGGGGTAGAGGGGGGAGAGTTCAGATAATTAAAGCTTTTTTAAAGTGTTGATTCTAAATTTTAGTTGGAGACGAGTGCACACACACACACATCGTGAGTTGGACAACAATCATGCGATGCGCAACGGCACAATAAGAATCAATTAAAACAGTCTCGGTCCTTTTTTTGCGACATGCAACGAACCAATTGGAACGTACCGTCGTTCGACGATAAGCAAACATCGAAACGTTGTCATAAAAAAAAAAAACGATATCGATAGACGATGCGGCATAAGTAATTGTTCCGTTTTTCAAACTAATTCAATTGAGGGCAAGGTTGAAACTTTTACTTTTTTTTTTCTTAAGAGGCAGCGGCTCTCCATAAAAGAGTTTGAACACCATCGTGATTAAATGTTTTGTATCAAATAACAAGCGGCTTTGCTTGCGTGTGTATACATTTTCGGATATGGAATAAGCGACCGCGGTACTTTTGCCGTTCAACATTTTTGTGTTGTGGGCCCCTTTCAAAAGAAGTTTCGTTTACCCGCCCGCCCGCCATTCCCTCGCGTCTGCCGAATTGATCCATTTTTAGAAAATCGTGTGCGCGTAGAAAGCGTGCGTCCGCACTATACCATCGTGAAGAAACAAAAGAAAATGGACGTTGAGAATAAAAAAAAGGGAAAAAGACCATCTGTGCTCTATATACTTTTGAAAAGACAATCGGCACATAACAGCCTACCGCCTGGGAACAGCTTTGCCTCGGGTCGCCAAAGTGACAAGTCAAAATAACAAACATTTGACTGTACGTCTCAGATGTTGTGCAGGGCTCGCAGTAGGTCTCGACAGTGCGGACATATTTCGATCGTCTCCACCTTATTAAATATAGCTTTTCCCCTTTTTTTTTTTGCTGGTTAGAAGGGGGACAGTTCCGTGTCTTGTTTGTTCTGTCGACTGGCGTTAGTTGCTACCGAGATCGTTATATAACCGAGCCTCGTTGTTTACGATCTAGCCAATAACACTTTCATATTTCTTGTCTAGAAACAGTGGCGCACAGCGTCGTGACCGCGTCCAACACAAATACTGGAACGGGGGGGGGGGGGGGGGGGGGGGGGGGGAGAGAAAGAAAGAAAGAAAGAAAAAAAGCCTAGTAAAAATAAATAGGGAAAAAGACAACAACAAGACGCGAACGAAAGAAAGTATAATGAAAGAGAGGACGAAAGAGAAACGAGCTTCTGGCTGCCACTGAGGTAAATTACGACTTCTTCTTCTTTTCTTATTTCCTATCGCATCCCCGTTGTTTTGTTTTTACTTGCGCTCTGTCGTCATCGCGAACAAATGCGCACATGCCCCCCCCCCCCCCCGTCAAAAGTTGTGTCCGCCATTTTGCTTTCACGAAATCGAATTACATCGGGGAATCAAAAATGAGAAGCGTTTATAACAAAAACGATTTTCGAAAATGTTTGAACTAATCGAATATAGGAAAAGAGCAAAATGAAACAGAAGCACAGTCTGATGACGGGCCCGGCCGTGTGGTGAGGATCGTATGACTTGGCTGGAAGGCCGTCGTGGGTGGTCACCAGATAACTATCGGGTGTTGAACGCGTGTGTATTTGTGTCTATGCCTGCGTGTCTCTCTATACTCTGTGTGTGTGGATATATATATATACAAAACCATACATATATTTATATATACACATAATATATCGGGAGAAAGGAGGTAGGCCGAAAAAGAAGAGCCATCACAGAGTATATAGCACGGGCCGGCGCACATGTTTTGCTTTCTTCTTGTGTTCTGTTTGGCGTGTGGGATGATGATGATGCGGCTACCCGCAATGTTCTAATTTCATTTCCGCTCTTTGTCGCTTCTTCTTTTTTCTTTTGTTCATCGTAGTTTTTCTTTTATTTGAAAAGATTCAATTTGCTTAGTTTTTTCTTATTGGATTCTAGTAAGCACATTGTTTTTTTCTATAAGCGAAATGCGACAGGACGTCATTCGCGTGAAACATTATGCAGCTGGCCCTTTGACCGCCATCGTTTCGGATGATAAAACGCGCAGGGGGGGGGGGGGGGGCCACCATTTTCCGTTCTACGTAAACAGAAAAACGAAGTCTACTTTTCTGTGTAACGTGTTTACTATATACAACCCCCCCGCACTCCCACATCAGCGATAATCAATTACACAAAACAGTAGCACTGGTAGATGTAGCAAAAGGGAAAAAAAAAGGATGAGAAAAAACTGGAAGAGGTTTTTTTTTTTAGATAAGAGGAAGAAAATGGCGACTACGATAACCTGTCCCGTGCGAGTCTTCGTTCATTTGAATATCGAACGCTAATTGAGGAAAAACAAACAAAACTGTGATAGACTAACAAATAACACGACATTCCCAGTGCTACCATTTATTCTTTCACGAATGCAAGATGCGATTTGAAAAACCGGATGGCTTTCAACTTTGGCAAAAAAAAAAAAAAAAAGGCTTTGACCGATTACCTCCCCCATCAACGTTCCAAATGCAACCAATGCGAAGCGGACAAGGTCGACCGCCCAAGCGAAGCTCGTGGAATTTAAAGAAAAAAAGATATCTCAATATACTCAAACCACCAAAAACGTATATATATATATATATATATACATTTATATAAGTTTCAAAATAGATGGGAGCATGCAGATGCACGTTGGCTTATAGCGAACCAATGGCTGTATGACACAGAATGAGGATAAAGAACATGAGTGGAATACTTTTGGTGACAACGTGTTATTCCCCGCTGATGCGAGAATGCGGACTCGGTGACTGGCTCACGCCGTTCTGCTGACTGAGACAACAAATCGACTCGTCAAAGTTTATATCAGCGACAGCCGCCCCGGCTCGCATTCCTTCAATATCGTTTTTAGATTCCCACTCGATGGCGAAGCGCAGCCACTGGGAAATAAACACGCACAGCATCTCTGAATTTTCATTAGTGAAATTTTGAATTCTTAGAACGGCTTGTTATTCAACTCGACATCGATGTGTATTGTTGGGGATTGTATTTCGAGAGATCGTCGGTGCGTAAATTATGGACGATAATAGAACGAACATCTTCTTAGAAATGTTTGCGTTTGAAGACGGTCCGCTTTACATAGCTGAGTGGCCAGGGCGATTGAACAGCCAAATTTTCAAATCAAAACTCCCGAGGCCGTTTGCCGTGAAACAACAAAAACGTGTTGTTCAATGTTTCTCTTGTTTATTGTCAAAGCCCACCTTTTATGTTGTTAGACTAAATATGTATCTGTATATATATTCGATGTGAAAGAGCGAAATGAATCAATCGATGAACAAGTTCGGACTCGTCGGCTTCTCGTATTCCCGGAAATTTGCATTGTCCGTTTCAGACTGGTCTGAGTTTTCTTAACCGTTCTCATGGACAAGTTAACCTAATGACTGTATAACAACAACAAAAAAAAATAGATATATAATAAACAATTGATTCACTCTTGCATGGCCATAAAGAAAACGCATTGAAAGTGAAGCCAGTTGTTGGCGAACAGAGCAATGGCAGAAGAGGTTCGGTCATTGTAATCGACGTGTTTGAATTTCGCGGAAACTCAAGCAAGGCGTGACCATTGGTATCACGAAAATCAACAATCAACAATTGAAAATGTCTTGTCAATTTGAATAAGAGGGACCAGGTGGGCTCGGTCCTATCCCAACTGCCTTATGATGAGAAAATAAAAAAACAGAGATGAAAATGGCAATCCGCAATCGACTGTGCGGATGTAGATCCGTGAACGCGAATCAATTATCATGAAGACCCCACCTGGGCGGCAGTTGAATTATGAACGTTTGGGGCTTGCATTCCCGACCGATGGACTTGGCTGAGTCTCTTGTTTTTTGCGTTTTATATTTACAATTTTCTTTTATATTCTCCCTCTTTATTATATTCATCTTTTCTTGTTTGACTTTTTTTTTTTTATTTTGAAAGCCCCCCCCCCCCGGATCACCGTTTGTTTTGTTGATGGTATTGTTCTCTTCGTCTTTTATTCATCAGGTAATAAAAAAATAAAAAATTAATTCTTCAACACAACGAAGAAGTCCGTCATTTTTTGTTTCTTTCCTGATTGTTGTTTGGCTCCCGTTATTGAATCTTCAAGGTTTCGTCCAAAATGTCCAAACGAACGGTGGTTGTTTACAAGATTGAACGACAATGAGCAGCTGGGTTTTCTCTGCTGCGCTACAAGAATGTAATAAGCTAGTATAATTCAAATCGTCAAACAGGTTCGGTGGACTTTATAAGCTTCTCCGTCACGCATTCATTTGTTTTTGGTTTTTTCCGTGTTACGACGGTTAACCGATTTTTGCTTGGAAACAGTTGCGCATAGAGAACGTGAATTGTTTGATTGCCATTGTTCATCGAAATGGCTTTAAAACTTAGATGAAATTTGCCTTCTTACGAAATACAAGCATTAATTGTGATGGAATTAGGTCTCCTGCCGTTTGGACTGGTGCCCAATAACAGAATGTCTATTGCAAGTTTGAATTTGAATATCTTAAAAACTAAACGTCCTAGGGAAAAATGAAGTTAATTTTCGCGATCCTCGTTCAATTTTGCATATAAATCATGCGTCGTAATAAGTATTTGAAATAATGTAATTGAAATAAGTAAATAAAAACAAGCCCGACTTTTTTTTTGTCGGGCTTAATTTTTGAAGTGAAAATTTTTGTGTGAAAATTTAAACTTGTGAATTCGATGAAAATTATACCTGTCGTATAACCCAAATTAAACGCTGATTCCGAATAAAATGTTGGTTTTTCTCATTTATTGTGCAGTTTTTGAAATAAACAACCCATCTGCTGTTCAAGATCTCATGACTCCATGATGTGTCATATCATGTTGAGTATCTTAAAAACTAAACGTCCTAAGGAAAAACAAAGTTGATTTTCTTAATCATCGTTCAATTTTGCATCTAAATCATGCGTCGTAGTAAGTCTTTGAAATAAAAAAAAGATATAAAAAAAAGTCGGGCTTATTTCTTTTGTCGGGCTTAATTTTTGTGTGAAAATTTAAACTTGTGAATTCAATGGAAATTATACCGCTAATATAACCAAAATTGAACGCTGATTCCGAATAAGATGTTAGTTTTCTCATTTATTGTGCGGTTTTTTTTTAAAGAAACAGATCTGAGCGTGTTGTTCTGGCCAATGACACTCCACGATATGACATCGCAAACACAATTTCCAGTAAAAACTTGAAAGCCTAATTATAATGGAACAACATTCCCGGGAATAAACCCTTGTTTTTCGAAAACAAAACAAACCATTTCCGATTGTCATAGGGTTTTTCGTTTGTCCGTCCAAGTTTGGGTTGCGCACGCGCCCATTTGATGCCCTCACATTGACCAAGTTATAGCGTCCCCTTAAGTGATTGCGTGTTTCGCTAGGGTCATCATCAAAAGATTGAACCTGGGAGAGCCGTCGTGTTATATTCTTACATGCCCCTCAACATGTTTTTTCGACATCTGACAGGCTATGCAACTCGCTCCTTCAGGGGGACATTAATTGTACGTGTGTAGGGGGGGGGGGGGTGGAGGAGGATTTCGTATTGTTTTGTTTTGTTTTTTTCCTGGTAAAAAGAAAAACAAAACAAAAAGAAATTATGTTCGCTGGTAAACACGAGCTCTCGTGTAACGTGGATGTGTTTTCAGTAGCGCGTAACAGGTCACGCGAACCTGTCTCCAAAAACGACACATACGCTCAGTGTATTTAGACTTTCGGTCATTCTCAATGCATTGGTAACAGGTCACGGACCTATGCCCTCCCCTGCTAACAAAATTTAAATAAAACAAACGAAGAAAATCAGCTGGGTTGTAGTCCCAACACCTGTTTTCTGCGTAATATCGTGTACATTTTTCCCTCTACGTAGAATGAAGAGTTTCAAAAAAGAACGAAAACAAGAATAATGTAAATAAAAATGTATTATCTATACTTTGTGGCTTATAGATGTTGTTTGTTAGTACTTTTTTTTCTTTTTTGTTTTGTTGAAAGAATGCCGAAAAGGCTGGCGAGCATTTTGTTTGCGTTATCTTCGAAATGCTTTCTTGCCTTTTCTTTTTCCTTGTTTGACTGAAACAAAAAAGAACGTTTCTTAAGGGGAAAAGAAGAGCCGAGAGCTTTCAGGGTTTTTTTTTTTGTAACGAGCATCAAACAGTTCTGTTTCGGCTGACGGTTGACATGTTTTTCTCCGTCGAAAAAAAAGAAAAGAGCCCTCGATTGTAAATGCCTCGATGGGGGGGGGGGGGGGGGGGAGGAGTTGCCCAGAGAACGAAAGAAAAAGATTCAGCATCTTCGGCAATGCGTTCACTCCGTGTCGATGAGCGGCTGTCAATCACGAACGAACCCCCCCCCCCCCCCCTCGTTCTGAAACTGATGAGAGGGGTGGAGTTGATTTTTGCGCTTCTACTGTTCTGTGGTTCGGGACAATTTTTGAAAAACAAAAACTGATTTCTGTAAAAAAAAAAAAAAAGAAATAAGGGAGACGATAGGAAAAAGAAAAAGGGAAACGTCCATATCTAAATGAGATGCCACACTAGAAAGATAGAAGCCCAATGACTTTTGATTGGTTTGCCGCAAAGTTTTCGTTCTCTATACACCCATCGATCTCCCCCTCTCCCTCTCCCTTCACTGTGAAAAACAAAAGAAAAACAAGGACATTGTGGAGAAGCCACGCATCGTGCAATAGCGGACGGGCTCCACTGAGTTTCTATCGACATGTGTGAGAGGAGTTTGGACGCGATGTTTGCGTGTGTCTCTGTGTGTGTGTGGATCTTTCGCTAGCAAAAATGGGCCTCAACCTACGAGATGTGTGTGGCTTTGCAATGTATATGTATATATCAGAGATGGCCAAAGAAGCTTTCTGTGTTATGTGTGTCTGTCTTGTCCGTCTGAAAACTCTCTGCGTGCACGGCTCCGCTGGTTGTCAATAATGAGCTGCTCGCGGCCGTACCTCACCGTGCAGAGCTCATTGCTCGTCTTTGACATGGGTGGCACGTTCGCTCCCATGTTTGTCTCCTTTTTTCTTTTCCTTCCCCCCCCCCCCCCCCCCCCCCCCCAAACTGCAGCGCATCTTTACTGGGTGAATGTAGAGAAATAGGGTACGAGCCATCCGTTTCTTTCTTTTTTGTCTTTTCATTTTGAAGACTTTTCTTTCTTCTTCAACTCTCTCTCTTGTTTGTTTCTCTCTCCCTCCCCCCCCCCCGTATGTTTAGGTTGCGCTGTAATGTAGTCTTGTGCCTTTTTACTCCACCACCCAGTGCGTCGGTCTCCAAAACAGTTTGACCGCAGCGTCTGAAAAAGACGATATCAACAAAAGAAAAGGGTCGAAGGTAAGAAAGCGTTTAGAGATGAGGGGTTGAGTGCGGGGGGCTAAAAAAAAAAAAACCCGGACACTCGATGGCAATCACCTTTTAGCTCTATACATTCTTACATCGCCCTCTCCACTAATGGGTCTTTGAGGCAGCAATATTTCAACTCGCAAAGAGAGATCCGCACCCATTTCCGATGTCAAATTGTTTTTGATTCAAACATCCGCGTAGACTGCGGTCGTTCACGTCATTTCGTAGACGGCAGGAAGTCTTTTGCGATGTCGTCTGCGACGTAACGGGAACTCGTTTGATGCACGTAATGGATCACCACCGCAGACGCTAGAAAAAAAAAAAAAAAAAAATTTAAAACGGATGAACTGGAATCTGTGGAACAAGATTCTAAAGGAAGACAAGCGACAGAGCCAAAAACAAATCACAAAACATCATATTTGGATTTCTCAATTGTTTTTCTTGCGTTTTCACGATGGGTGGCCGTGTGTTCCGTGAAACGCACAAGGGACACCAACAACAAATCCCGAAATTGATATCCCGCCTTCTTACCAAAAAAAACAAAACAAACTGGAATGTTGTGGCCCCATTCACTTTGATTGGTGATATCGTCCACTTTTCGTATTAATAATCATGTACATACGACGCAACATATATATGCTAATACAGCCGTGAAAAAAAAAAAAAAAAAAAAAAAACCAAACAAACATAATATCAAACTTCAACCGGTTAGGGAAAAGAAACCCCCCCCCCCCAACTTGACCGGTTCGATTTCGTAATTGAATTTTGTTTTTTTGTTTCCAGTTTTGGATGTTTCCTGCCTCCGTTTGGAGACGCATCAGAACGGATGATGTCTATACCCAATCAAACAAAACAAGCCAGTTGTATAACATATACAGGAAACTGACGACAAAATACAATAGCAAAATAGACGACATTCTCGAAGACAAAAAAAAAAAAAAGAAACAAAAACAAAGAGAGAATAACAATAAGGAGGGTGAGACTATAAGGCAAGCACGTGCCAGTTTTCTTAACAGCCCCCCCCCCCCCCCCGGAAAAAGAATAGACGGCATACCTTTTTTTTTTTTTTTCACGACTTTTTGAGACAAAAGCCAAAGAGGAGGAACTGAAAGACGAGCTCATTGATTTATATATTTTCTCCAGTTGAGCTTTTTCTTTTTTTTTTTTGGGTTTCCTGTTGCGCTGCACAAAGTGCTCCTCGTCTTATTGGTGGAACCCAACCCCCCTTTTTTTTAATTTTTTACTTTTACATAACACACGCGGAAGGAAAAAGGAATCATTACGTTGGTCAAATAATAAAAACAAAAAAATTGAGAAACCTCCCACCCATTTCGGCGCAAAATGCGATGCTCGCGATCGTGCCTCACCCTTTCATTTGCTTCCGAGCGTCCCACGGTATGTGGCCGTGATTTCGTTCAGACCAGTTGTCCAAAAATCGCCTTATATCTACTATATTCAAACCCAAGTTTCGTCAGTCAGATGCTTACAGTTTCAAACGACTTCCGTCCGTCATTGAACAATAGACAGCCAAAGAGAGAGAGAGAGAGAGAAAGAACAAAATCAACACGGCCACCCGGTGCTGGCGTCAACCTCGTACATATATACACACAATTGTTTTTTGTTTTCGTTTCAAACGATATACATCAGGCCTTTTTCAATGTATAAATACAGGTTGTCAATGTTCTGGGCCTAAAAATGTCTTCGCTTTTAACTTTCCTAGATGGGGACGGGGAGGGTTTCGTTGTTTGGCGTTTCGTTGTTGGTTGATGCCGAACAAGTCCGGAGACGAATGGCGCACTCACCGATGATACAACCGATAGAGTAGAGGCTTGACATTATCAGTCCGTATTTATATACATATATATATATATATCTATGTGTACAAGATGGGGGGCTAAAATGCAAGCCGTTCCCGGTTTTTACGAGCGAGATGGTCTCGATGATGTCTGCAACATCTCCCGAAGAACAAAATGGGGGGGAAACTGTGTGTGTGAGTGGCGGGGGGAGAAAGAGAGAGAGAGAGAGAGAGAGAGAGAAACAAAAAAAAAAGGGAATTATTTGCATTGCGTGAAACAATCGGTGTGGGTTTCTTTTATATTCGCTCGGGCAGTTGAGTTTGATGTTTGTCAAAGTCTTCTTTCCTTTTTTTTTTTTTTTTTTTATTTCGACACTGTTTCGTCTAATAAAGTTAGTACAAAACAGGTGCGAAGCCGCAACGGCTGCCCAGTTCGAAGCCAAAAAACCGACAAACGTCACGAAAAACTTTTAACGACTTTCAAAAAAACAAAACATGGTGACATCAGCATGAGTCTTTTGCTCGGCTGACTTTCTTCGTTTCCAACACACACACACACACACACACAGACACGCACGAAATTCATAATAAAGTATATCAACGTTTGTTGACGCAAAAGCCAAGTCGTTGGCCGGCTTCTTCTTCTTCTTCTTCTTCTTTTTTTTGTTTGTCTTCTCCATGCGACGAGATGGATAGATGGATGCCGAACAAGTGCTGCTGTCACCATTTGCAACAACAGTATCAGACCGACGGCAATCGACGCTGCAAAACAGATTCCTCCCTCCCACCCACCAACCCACCCCCCCCCCACCGCAAGATCCTCTGCGGGATAGGGAAAAAATAGTGACGCAACAGCTGGAGAACGAAAGGCGAGATGTCTCGCTCCGAGTTCCGTCACCCAGCCAACCTTGTATCAATAGAGAAAGAGAAGAATTTTTTTTTTTTAAACACAAAAACGAAGAAGAAAACGACGCCATCGGATGCGTGTCGAAAAGGAGAAAACAAAAGAAAAAAAACAAAAAAAAAAAAAAAGGGCTGACATGTCAAGTATGGAGGGTTGTATGGCCGAGCGTGGAAGAAGAGTATCACGATGATGTGGGGAGTGAGGCTTAAAAGGTTTTTTTTTTTTTTTAAAAGAAACTTGGCTATATCCTTTTGCACCCGCACAACGGACGCACAGTGTAATATGGGATGGACATAAAGATAAAATGCGTTTGGTCAGAGAGAGAGAGAGAGAGAGAGAGAGACAGAAGTGCCTTGTCCGTCTCTTCTTCTATAAGAATATAGTCTTGTGTAATAATAACTTGGGCATAGAGAAGAAGAAGAGGAAAGGACAGTGTATGTGTATAAGAGAGAAAGCCATTATTTAACGATTGTGTTTTCTTTTCTTTCTTGCTTTCGTGCGTGTTTCTCTTTTTCCGGGTCCGACGCGGCCCACTGCTGTAAATCTGTATGGAAAACTGTGCGTCTTATATTATCTCTTAGAGATCGGTCAGATTACACAAACAAACAAAAATTAAAGCGTCCCTCTTTGTTTTAAGAGGCCAATGATTCTCGATGTTTCCTGTTTATTACGGGATTGACGGGCCCACGTTTAGCCAATTGATATTGCCAGTGCCAATGATGAATTGATGATCATCGTTTTCATAAAATTAGAGAGGCAGGGAAAAGAAACGAAATCAAACGATGGAAACAGACAGGCCAGAAGCAAAATACAATGATTGCTATTTAGAATGGGGAGGCTGTCGTCTGAATGCCTGATTTCCTGTTCAGTGTTGGCCAAGCAAAAAACGAAAAGAACCGATAGCCTCGAATTGAACCCGAACGATGTTGTTGCGTGTTCCGAATCGATTCAAGTTTTGCTCCCGCTTCCCGCTTCCCATTTTCTTCATGCTTGTGCGCGCACCGCACATCTAACAAATAATAAGGGAAAAGACACAAAAAACGAAAATCAAAAAGGGCATTTTAAAAAATGCTAACGTTGTGTGTTGGCTTTCGCGACAAGGATGTGTTGTCGCAATAAGAAAAACAGCGCCACGCATTTCGATTTGTCTCTACCCAACAGCGTCCGCATTTTTTTTTTTTTTTTTTTTTTGCCAGTGGCGCGGTATGAATATCAATCAACGTTCGTCCAGCTAAAGAGCTAAGATTCTCTCTCTCTCTCTCTCTCTCTTTTCTTTTTGGACCAGCTTTGCCCGGGTACGAATGGGTCCGCATTGACACGGGCCAATCAAGTGGTCCAGCCTTTAAAAGTTCACGAGGATCTTTGTTTTGTTTTCTTCGCGGAACACCGCAAATCGATGGTCTAGAGTCAAAACGGCCCTTCCCTTTTTGTTTTTCGATTAGTTTGCGCGACATCGCACAGAATCGAGAAGGGAAGAACTATAAAAGAGAGTGGCGAGGGGGGGGGGGCAACGAATTATTATTCGGCATCTATACACACGCATAAAAATCACTGGCGGAATTATAAGGAGGTGTAGATAATAGTCTATAGCACATATAGATATCCGTAAATGGATTTGGCCGCGCTTTGCTGCTGCTGCTGCTGCCCCTCCTCCTGCCGTGCTCGGGATGTGCAAGAGTTCACGCTGAGGGATAAAAAAACGAGCAGAACCGAAATCGATTGGCCAATCGGCCAGTTTTTTGAAATTCATTTTGGCTGCTGTGGGGAATCGATTGGTTCCACCATGAAAATGAAATAAAAATACAACAAAAATTCAAATGGATATAACATACCCCCAGCCAAAAATGGCTCGTGCGCCTTCTTGGCCTCTTTTTTTTTTTTTTTTTTTTTTTTTGGTTGGAGACCAACCCATGTCTCGTTACCGCGGCTCCAAAGTTACGGGCCAGAGGTCTATTGTCACGTCGGTCGATTTTGTGATGGTCTCTCTCTTTCTAAACTGGAAAAAAAGAAAAAAAAGGAAAAGAAAATCGAAATGAAGAATCAAAATGAAACGGCTGGCAAAAAGGGAAGAAACGTTTTGCGCTAACTGAATTCCAGAAGAGTGTGTGCGTATTATGGTGAAGCTTTGTAACACAACCTTCGGACGGCAGTTAGCACGCACGCCGAGCTTTAAAAAATTGGCGACCAGCATTTGCGGCTTTTGACAGCGACAAGACATTGCTATTATAATATCGGCGTAACTATACAGCGCCATAATCGTATGCAAAAAAAAAAAAAACGAAATCAAAGACGGGCAAGTGTTCCGAAAAAGGCAAAGGGAAAAGAAAACATCATTAAAGCATGCAAAATTCGCCAATCGCATTTCTCTGCCCGATTTTGCTTTTGAAACCAAAAGAGAAAAATGCAATTTCATTCAACTGAATTTCGTTTCGAATCAAAGCGGAAAAAAAAAAAAATAATAATGCGGAAGCGGAACAAGGAAGTAAAAAAAAAAAAAAACGAAGGGGATTTCAATTTTGTAAAGAAATTTAATGTGAAAAAAAAAAAAAAGAAACGCCAAGGAAGGAAGAATGTGCCAGGCAAAAGGGTTCAACAAGGGCTATGGGGCGAGAAGTAATGGGGGCACGTGTTGGCCACTTGAGTTACACAAGGGGTCGGGACACGAGCACGAGCGCCAGTGGGCGCGCCCTTTTCTCTTGCTGGCCACTTTGGGTTTCTGTGTGTGTGTGTGTGTCTCATGCTCACTTCCCCGGCCGAAAGCGAAGAAGCTGTTTGACCCTGTCACAGCACTCGCCAGACCCTATGGTACGGTAGAAAGGCAACAGAAATATACAAGGGGTCTTGTTAGAATTTTCTTTTTTTTTTTTTTGTTTCCTTATGCCCGTTGATTTGTTCGTGTCACGTGACACTAATGCTGTCAGTCTAGGCCTGAAAAAAAAAAAAAAAAAGCCAAACAATTCTTTTCCTTGTAGAGCCATTGCTCATGTCACGAGAATATGCTCTCGGCCTAAACTTAATGGCCAATCAGCTACGATCTATTGTTTTTCACGGTGCGTGACACGACCGTAGTACCAGCCCACACGGGGCTTCGCTAATCAATTCCCATCTTCACAACGGAAAAAAGAGAGAAAGAAAAGGATCTTGTAATAACAATCGTAAATCTATCAAACTTGTCATCCTTCACGAAAAGAACACGCTTGTGCGTTTAACTCACGAGATAAACGCACCAACCCAAGATCACGCTGATTATTCCTCACCCACTTTCTCCCACTCGGTTTCGATTCGCCATCTTTTGAATATTCATTTCTTCTATAGTTTCATTTCTGCAACATCAAACGAAAGTCTGGGGAGGAGGGGGGGGAGCTGAGTTAAATGATGAGTAACAAGGGTCCATCGTTATGAACTGTATATACAGGGAAAAAAAGGGGGGGGAGGGGGGTCTGTTACAACTGGGGCCTATCTACTTGAAATACAAAAAGGAATACCGACTGAACACATTCAAAAAGCTAACCCGAAAAGAGCGAAACAGAGGTCACTAGCGAACAACGATTGCCACATGTTAACAGCTAAAGAGAACATGCTTCGACGAGGGGGTCCATCAGCAGCCGCGGTCCAGACGAGATACTCTCTCTCTCTCTCTCGTCCATAAAGCGTTAAAAAAAAAAAAAAAAAATAGACAGAGAAAGACAAAGGGAGACTTCCGCAATTTGACCGGAAGCGGAAGAGAAGGGCGCGAGCCAGCCGCCCATCACGCGCCGCGAAATGGAAAGTGTTTTCGTCCTTTTTTTTTTTTTTTTTTTTCTTTTTTGAAGAGTTGTTGAGGTATACAACACACACACGCCAAGACTTTATTTTTTTTTTTTGCCCAGCAAGGAATGAGACGAAGAGGGGAAGGACACTGACACACAAGAGAAGGGCCGTGGCGCTATAAGAAAACAGTTTCAAAACGTTGCGCAGTGACCCACGGCTTTCGATGAAAAGGCAAGTCCAAGTGCAAAAGGTCACGTCCAGTATTAAAAGGCTCAATTTGTCAACTTTGCGTACTGCTTCTTCCCCCCCCCCCCCCCATCTCTCTCCAAACAAATTCGGAATCCCATTCAACGGGCCATCCATCTCAGTCATCGGTTCTCTCGGGTCAGATCTCTTTCCACTATGATGTACAAATACGAGCACCATATTCTATAGCGAAAAATAGGAGAACGCTATCGCTGAGGAGAGAGAGAGAGACAGAGGTTCATTTGGGGTTGAAGAAAAACCTTCAACTTGTCGACGCACGGCCGTGATTCATCACTTCGTTTCAAATTTGATGACATGAGTGCACGTAAACATGTTGACAACTGCCCGTTTTCGGTTATCGATCCATTTTTTCTTGCGCCAAGTGTTCCAGGAACAACAGAGGGAGGGCTGTGTTATTTTATTTCACGAAATGTTTCGTTGTAATATGCAAAAAAAAAGCTGTCGGCTTGGGAATGCAGTAAGTCAACGTGATCGTACTCGATTTCATAGGCACGTGAGCGCACAGTGCCGGACATATCGTTTTTGTCTACACGAAGAATGTTCCATTCTTCTTCTTCTTCTTTTTCTTGTTTCAAATTTCAAACACAACGCCGTCTGAGGAGCTATTTGATGACGGCACGCGGTACAACATGTCTATTGTAGTTGGCATTCATTCGCTCCAAAATGATTGGCCCATTCGTTAAGAGAAACAGATGATTAAAAGAACGGGTCGAAGTTATAGCCGAAAGGATTCGTTTATGCAAGTGAAACGGACGGGCAAAAGAAAAACGGAAGACGATGGCTGCCATGCAAAAGGCGAGTTAATTAGCCAAGATTTTGGAACAGGCAAGAGAGTTTGCATAAGAAGTTGGCCTTTCATATTAGACAAGTTCCGTCTCTATTACACCCCTCTCACATCTAGAACGAAGTTTTGCCAAAGCAAAAAAAAAAAGAAGGGCTGCTTTTTTTTTTGAGCTTTTAAAGCTGCTCATATTGTTATAATAATGACGAGCCTTTCCTCCAGAAATGCCGCATGTCTAGAGAGAAAAAAAAAAAAAAAAAAAAAAAAGTTCGTTCCGGGTTGTTGCATGAAAATCGGGCAAGAGGGGGAGAACGCTGTAATGGGTACACGTAGATGATTGGCATAAAATTTACATGTTTAATCGTCACGCACAAGTCCGTGATAGTGATGTGCAGCACAGAAGACGTACTTTCCCCCCCTCTCTCTCTCTCTTTTTTTTTTTTGTGCAGTCGCATCCCGTGCTGGAAGTATCTGGAGACTTTGCCCTCTCCGTGATGGCGAAGAGCTGCTGCGTTTAAGCGCTGGGGAGAGTTGATTGAATCAATCGTTTATTGGTGACAATTCAATCTCCCTTTTTTTTTTTTGTTTTCGCTTCCTATTTATCTCATTTCCCATTTGTTTCTTGTTTTTTTTTTTGTGATATTAAGGGAATGTTAAAACAATTGCTAATCATCGGGAAGCCATGCGGAATTGTTAATTAAGCCGAATGTTTTTCAAGATTTCATTTTTGGTTATCGCGTTGGCGTAGGCAGTCAACGCAGGTGAGAAAGATGAAGAACAAAGGCAGTGATTTGAAAAAAAAAACATCAGGGAGGGGAAAGCGGATGGCCTTTTTTTTTTTTTTGTCGGAAAGAAATGTCAATAAACAGAGAGAGAATGAAAGAAAG
Source organism: Daphnia carinata (assembly GCF_022539665.2). Taxonomy (NCBI): domain Eukaryota; kingdom Metazoa; phylum Arthropoda; class Branchiopoda; order Diplostraca; family Daphniidae; genus Daphnia; species Daphnia carinata. Next base: position 7,074,800 of record NC_081336.1, on the reverse strand, counting down.
CGCTGAGAGTGATGAACAACATCGAACCGAGGGTGACGTGTCCTTTGAACTTTCATTCATCCGTTTGTTATTATTTATATTATGCCAACCATAAGGTGTGTGTATATACTGAAATTTTTCTTTTTCTTTTTTGTTTTTTTGTTTTGTTTTTTTCACTGTTGTCTATATCGTTTCGACTAGAGGAGAATTTCCCGCCGGATGTGACGGGCCATCCTTCGAAATTGCTGATAAAAAAAAAAACAAAAAAAAACACGACCCAACGGGAAGAGGGAGAGGCCCGTAGGGCTCCGTGAGCTCAAAATTTCTGTGTCTTTTCTCTTCCGATGCATTTTTTTTTTTTTCTGGGAAAATTGTCGTCTTATACGAAAGGCAATTAGACTTTATACCTTTGAGAAATGACATAAAAAAAAAGGAGGGAAATAAATCGGTGTAGTCTACACGGCGTCTTCTTGATAGGATGTATGTGAAAACAATGGGCCAGTTCGTGTGTCATCATGCGCGTATAACTAATACACGTACATTGATAAAGGCTGCTGTCTCAATAAAATCGTGTGAAATTCTTGATTTCAAATCATCTCTCTTTGCATCGTGAACAACGTCAAGTCATGGATGACATCCCGATGACCTTGTTCTTCTTGAAATTATTGACCTATTGGGTACAGCGTACTCTTCCTATGGGTAGGACGAATCATACATCATCGAACTTGGTGGCCCTTGTTACACAACTGAATAATAGATACATAGCGAACTCGAGTCATGGAACAATCCGAAAGAAAAAAAAATGAGATGTAAAACGAGAGATAGAGAGGGGGGAGGAAGAAAAAGAACGAGTTCATAGTTCCTCTTCTGCTTCTCTCGTTTTTTTTTTGCTGCTGCTGCTGCCTATATGGAAACCATATGGGACTCTCTTATTTTCTAACGCCTCTATAACGTTTGGAGGGTGATGGACGGATGTTCCGGCTGGTGGAACTAGACAGCTGTTACATTCATTTTCTGTATCTCTTCTTCCTTCATCTAGCTATCACTTATACAAAAAAAAAAAGAAAAGGAATAATAATACAAATACGAACACGTTTGATCTATTCGAATCTATTCGTCGATGAACGGACGCGATGATTCGATTGCCCGTAACGCTGTCCAGGGAGATATGTTCTACTAACTATATGAGACTCATCACGCGCCCCGTTTGACCGAAAAGAACCTGCTGCCATCCGTCGCATTTCTGAAAACGTGATTTGCCCGATGTTTCTAATAGTTGGGTGCGTCCTCCCCCTTCCCCATTCGAATATTATTGTACAAGTTACAATCATTTGCGCCTCCAGTTTTCGGACCGCTCTCCATCTCTCCCCCCCCCCTTTGCAAGTAATCCTTGCGAGTTTCCATGTCGTGTGTGTGTGCTCCAGTTAGCGTGCACAACAGACAACTTCGGCTTCATCAACTATAACGCAATTTGCGGGAGGGGGGGGGGAGCAGAGAGAACTGGCCAAGAGAACGGGGCGGTCGAAGCTCTCCATGAAAGAAAAGGGAAGATACGTAAGAGTTGGAGAGTTCCAAGAGAGAGGGGGGGGGGGTCAAAGATGCAATTAGGGTCTTCTGACTCCCTTTTTTTTTTTCTTTTCCCCCTCCGAAAAAAAAAAAGAGATGAACGATCCCAGTCAAATCTACCGCCACTGCCGCCACCGCCGCCGTCGGCTCGTAAAATAAATACACCACGGCGGTCTGAAACCCCCCCCCTCTCTCTCTCTCCTTCGCGTTCGTTTCTTTCTATCCACCGTTAGAAACACAAAGTTCACCTTCAGAAAACATCTGATAACATGTTAAGACTCTTAACGTATACGAAATACAGCAGCACCTTTTCGATGGCGCAATCTCCTATTTGGACGCCATTTATGTGTTCCACATTTGGATCTTTTGAGAAGCCCTTTTCATTGATTACATGTTTTAATTTTTTTTTTTTCAAATAGATCAATGTGTTGATGAATGGCGTCGAAAAATTCATTTAAAGACAAACGGGATATGTTAAGAAAAAAAACATAAGAATCTTGCGGCCGTATTAAAAAAAATCAGCCCGTCCCTATGTGCGTCTTCCTTTTTTCTTTTCTTTTCTGCTTCTGACAGTAGAAAAAAGGAACACGAGCGACGAGTGATGAACGACGCAAAAGTTTCACCAGACTTGAAAGGAGCTTCATTGTGTAAATATACAGTATGTTATATAGCCAGCCCCGTTGGACCAAACGCGGACACGCTCGAAACATAGGGGAGAAAACTCAAATTCCCTTTTCTATTTTATTTTGGCCTGGGCCCGTCTCTCTACGACATCAACGACAAAACCGACTGTCCGTCTTAACCGAATAAACGACGAAGAAGAAGAAGAAGAAAAAAAAATAGAAGAGAGTTCGAACTTGTTGTTAAAAAAAAAAAAAAGAAAGAAATTAACGATTCATCGTCGTGATGGGTTCGCCCCGAACGTAGGGCGAGTGCCGCGCGAGCCGACTCCATTACATTAATCAAGGTGTGCGAGTGTGATCTGACAGCGCCCAAACCGGTTGACAATATCCCCTTGATTTTAATATACAATTCCTTTCCCATTATTTAAAAGGCAACAACCAAACCTTAAAACAAAAGGAAAAAAAAAAAAACCCTAAAAGAGAATTTTGAAAAAAAAAAAACAAAAAAAAGAAAAAAAAAAAGGGACAAGATGGCCAAGAAAAGAGGGAGAACGATAGGAAACTATTAAAAAATAAAGGAAAAACAAAAAGAGAAAGGGAGATGACCATCATAATAAATATTGAGTTGCCAGAGACACCTTTTTCTTTTCTTTATTTTATATTCGATTCTTCTTTTTGTTTTCAAAACTCTCGCGTCCTTGTTCAATGTCCAGTCATTATGCAAATGCGAGTTGAGGTCCCTGTTTCGACGCCATTTTGGATCTATTGAAATTCAGCCAAATCCCCAGACTTTTTTCTTTTGTTTTGTTTTAAAAAACAATGTTTTTTATATAATACAAGTATATCCCCATCTGTCCATAAATCCATCTGTCGATGCATCGAAAAGTCTTTGATACGTTGGCCATTTTTACGTCGGGATATGGCCCATTCGCCGCTTGGTTCCCTCTCTCTCTCTCTCTCTCTCTCTTTAACATACAGACACACCTGTTCGGTTAGTTTTGTTTATTTTTCCCTTTCTTTCTTTTTGTTTTCAAACTATCCGTGTAACAAAGTATAAAATTGCGGTTCTCTTCTTCCTTTTTGTTCATGGCTTGTCAGCTACTCCTTTTCTTTTCTTCTTCTTCTTCACCCTCCTTCTCCGCTTTCTTTCAACCACCATCGCCTCGCGGTCAAATTTACATATCACCGTCTTTTTGATCGATGCCGGTGCTTCTCCGTGACACTGGTTAATGCGTGCCATTATTTTGGCCTTTAGCCCAGTCGTTCTGGAAGTCGTAGACGGCCATCGAGTGTCGATAGTCGACGCACATTACCAAGATGGTGTTGCACCGTGAATTTGTCTGCTAACTTTTTGTTTTTATTTTTATTTTTTTGAATTTCAAAAAAACTGTGTTTGAAAAAAGAAAAAGACAGAAATTTGAGATGACCACGGTAATAAAACAAAACAAAAGAGGGGAGACCTATAAACTGTCGTGAGATGCAAAACAGTTTCAAACTCGATCGTTAAAAAACAGAAACAAAAAACAAAAGCAAAACGCAGAGTTCACAAATCTTTTGTCTGTGAAAAAAAAAAAAAAATAACGAACATTCAGAGGATCCGGATTGCGCAGATAAAAATCGTTTGCAATAACCACGTCCGTATGTATATATATCGTTACCGGTGTCAAAATAACCTGTCCAGACGTGAGTGATTTGAGAGTGTTAGCGGTGGGAAAAGCCTTTTTCCCTTCATAGCCATTACCCAAGCAAACGGAATGACGCAATCCATCATCCATCTGAGTTTACCCTCTTCGGATGGCAAAAAGAAAAAAGAAAGACAGGTAGAAGAACGTCAGCCTTTTTTTTTTCCGTGCGTGGACGACTCTTGGCATGGCTTTGATTATCTCGGTTTCACGCGAATGGGTTATAAATAACATTGTCTAACGCTAATTGAAATTCGTTCGCTTCCACTACATACTTGCGTTCAATCACATAACAGGAGAAACAAATAGAGAAAATGAAATGCTTACGTTTTCGTCTTAACACGCAGGAAAGGAAATGCCGAGTTAAATCTCTCAGCGCGGCAATCATGTCATTCCATCCTTTTCCCCCATCCGATTTGGGAAATTATGAAATTTATGGCCCGACTGGTGGCCCTTTTTCTGTTGGCTGTTCTTCGTGAAAATGAAAGACGTTGAGGCTATTGTTTTGTTTTCTTCTTCTCTTTTCAGAGTGTTGTTGTTGTTCGAACCAGCAAGGCAACTGTCACTTTGCAACCTTTCGGCTCACTGCCACTCGGGGAACACTGTGGGCGTTGTGAAGTTTTTATTGAAAAGAAAACAAAAGAATAACGCCAAAGAAAATGAAATGTCCCTTTTTTGTTTTTGAACGTTGCAACGTTGGCGTCTTTCAATGCGACGTGCAGTGTTTCGTTATTTATGTCGTGATCTGCGAGCAGGGCCTTCTTCTATTCCAACACACGCATCTATCCTTTTTTCTTTCCAGCTTGGCCGGCCGTTTTGTCTTTGAGCCTTTACAGCTATTTTCTATGGTATTATGTATACATTATCGCCACCTATACGTTTTCTTAAATGTCGCATTTCTTAGCTACGCTGAAATCTATCCGTTTCAAATTCACAGGACTGAAAGACGCCCCACAGTCATTTTGCTTGTCAACAGGCCCGTCTGATTGCGGCACTGGCGATGACAAAACCGTTCGCTTCACACGAAACAACTCGATTTTCTTTTTTTTATTAGATACCATCCCCTTGTATATCGAAGCCAAAAACAATCGAATTTCAACGAACTTGCCCCCCGTTTCTTGCGCTTTCGATAAAACATCTTGAAAGGCAATCAGATTGTTCTTTGATTGGGGCATGTGTGTTATTGCCCAGGAAACTATGGGCTACATTTAACAGTGCGATTATGCTGGAACTCTTTCTTTTTCTTGTTCTCAGTTTGAAAAAAAAAACAACCAAGGTCGATGTGTAGGAAAAAGCTAAAAAAACCGGTCGTTAAGAGTGGCTTCTTTAACTGGCCTTTGGGGCCCATTTAGACAAGGTCGTCCATCGATTACGGACTCATACATCATGCGGCCAGCATCGGAAGAAGATGCGCAGATGAGACGGGCAATCCCCCTCCCAGTAACCAAATTCCTTTCTTCAAACACTAACCCAACCAATAAAAAATGACACAAAAAAAAAAAACGGAAAAGATGTGATGGAAATTGTTCCAAAACAACGTCGAAAAACGACGGGAAAGAAAAAGAAAAGTCGAAGGTTATATAGGTTTCTATGACGTCCTTAAAACGTCACCTCGGAAATGGACCATTGACAATATCCGTGCGCGTTGTTGAAAGATGGGCCCTTTTTTCTATGTGTATATGGAGGGGTGCAAGAGACTCCGGGTTTTTTCCATTCAACGAGTTGGGGGCTGGGTAACAACAGAAGGAAATATTGTTTTATGGCACCTTGAACAACTGGCTGACCCGAGCCCTCTCCTATGAACAACTCCGGAACCAAACTGACTTATACAAGGGAATCCGTGTAGAGGCAAGTAGAAGGAGAACGGAAAGGGCAAGACTTAAGAAGAACTGATGGATGGTGAATATCCTTCATCCCTATTCTTCTTCTTCTTTTCTCATTTCTTGACCAGTGTTTGAGGATTGTCATAAGTCAAGTCAAAATCTTCCGATGTTGCCATCCATCTTTGTTAGACGAATGAGATCTTTTAAGAGGGGGGGGGGAGGAGGTAGGCTTTATTTTGTATGCTGTTCTACGTGTGCACGTCTCGTACGCTAAGATATGTGTAACAAGGTTAAAGAACTGTCAATGTACCAAACTGTGTCAATGTACCTTAGCACTGGGACAACCTGGAACGCTTAGCATTGCGCGGAATTTGTTCTTTCTTTGAATCTTCGCTGGAGAGTAGACGTCACATCGTCCACCATCAACTGGAGGCTTCCTAAAAATAACTCATTTTTATATTGAAATGTTAAGCCATTAAATGATTTACGAAGTACAAGGGAACACGAACGGTCCCGCGGGTTCGATTGAATTGATGATCACTCTCTGGAGGAACAGATGCAACCTAAATATAAAATTGAAATCTCTTGAATACGAAAAAAAACATAATTCAGGCGAAGTTAATCATCGAAATCCCCGCTGTATTCGCTACATCCTGATTGACATTGGCGAGGCCAGATGATGATGATGGTCTAGCACTAGATCTCATTCTCCCCTCTTTTTTGGTACCCTTCTTTTCTAGCCGTCCTTATGGTTTTTGATTGTCATCGTGTTCAGGCCTGTTCAACTGCCGATCGATTTGGTCATCAGCCGCTTCGTGGTCCTCTGCATTGTGTGACAGCGTTCTACTTCGACTGAGGTACTTCAGCAATCAGCACAGACACGTCCCACATCAAGTTATTAATGAAAAAGAAGAGCATTGATGAGTTAGATGTCCACCATGCTTGATAGTCTCCACACTCTTGATCATTCTTTCACGTGATCCAATCGATTTATTGTGGATTGAAAATAAAATGCAGGATTGCAGGCAAGACGTGACTATTGTCCTCCGTCTGTGTAGCGTATTAGTTTGATTACGCCAGCACAACTTGCAATTATAGTTGGCCATACAATGTGTCCTATATTTTTTGTTGTTTCGCTTTTGAGTTGGTGTACATCAGCTTCTTTTGAATGCGCACCGACAGTCAAGCGCATTGCAGAACAACGGCCATCACGTTTCAACAATCATCTCTTTCTCTTATCTTCTTATACTCCCCCCCCCACCACGTTTTCGTTCTGACTTTGTGTGTGCTGATCGTGCATCCCGCCCACCTTTTTTTTTCTATATTTAGCTATTATTACATAAAAAGTATAAATGTAACTAGTCCCTCTTTCCTGTACGCCCTGCGTTTTGTTGTACGTGAGCAAATCGAGTGAACAAAAGCTTCGTTCATTCGGAAAGGGGAAGAAATAACTAACCCCCCTTCTCATCGATTACAGCCAACGTGTAATCAAGAGCCTCATTCAGAAGCGTCCATAACGTTAGTTTATCGATACTCTGGTAGTCCTTCCTTTTTCTAACGAACAAAAGAAGAGGGCATTTTGGGGTTTGACTGATGGGAAATTCGAGATAATTCTCAGTTACGACATGTTACGAAAAAAACAAAACAAGGGGTCGAATTCTGGGGTTCTATTTTTTTCTTAAAAAAAAAAAAAGGAAAAGATTATCAATTTTGGAGTGGGCCAGTTTTTTTCTTCCGTATAGGTATAGCTTGTGATGGCGCCCATTGACATTTCCAAAGTAGAGTGATAAATAGTTTCGAGATAAGTGACGGGAGCACAGAAGACGAAGGTGACACACAGCCCTTCAAGAAACACTTAATACGTAAACGTATAGACAGAAACAGCCCGTAGTGTAGTGGGAAATTGGAAGAAAAAACAACAAAAAAAGCGAAGGGCTATTGTCAAATGGTCACGGTCTAACGAACAAGGTAACCCAGAAATAATTTTTTAGTTTAAGAAAAGAAAAAAAAAAGGTTCTTTGTGTGTCTCATTTTTTTTTTTTTTTGAATGTTTTTGTTGTTGTCTGTTATTATCGTTTATTATACTTATTTTTGTTGAAAAATACAACTATTCGAGAAAATGGAAGAAATTCATGAAGCGTAGCGTTCAGGTGGCAAGTTATGCACTGAGAGGCAGGGTAAGAAACAAACCGCCAAAAATCGTGAGAAACCAAGGCAAGGTAGAGGTATGGGGGGAAAAACAATTTTTGCATAATTTTCTCTGAGAACACTCTTGGGACATGTCTATCTAATACGAAAAAGAAAAGGTTTCAAAGCTAATGGTTTTCTAAGCAAAGTTCATGAACGGGGGGTAGGGTACGCAAATTGAAAAGTGAAAAAGATGCAAATGATCATCGTCAACAAGAAAAACAGCCGTACAATGAAATAACAATTAGGATTCAAATCCCTTCACTGTCTCTTTTTTAATTTGAAATACTTAAAAAACTTAAAGTCTATCAATCCTACACAGTTTCGAATAAATGCGCAGGTGATTCAACATTTTTTAAGTGGGCCCTTTTTCTTTCATATTTTGATTACGGGTAGCAATCATGCAATAATAATTCGCTTTGTTGCAACGTGAATGGGCAAGAGAAACTGAAACACTTGAAGTGTGACCGAATTGTATGAAATCGAATCAAACCCCCCCCCCCCACGTCTTCTGTTCTATATGTTCGAACTTAGCAATCATTCCCCCCCCTCCCTCCTTTCTATTTGCATATAGCTATGCTACTATAAACGTGAACCCTTTCCAAGTGCAACGATCCATTTCTCCCCAACAATGGCTTTTCGTTTTTATTTCGAAATAATAGTCCAATTGCTGATTCCCCCCCCCCCCCCCTCCACTCTGACCAGCCATTTTCTTTGCGTCTAGTTCATAACTTTATGCTTATTACCACCCGATGGTTTATTGGTATCCTCTTGCAGTTACACGTGTACACCAAACAAACCGTCATAAAAAACTAGCTCCTCTTTTGATTCGTCCCTTTACCATGCATATCCATTTGCCATGCGATAGGGTCCCCTGGACTTGGGTGTATAATGGACTCGATGTCATACAACAACAACAACAACATATTATAAACACGTTTATCATTTGGCCTTTACGCAGCAAATGCAACCAGCGTTCCAGCTTATTGGGATTGAAAGGCTAAACAAGTTCCATCGAACGCGAGACGTTCGATGGTGCCAACGCAGGGTCTGTCGTTCTCTTCTTTTTTTTCTCAACTAGATCTATATATACATCTAAACCGTAGATTGTGTGCATAAGAGGCGCTCTTACGCGGAGGGTCCTTCTCTTTTCCCATCTTTCTCTTTCGTTTTTTTTTTTTTTAATGACACCAATAAAGCGATAAATTTTCCACCCCCTAGCCAAAAGAAGTGGCTTGACACAGTGACTATATAGGGCTACGACAGGTCTCAGGTCTTTTTCCTCCCCACCCCCCAAAGAAAAGGGAACATGCACAGCAAAAAGAATGACATATAACCCCCCCAAAAAAAACCAAACAAACTGAATAGAATGAAAAAAAAAAACATTCTCACACACGTACAGCATTTTTTTTTTGTGTGTGTTTGGCTTGAAAGAATGAAAAATTCTGAGCCATTTTTTTTAATGTGAAGGATATTGCCTCATTTTCCAATCATTGTTGTCAAGAACGAAAGTGGACTTGCCTTATTGCCGTTGTGCCTTCATTGGAAGAACATAAGGAAGTATGAGATGGCAGTGTCGTATATCAGAGAGAGAGGGGGGCGAAGTGTTTCTAATCCCCCGTTGTCAACGATGTTTGGGTCTATATACATTTTATGCATAGCATCAGTCATAAATGGACGTGTGAACATCCCTCTAAGAAAAAAAAAAAAAATGGTCCTTTCATATTATATTATTTTTTCATTCAAATATTGCCTTGGTAAGTAACTGACAGGAGCGATATGGAACACACGTAGACTCTACGTTACCTTTAACTCAAAGGTATCAATAAAACATCGTAAAGAAAAATTGGTTAATAGGAAATGTCGTGTCATATCGTCACGGTCCAACGAATTGAACGTCACATATTAAAAACTAAGATTGTAAAACAAAAAAAAATTAAGCTCCCCTCCCCCCTTTTTTTTTTTTTTTTTTTTTTTTTTTAGTTTATTACGTTGGCTTGGATTCTTTATAGAAGACCCATCCCATTTCCGGAAAAATAAAAAAAAGATTATGCCAACGCATTCCGGGTTAAGAGACATGTCAAAAGAGAATCACATTCCAATCAATGTCGGTGAATTTGATTGAAACAAAATTTCGAATTAAGAAACGATTTTTTTATGATGCGGAGCCGTCAAGGAAAGCGGGAAACGGATGCAGGGCTGACGTCATGCAGCATCACTCATCGGTTTGTATTGATTGGAGTTCAGTGGGAGGGAGACCAGGAGAAGGAACAGATAAGAAATAAGAGAGCAGATAAGAAGGAGGTAACGAATTATAATACAAATATCAAAAGGAAAAAGAAATTGAAGAAGAAGAAGGAAATGATTGAAAGGCCGAACGGGAGTTTGTTATGTTTCTTTTCCTTCCATGTTTTTTTTTTCTTCTTCTTCTTCTTCTCCCGAGAATCTTCACGAGAGATAAGATAAAAAAAAAAAAAAAGGAGGGAGGGAGGGAGAATATTTATATATGACGAGGGGCGATGGGTGGTAGATAGATAGAAGAGGGTGGGAGAAATATGGGAGTGGATATGGTTGGTAGTCGGTTAGAACGACGGCCAATCGGCGTTATCGGGAGGCGCGGCCTGAACGCTCTCCGGCCAGCAGCAGTACACACACACACACACACACACAAACGACGCTGTGTGTAATCAAGCGATCGACGTCCGACATATTTTTATTTTTATTTTTTTTTCCTTCTCTTTCATATTACATCGAAGTCACTGCTCAGTTTCGTTTAGCGTGTCGTCGCCCGTTCGCAGTCCCGCAAACAAAAGCGCAAACGTCCCCTCCGGCAAGTAGCCCCAAAATTTTTGATCCGCAACACAATTCATTTCGTGTTTCAAACCCATTGAATTAAATTTTTTTTTTTTTCCCCCATTTATTACCGTTGGCCAGTGGCGCCCAGCAGCGGACGTACCTTAACACGGATTCTCCCGTATTTATATGTATTTTGTTTTTCTTATTCATTTTCTATCCGATTGCGAGAGACACGGGCAGCCCAAAAAAGAACCCGCAGGCTCCTATATCCTGTAGACACACACACACACAGAGGGAACCTGGCTCCTGCTCCTCCCCCTTCTCTCTCTTTCTCACCGCCTCCCCCCTGCCTTCTCCACCTCTCTCTGCTTGTGTCCGTGTTCCGTCACACGGGAGGCTTCTGCTACACCAAACTGCTGCGCTACACAACTAGCGCTACTACACCCGGGCGGCTAGTAAGGGAGGGAAATACGAGTAGGAGGAGACGGGGACGGCAAAGCCAGCATTTGAGGGGAGGAGGGCAAAGATAGAAGGAAAGAAAAAAAAAAAAAAAAAAAAAAAAAAGTTGTCCGATCGGCCACCCGTCAGCGCACAACTCGTCCGGCTTCCATGGGCAGCGCATCCAAAATTCCGGCGGGTGCGCGCTCTTGTGTGTGTGTGTGTGTGTGTTTTTTTCCCCCCTCATTTTCGTTGCACGAACACACGTCATAACCGCACGCGTGTTTCTTTAAAACAAAATTATTTTGGAATTGAGTAAAAAAAAAAAAGAAAAAGAACGTTGCCTTTGTTTTGTGAAACGAAAAACTCATCAACTTCATTCGACTGGACTGTGTGCTACTCTCTCAACGTGCGTGATCGAATCCAGCCAGTGTCTTCATCTTTTTTTTTTTCTTCTTCTTCAATTCCGGTGGTGAAACAATTCGAATTCAATTTTCCTTTTTGATCGTTTAAAAAGAAAGAAAAAAAAAAAAAAGAAAAAGGGAAATGTTTTTAACTGATCATTTTTTGTTCGAACAATAAGTGAAGTGCAAGTGAATCGACCTGTTCGTCAAATGATGGAATACAGTTGAATTGGAATTAGAACGTTTTTCTAAACAAACTGATTTGTTTAAACAACTCTTTAGTGCGTTGTGTGTCTTTCGAAATTCGAAACATTTGAAAGAAGTGCGTGCAAGTGTGGGCATTTCGATTAGAAATCGACAACAATTTTGCAATCCGTCGGCGCTTACAAACTTGTCTTGTTTTTGTGTGTTTGTCTTTATTTTCCATTTCCTTGTTCAGTGAATTCAAAAGTCCAGTATTGCGCTGTGGCGAATAATTAACATGTCGCGAAGGAAACAAGCGCGTCCCATCCGGCACCTGGACGACGAGGACGGTCCGGACGGCGTTGCGTCAGTTCTCGACGGTCAGGAAGATGACGTCGAGGCCTCGACCACCAACACAGGAGCCGGTAAGTTTCACCTTAATCTCAGCGCAATTGAGCCCAACTTCGTAAGACGTGTACGGATGATCCACTAAGCTGAAACATATGGCGTATAGTTTAACAAGCAAAAAAAGAAGTTGCCTTATGCGTTTGGAAAAAAACGAAAGGGGGGGGGGGGCGGTGTAAAGGCACGTGTGCCATCGTAAGTCAATCGACGAACGCCGGGCTGTTTAAACAACAAAAACAAGGCCCATTTGAATTTTTGTTTGTTGACAAATGAATCATTCCCATATCACTAATTAAAAAACAAAAAGAAAGAATGAAAGGTCTTAAAGGCTTCTTGAGTCCAATACGAGAATGGGCATCATCTCGTCGTTTATTAAGGACACGCAGCATTCACGCACGCAAAAAAAAAACGGGAACACGGGGAAAACTAGTAGCAACAAGAGACCGGTAGTGTTGTATAGACTAGTAGCACGAAACCGTTACGATGATATATTTATATACACACACATTTACACACCGACGTATAGTCAGTATTCAAGGCAGGGGGAGATCTCAACGGGCATCGAAAGCTTCAAGAGAAAAAAAAAAAAAGGGCTTCCCGCTGAGTTGGACCCGGGACTCTGCGGGATGAAGAGCCCATCATTTCCATCTTTTTTTTTTTTTTTTTTTCTATGTTGTCTTTATAGTTTTTTGGCTTTCTTTTCGGGCCGGTACAAGAGAGGTATGCCACCACCTTTAAAACTGATTCTTCAGCGTGATGTTGAGCCAAGTTTGTAATGCGTGAGACTCTCGTATCCCGCTGTTGCGGCTAACTGCCTTTAGCATCGTAAGCTCCTGTGCGCTTTCACTCGTCGTTCAATTTGTAAATAATTCCATTAGGTTTGTGATGTACGACGTTCCCACTGATGCAGTTTACTGTCATTCAACAGCAATAGGCCAAAAAAAAAAAGATCCCATTCTCTGGCCTTTTTTTTTGCGTGAGTTCAATCATTTTTGATTGAAATCCGATGGCCGCGATCGATTTTCAAATGAAAAAGTCATTGTCAGTTTGTGTTGTTGTCAAATTCAAGTGGATTTCCGACTCGTGCTGACTTAAAAAACGGCCCGTGTTGTAAAACCAGTGCGAAGGTGGGTGTCTGAATTGAACGTTTGGAATTCCTCGGGAGACTGTTACACACACAAAACACCATCACAACCGGTCCATCTTTATGTATATAGTCAACTCGATTGAGAAAAACAGAGAGACAGAGAGGAGAACATGTAAAAATAAAAGAGGAAAAAGAAAAAGCCCGTCGTCGCCCGGCTGTGATGGAATGCGTATCAAAGTCAAACTGGAGAAGAAAAGGGAATACCTCATTAGAATAAAAAGAAATACAAAAGAAAAAAAACAAAAAAAAACAAAAAAACATACATAATAATACGCTAGACAGAGTTGAGAAAATGATTCCGTATTCATCTCAGGGACACAAAGTTGCATATTTTTTTGTTTGTGTTCGTCTGTTGCAAGTCAACTATCGGAACCGTGAAAACTTTCTGGCCAGTCCTAAAAGAATGATGGATGATTCATCCCCATATTACTTGCCCGCAAGTCCAGCTGAAGATCTTTTCTTTTTCATTTCATTATAACGAAGAAGAAGAAGAAGAAGAAGAAGAAGAAAAAAAAATTGGTTAAGATGAAGTCAACATTTGTTCTTGTGCTGGGACCGAAATGAAATATAAGGCAAGACCAAATGAGTTCAAAAGAAAGACAAAAGAAATGAAAAGAAAAAAAAAAGGGGGCCAATCATCTTATATTATTCAAGAGCAAGAGAAACAAAGAAATCCAGTTCCTGTTGCTCGGGCACGACACGAATATGACATTGATGATTTTCTGGGAGGTATTATCTACATGCAGCGTATACAACACAAAAGCTGCAGCCCTTATAAAGAGCGTAGCTCGTTTATTATACACACCGAGGTGCTAGTTGACGGCTCGTTGGCGAGTGTGGCCATCGAATGGAATTTAAAAAATGGAATTGAAACCAAAACAAAAAGAGAAAAAAAAAAAAAGGGAACGACATGAAAACTGGATGATGTGTCTCTACCTATATCTTCGTTCAACCCATTCGTCAAAGTCGTCCGTGTGGAGCACTCTCTCTCTCTTGTTCGATTGCCTTTTCTTTTTTTCTTTTTTTATATCTCCTCTCATATTCACCTTTAAAAAAAATAAATAAATTGACAGGTTTTTAGTTTTTTTTTTCTTTCTCCGACACAATAAGAATGAAATAACATTTAAGGGCAACGAACGATGGTCAAAGTTTTCGATGAGCCACCCCGTCATAACTCTGTTGTCATGCACACACAAAAAAAAAGCTGACAGTCTCGAACAACGTTTCCTATTTCTTGTTTTATCCAAACGAAAATGAAAAAAAAAAAAAAAAACAAAAAACAAAAACTAGAATGAGAAAAATTATCGAGTCATAATGAGAATAGCCGGTTTCTCTTTTATCTTTGAGGGAGATACGAAACAGTTCCATGTCCCTCTCCAAAAATTGTCTTCATGAAAAGGCCTACCTATAAGGGACACTGTAGACCTTCAACAACAACAACAACAACAACATACACATCAAAAAATGTATATCTACGCAAAGACCTGTTTTGAAATCCAAACGAAAGAAAGAAACAAAAAAAAAAAAGATGATCCCTTCAGGAGCCCAGTTCCTCTTTTGCCTTAGTGTAAATCTCATTTTTCGAAAACGACACCCAGTGTGACACATAGAAACACACAGCGCGGCTTTTGGGGGTACCCGATAAAACGTTAGAGACACACTCACACACACAACATCCTTGATCCGAAAAAGAAACTTTATCGCTATAGCCTCCTTTTAGTTTTAGTTTTTTAAACCCCCCCCCCTCTTGTTTCTTATAGACACAGCCTATAGATATATACCTTTCTAGTGTGCTATGATATACCTTCGTCTCTACCATGTTTCGTTTTTATCTTGAGTACGATGCTTGGAGAAGTATAAAAGGGAATAAAAAAAAATAAAATAAAGGAACTTGTGTGTGTGTGTGTGTGTGTGTGTTTCTCTGCAAACGAAAAAGAGTGTACGTGTGTATAACATTAGAAGACAGCGAAAAAAAGAAAGAAAGAAAGAGACTTTAAAGGCCTATCTCGACGATCTCGAAGGAAAGGTAAAAGAAATAAGAAAAAAAAAACAAGAAACAAAAAAAAAATGAAAATTAATGTCTTACGTACCTGCTGGCGAAGGTTAGAACAAGGAACAGAGTAAGAGAGACTCGAGGCGGTCATAGTCCATGTGTCACCAACTGCTGTCAGCCATCATTATTATGATTTAGTGCCTATTCAAAATGTCGTTTTTCTTTTTTCTCTCTCTCTTTCTCTCTCTTTGTTTCATGTTTCAACTTGATGTTTTTATTTTTCTCTTGGCACTCTTTTTTGTCCCCCCCCCCCTCTGTTTTTTTTTTTTAACGTACTACTTTACGTTCTAGTGTTGCGTGGCTGATGAAAAAGCGAGACAAACGTATTGGGCACTGTGTGTCATTTTTTTAATAACTCAGCACTGCAGGGGAAGAGTCTGAGAGTTGGCCATTAGTGTCATTGCTTGGCCCATCATCCACAACGCTGGCTTATGACTGCGCGCATAAGAGACATCACCTTTTGCAGTAGAAATAAAGATGGGGGGGGGGGGAAACATTAGGCTTTTATCGCGATCAATGAGATCGTCGCGCTCGTTAGCTCCACCTTTGCCGTGTTCCAAAATTGTTGCATTTCTTTATTTTTTGTTGTTGTCACTAACCCCACATGAGACTCGCTCTTCTTTATTATGCTTTCCTGTTTGTCTGCGAAGCTCTGCTCGTGTGAAACGTGTCTCTCCGTATCGTCGATCAAATTTCATTCACGCTCCTTTAGTTGATGCGCAAAACACAATAGACAATAGAGTGTTTTATCAGCCAAGCGTGGAATGCGACTCGTAAAAAGGGGGAAAGAAACATATTTCAAAAACAATTCAATTAGGTAACTTGTGTGCTTTGTTTTTTGCTTGGCTAATTTTCAGCCGTCATAATTCGTATAAGGAAAAGCCATGAAAAAAAACAAACAAACAAAACAAAGCCGCCCTTTATTTTGTTTTATGATTTTCTCGTCTGTAAAAGAAGAAAAGGGAAAACTGTTATGTTAGGACGACACGGAACAGTGAAATTGAGCGTACGTACTGGTAGTTTAGCAGCCAAGTTGATGACCCATCAGCCAAACCTCAATAGTCTTTTACGTGGTTACTTAGCGCGACCCTTGATTTTCAAACTCAAAATAATGCCACAAACAAAAACAAACAATTTTTGTTTTTTAAAAATTAAAATAAAACAATACAAAAATTGTCTAATCGTCCGTCTATCTGGTCCGCTCTCGTAACTCACGTCGCTTAGCCCAGATAGGCCGCGGCTATTTTCCTTAAGCCCAAAAAAAAAAAAAAAATAAAAATAAAAAATATTTTGAACGAACTTGTTTCATGCATACGTAATATCCTTCCCACCTATTTGCCCTTTCAGTGATGGGGCTCTCCTATCGTCTGGCGTTCTACGCGTTTTTTCTCTTCTTTCTATATAGTGTGTTATGGTCGTTTCGTGTGTTTTGTGTGTGTCTCTTGTTGATGATATTAATTTTCGGTCGCGGGAAAAGACGCATCCCCTTACATGGCCGAGACGACGACAAGGGACCAGCAATGATCAACTGATCCTGTCTCCAGCTCGGGCCCCGTCTTCCATTTCTTTTGCCTTAAGAAAACTCATCATTGATTTATCGGATTTATTTCAGTTTTGAAAAGGCGTTCTTCTTCTCTTTCTTTTTCTTTTTTTTTTTTCAACGGGGACTTTTTGTTATTCACTTCACAAGGTTTCCCTCCCCAAAAAAATAATCTATTTAGTGTCTCACTCGTGAGCCACGTTATCATCTGTTGCGCGTTTCTCATTTGATAAATGTTCAATCAAGAGAGGGCCAAAAAACAAAAAAAAAAAAAAAGAAGTCCTTGTCCATGATTTGAAGAAATTCCACCTTCTGGGTGGGCGCTAAAAGTCGTTAACTCAAGGGTAAATATTTATCACGAAATCATGCAGACAATTATTCCAGACGGCTAGAAACATAACCAATGTTCAATGGACAGAAAAAAAAAAAAGCTTTGAACGCAAACAGCATACCATTCGAAAATTTTGACAGACGTGCAAACAATCGCGTACACGGGAGAAATTAAAAAAAAAAAAAAAAACCAGTTTGTCCCCTTTGCCATTTTTGATTCTTATTGAGAGAGTCGTCAATCAAGTTATGCTGACGGGCATCGTTGCGCGGCAGCTAAGTAGTGAGAACGCACGCGCGCAATCGACCCAGGCTTCTTTCGCGGCCTTTCTGAAGAGAGAGAGAGAGAGAGAGAGAGAAAGGCCTGTAGAAAAACAGCCAACTGTTATTATACGTTTCTTTTCTTGCTATTGAATGAGTCGTCGCGCAAATATGTGCGCAACTGGACAGCTTGACAGCCGCCCACACGTTTGGCTTCCTTTAAAAAAAAAAAAAAAAAAGGTGGAAGGTCCCCTCCGCTTTTCGCCACCCCGTTGAGCTGCAAAAATGGAGGGACGGATCTCTCTGCTGGAAACATAGTCCAGTTCTTTTTCCATTCATTCTTTTTGTTTAACAATGTCGTCTCTTTTATTTTGCTCCGGGTGAACCGGTTCTTTTCTTCGCGTTGTCGCATAAAAAATCGCACCGTAATGTATTATAAGGGCTCGCAATAGAGATAGAAACATATTCATATATATATATATATATATATATATATATTATACACTACGTTTCTATTTGTGGAATTGAGCCGCACAAAAGGTGAGTGCTCGCTCTTTTATTTATTGCTGCGCGTGGGTGTGACGCAAACGGCCCTCCTTTTTAAAATTTTTTCTTTATACTTTGAACAATGGACAATAGCACCAGCAAGTTCCTCTGGCCACACTCCTTTTTCTTTCAAAAGTGGACTGTTCTATTTAGAAGCGAAGTTCATATCTATCAGGGGGTTTGAATAAGAATCCATACGTATGAATGTAACACGGCAGAGCGTCTAATGTTGTTACGGGGTCAATATACCCGGAGAAATATGCCTTAGTGGGTCCCAACGTTTTTGCAGTGGGATTTTATCAACTTATAGACGTGTTCCATCCAACAGGAGAAAAAAAAAAAAGAAAATCAAAAACACCGGGTGCGACCTCCCACTGCTCTCTCTCTCTCTCTCTCTCTCGTTTTCAGCTGCGTTAAGATGAAAGGGAAAGAAAAAAAAACTAGTTTTTATTTTTGTGGGGGGGTTCTTCTAATTATTTTTATTTACAGTTAAAAGACTTGTGTCGTTCTCACTGAACTGCTTGCGTCGATAGAAATTGCCAAAGCAAAAATCGGAGTAGACACGTCTTAACGTCTTTATGTCCTTATACGTCATTTAATCTTATTTTCGGAAGAAAAATGGATGAAATGAAGTAAAAAAAAAAAAAGACTAACGCAAATGATGTTGAAGAAAAATCGAATTGAACAATCATCGTTCACTCGGTCAAAGTATAAATAGATTTTCGGTGATGGTATTTATATACTCAAAATAGAATGCTTGTTCTTTCCTCTTGAAATTGTTGTCGTCAATTGACCGTGTGTGATTGAATCAGTGGTTCAAACCCTCGGTCAATCAATCGATAGGAAAAAAGAAAAAAAAAAGAAAAAAAAAAGCGGGTGAGAGTGCGCATTCGGGGTGGGGTCTTGATTGAATCACACAATCGAGTGGATCCTATACCAGCAGCAAGTTCGTTTGCTTTTTTTTTTTTTTTTCTCTTTCTGTGTACGTCCAACTACTGGATGGTTAGATTCACGAGGGTCGCGGGATTGATGTGAAGAAGGGAAAAAATAAATCTTTTTTTTTTTTCTCGGATAAATACATAAGGGAATCAGCCGATTGAAGGGTCCCGTTATATTCCCGAGACGGACGAGGGGGGGGGGGAAGAAATCTAGAAATATCCCAATTTTTTTTTATTTCTTACTATTATATTGTGTGTGTGATGTGTGGCTGCATTCAGCGTTGAAGATATTGGTTGGGAACATAGGGAAGGAAGAAATTGAAAGAGGCCACGTATAGGTCAACATTGTTGGCCAGCATTGAGAGCTGACCTTTTTGCACCGCATATCAGCGGGAGAGAGAGGGGGGGGGGGACCGGGGGTCAATTGGCGTTACGGACGCGTGCCATATCTCTTAAACATATACGTAGACGACGTTCGGAAAAAAAAAATCGCTTTCCCCTCGCTATTCATCTCACTCCCCTTCTTCTTTTCCCTTCTGTCCCCACTCCAGTTCTATGTTAAAGTCTTTGTGGAGTCGATTCAACAGCTGTGTCCACCACTTCAAAATTTCTCTGCCACACGTATTGTATATATATATATATATATATTCCTATTCTTTTATTATGTCGGGTTGTCCACACGCCCTAACACACACACACACACACGTATATATATATATTTTATAATAATATACTCCGCTGCTATTGTTAAAGATGTTGTAACCCCACAATTGAGTTTTTTTTTTTTTTAAAACCCGGGTGCATCTCCACTGACCCGAACGGACGTTATGTCCCTTTTACGTACACAGGGTAAAATGGGTAAGGGGGGGGGGGGGGGTAGGTTAAAAGTATACGCAAATTTGACTACCTATATCATTTTCGGTTACGTAGTAGTTTTAAAACTACCCTGTTGTTTTTTATTTTTTACTCTGTATTTAGAAGGATAGCTTTGCCGTTTCTTTTTGTAAGTAATTGCCGCCTTGTTTACAGGCAAAAAAAGGCAGCTGATTGAATTAGCACCCAGACTTAACGAGCTTGTTTTCCAATGCGTTTTCGTGTGTGTGTGTGTGTGTGTGTGTGCTGGTGAATATCGCCAACGGATGATAACTCGAAAATAGGGAAGGCACTGTGGGATTTCCTGTGTGTGTGTGTGTCGCTGCCTATGCTAATGAAGCACACAAAGGTGATTGAATAAGTTGGGAAACCGAAGCTTTGCCCCAAACGACATAGTCTCACTTCCGCCTAGTGTTTTTTTTTTTTTCGAAATCGACTCCGATTACCAGCAGCACGAAAACAGTTTACGCATTTCTAATGAACGCTGATTTCCTAAGTCTACGAGGAAGACATTTGCATATTTACTTTTAATAGGCTCAATTGTTTTATAGAAGGAAAAACTTCAATCAATTTGAAATCGATCAGACAGAGTTTTAGCGAAAATTTAATTTTTTTAAAATAAAGCGATCAATGGCGCCAGAAATTGAACGTTAAGTTTGCCCGGTCGGTTTTCTTTTGAGAGGCCTATGTGTTATGAAAACCTTTTTTTTTTTTCTATCTAATTTTTGCCTCTTGTTAATTGAGGCGGCTTTTTATATTCACCTCCTCCGCGCAGACACAAAGATATCCGGCAGCGCAAAAACGAAAAGGAAATGCTTTTTTTTTTTAAAAAAAAAAAAAAGATTTTTTGTTTTTTACGACTGTTAAGTGGGAGGAGTTATTCATTTCCCCACTCCGGTCCTAAAAAAAAAAGACTACCGATGAGGGATAATTCAAGTACATTAAAAAAAAAAATAATAATAATGCAACATAAGCCTTCCGCCGCGTCCGTCTATAGAAAACAGTGGGCCTGTTTTGGGGGACTCAGATGTCCAAGAGCATCCGACACGCTATTCTCTTGTACGTTGTTTGAAGAACGTGTGGGGGTCGCGTGATCGATTTCTATCTGTGTGTAACACTTGTCCCAAGCGCGTTTGCCCTATCCATCATCATTTAAACGGAGAACACAGACAAAAGCTTTATCCCAATATTGAGTCGCGATAATGGACGGCCATCGCTCACACGAGAACTGATCGCGTGCGTCGGGTAATCCTCGGCCAATGCTCTCCTATCTCCCCACATTTACCAGTTAAAAAAAAAATACAAAAATTTATAAAATACAAAAAAATAAAAAAATTAACTGTTACGCGATTGGCGCCAGGATGAAAGACACGGGCCAGTCGATGGCCAGATTTATTGGACGAAAGGTGTAGTATATTTTGTTAAAGGTAAACGCCCTTCTTTTATTTTCTACCTTCGACTCGAAGAAGGGGAGGGGGATGTGTACCTTTTCTTCTCTTCGAGTTGTATGTATTTTTTAATTCTTTTGTCTTTGGCCCCGCTTACCGATAAGACCTCCTATAACGTAAGCCGGGCGAAAAAGCGATACCTGCAAAGTTAAATACGCCGGCCTTTTTTTTTTTTTTTTTTTTCGGACTTTCTCCTCCCACTTTTCGGTTGTCTCTTTGTGTGTATATTTCATTTTATTACAAAGTGCGGTACTAATAGAGGATTGAGAAAGGGGAACAGTTAATTAGGGATAGATATGGAACACACGAAAATAAAATAAAGCGGACATGATTTTTGTCGGGGCGGCGAGTGCGCAATTTTGATCCGGAGGGTTCACAATTGCAAGCTCTCAAAATAAGGAGCCTGTTGGTGTACGTAACGAGATCGGCTTCATGTCGCGACACGCAGACCGACCTCATTAACTATTACCGCGCGCTCGTTTGTGTCTGTGCACGAGAGAATTCTGTAGAAAGAAACAAAAACCGAAGGGGGGGGGGGGGGGGGGAGAAGCAAAGTAAAAACAAGGAAATCGATCAGGTCGTAAACGGCACGTTTCATTTAAGAAAAAAATAAAACAAAAAAAAAACATAAAGGTAATTAGGTAAAGGGCCCACACCAGAACTGTAAGAGCCTCCAATCCCAGCACGCGCGCTCTTATGTGTTTTTGAGCTTCCTGTTTTTCTGTTATTCTTCTTACTCACCTCTTGTTACTCGCCTGTTATTGGCCAAGGCGTGGCAAAGTCCTTTAAAAACACGAGCGTCGTATTTGAATCACGAACGATCATTATGCAGCATTCGTTTTTATTATTGACTTAAAATAAGAAAGAGAAATGCTTTAATTGCTCGAACAAAAAGCAACAAGTGTAATTTTGAAAACAAGCGCCCTTTTTGCTAACCCGTGTGCGTGTGGCTTATGTAATGCGAGTTAATTGAATCCCGGTGACCCATGTTCGACAAGCCCTGTCGTCCCATTAGAGATTTAATTGGTGGCGCCTCTGTACGTCGTGTTGGGCTCTTTTTTTTTTTTTCTTCTTTTAGTGTCTTGTGTTGAAGAATAGTCGGTCACGAAAATCATTTGATCGGAGTAGAAGAAAATAATGCGATTTCAACCATTGGTGTGTTGCAATTTTTGATTGGAAACAAAACAGACGTATGAGAATGCCCACCCAACGTCATGTATTTATTTTTTAAGGACATTAGTGTTTTCAATGAATAAGCATTAGGCAACTTTTCTTTCTTGTTTTTGTTTGTCCAATTTTATTGATTTGGGTGGTTTGATTCTCCATCGATTTTTGGAATTATTGAATTGACGTATTCAAATCAACCCTCCCCAACTGGTTTTGAACGATTGACAGCAGCGGTCTCATTTCATTTTTACAGACGGCAATATTTTATGAAATGCACTCCAGTTGCGATAGTTTCAAAACAAAAACAAAAAAGTTGGCGTCGCTCTTTTGTTTGTCGTTTTCTCCGATTTCGGAGCGTTTTTGCGCAACAAAAAAGAATGAACCGAAAAAGGGCGAAAAACCGACTGGTCGGTGATATTTTTAGCTTTTGCCTCCCTCCCCCTCCTTTGAAAAAAAAAAAAATGCTTTGTGTCTCTGCGTGAGCGCGCGTGTGTGGCGTGGATGTGTCCCGCTGCGGTCTGTTTAACAAAAAAAAAAAAAAAAAAAGAACCGAAAATGTGAAGATGAAAACAAAAAGGGAAAAGACAAGTCAAAGACAACAGGCTCTCAAGGATGGAAACGACCCATGATGGAACTCATTTTTTTTTTTTCTTTGGAACAAAACATTAAAAAGAAAATTAGGGCCACGCCCCAACACTCAAAGAAACGTCGTCGACAAAAAAGCGCATACGGTTAAAACTAATAATAAAAAAAAAAAAGAGCGTTTTGCAATGAACGAACGAAGGGTTAAAATCCACGGTGTTGTGAGGTTACGATAACACGGCGGCAATTTCAAACGCCTTCGGCTTTTTGTTTGTTTGCGGCGGAAGGTAAAAAAAAAACAGCATCCGCACGCTTCTTTTATATTTTTTGTCGGCCTTTTTGTTTTCTATTTTCATTTTACTCCATCCGCATTTTGTTGTGTGCGCTTGAAAGAGACAGACGACTGGCATTGTACGTTATAAGAAATCGCGCAAGGCGGACACAAATCATTCAAAATAAAATTTAAAAAAAAAAGGGAAATTGATGATTTAAATAAATAAAAGAAGAAAGAAAAAAAAAAAAGGCTTCTCCGTTCGAAGAAAAAAATAGAAAACGTTGATGTCGTTACGAAGGCCTATTGATGAATGTGACGAAAGAAGTTGGACGTGGCTCGCATGGATCACAGTCTCATCTGCGATGGACAGGGAAAATTGGGTCTTGAAACTTATTTTTCCAGCTGAGAAAAAAGAAAGAAAGAAAGAAAGAAAAAAAGGTCTGAAGCTTTTTGAAGAGGAGAAAGAGAAGTGGTCGTCGTTGATGGATCGTCATCTGAATATAAATCAAGGCGCGGATGTATAGCTGGCAGCACATTTTGATACGAGGGGCTACCTTACAAGGCCAGTATCAACATTGGGAAGGGGGGAGGGGGGCGGGCGGGAGGAACGACCCCAAACGAACAGACGGGAGGTAGGTAGGTAAAAAAAACAAAAAGGAATATACATAAACACTAGACTGCTGAATGATCAAGTTGATTGTCTTGCTGGATGCAACTTCTTTTCTAATGGACTTGTATACGGAGGAGATGAGGAATGCGAGACTCTTGTCGTGTTTGATAATGGAGCCAGCGTGCCATCTCGCGTACACACACACACACACACACACACCATGCTTCTTATTCTTTTTTTGTTTTTGTTTTTTTCGGGTTATATAAATATATAAAAGGTGATACAGGGGAATGTGGCCTGTCAACGTGATTCATGCCACCAGAGGCGCAACTGTCATTGCTTATACTGTCTCTCAGTCACAAGCCCTTATTTATATATACAGGATATAATTGATCGACCAATCAGACAGGCTCCTACACGTTTATTCTTCTTTTTTTTTCCTTCTTTTATTCTTCTGATGTCGTCTCCTTAGATTTTGTTTTTTCCTTTCTTTCTCTTACCTTCACCATTTTCTGCCCCCCCCCCCTCTTCTTTTAAGAGTCGATGTTGCCTGATGTGTTCGAGTGTCGCCCAGTCAATCCATCAATCGCATCAAATTTTAATCCACCTCGCTACATCTGTAGACGTACATATCCTATACACGTAGAACGCATCACAAAGGACAATGAAAAGACACACACACGAAATAAAAGGCCAGAAATTATATAAGAGAATTAATAAAAAAAAAAAAGGATATCCGGACAGGGTAAGATTTGTACAACCAAATGACGAGCTTTGATTGATAACACGGAGGTTCAGAAATGAGTAGTAAGGTCATCGGATTTTATTTGTATTTTTATTTTTTGAAACATGCCCCAACAAACGTCTCAAGTGCCTCCATAGTTCTGAAGTGAGGCTGCTGGACTATAGACTTTGTAGACCTTTATTGATCAGCTCCGTATAGGAGAGAGAGGATACAAATGTTAGTTGGAAGAGCTGAGGGGGGGGGGAGGGAGGAGGTAGTAGTAAATGGATGGAGGGAAGTGTATGCCATCATGAAAGATCTTTCGGGCAAGAGAGAATAGCATATATAGTAACCGGGGATTCTTTAACGGTTATGGCGCCGGCTTAATTGCTTGCCCCTCCTCCACGGGTTCATGAAAGGTTCAAATTGGGGCTAAGGAAAAGAAAGAAAGTGTGTGTGGGTGATATGGCAGCCGTTCGTTTGTAGTCCGTATGTGCCCAAAAACTATCGACAATGGCTAATAATTCTTGTTGGCCTTGTCGCGTTTGTGTCGAAGTATAAGAAAAAAAAAAGCATAGATCGTATACAAGGAAAAAAAAAAAAAAAAAAAAAAAAGAAAAAGGTACAAATAAAAAATCAAAAGACTCAAAAATTCATGTAGCGGCTAATGCGCTTGTTTGGCTCTGGAAGAGCCCCGCAAGACGCTCGTATAAGAGAAGAATAGGTTCACAGCTGAAGGCATTTACAGGAGCGTTAAAAATCACACGAGGGCAAACGC
This sequence comes from Daphnia carinata, assembly GCF_022539665.2. NCBI lineage: Eukaryota > Metazoa > Arthropoda > Branchiopoda > Diplostraca > Daphniidae > Daphnia > Daphnia carinata. The sequence continues at coordinate 7,049,446 of NC_081336.1, read as the reverse complement.
TTTTCTTTTCATTCGAAAATTCGAACAAAAATCAATAAGCAAAACAGCAAAATGGGTCGTTTGTCAATCATCAATACGGTTTTTATGGGCTTGTTGTTGCCTGAAAATTTCTATTCTTATCAATGCGCTAATGGCCTTGCGATGTATTTCCTGTTGCCATTTTATTTTCTAGATTTTTTTAAAATCACGGAATGTTCAGAATTCATTTTAAGAAAAAAGGCACATGAAAATTGGCCGCCCATCGAATTAAAACGAACAAACTCATAGCAGTGGGGCACGATATGCCGTTTGATGAGAATCGTGTTTAATGAATTGCTCGATGATTTGTTAAGCTAATAAAACGCCACTGAAAAGAGAGAGGAAAACGCGTTATAAATCTAAAAAAAAAGGGGGGAAATGAGCACGTGGGCGATCATGTTTGATGATTTATAGGCGACGAACGACACGTTGGCGTGCACGTCATATTGTTACACACACACACACACACACACACACAACGATGATTTGAACAAACAGTCAGGGCCCTATATTGTCAATCGGCTCATAATGCATAGAGGGAAAGGACTCATCATATTATGACGTGATACAGTGGCGCAGCCATCGTCAGACAGGAAGCCATAACCTCATTAGTTAGCCCGGTTTTCTATTTTATGGGGAGGACGATGCATCATCATCATTGCGCTGCAATCATATCGTAAATTTTACAAATAAAAAAAAAAAATACTAGGCTGTTTCCTCTCCTATGACAATCAGTCGCCCGTGTACAAATAAATAACTGGGGACCGCCTTTCACCACCCAAATCTTATGATCCTTGATTTTTTTTAAATTTTATTATTCTATAGAAAAACAATAAATGTAATCAAATAAAATGCGTGTGTGGCTTTTGTGTCGTTATTAGGGACAGCTTTCTTTTCATTATGCAGGTAAAAAAAAAAATAAAATAGAAAAAAAATGATTGACATAGGTGCTATATAAAGTCTGCGGTATCCTGCATTTCCTGTCGCGCTAAATTTGAAAATGCAAGCAGGGGGGGGAGGCAGCGCAGGTTTTTACCTATTGATATCGAGTCTATGATTTGTCTCCACTTTTTACAATGGCCCCTGTGTCGTAAATTGTGTCCCGATGGCTGTTGATTATGTTCGTCTGTTTGTTTTTTTCGACTTGCCGTTCCAGTTATTCGTCGAGTACATAATTCCCTTTTTTTTTTTTGATTGGCAGCGAGGACATTTGGTGACGAAATGTTCCCATCAACACATTTCAAATAATAAAAAAAGAAACGAAAGGAAGGAAAAAAAAAAAAAAAAAAAAAAAAACGATAGCCGTCGCCATCCAACCTGATTACATCCCTCTTTCCCAATCAAGTTTTCCCACAATACCCAAAAAACTGTATCACAGAAGAAAAATGATGATAATCCCAAGTCGTTTGGTCCGTTTTTTTTTTTCTAAAAAAAAAAAAGGTTTAAACAAGGATTTCTAAGAAGAAAAAAATACAATTCAAACATGACACTTGACGGATTCATATTTGATTACGTATCGGACACGGGCGAAATGTGACGGAATTTTCAGCAACGCATCGATCCCGATGGCTTTAAAATCAAAAAGAATAAAGACATCGATAGACGAAAGGAAAAAAAACAAAAAATAACAACAAGGGTGGCCATCAATTTAGGACCGGTTTTTCGTTTTGCCACAAACCTATTGTCATTTGTTTTTGTTTGTTATGTTTTTTGCTGAAAAATATCGGGATTGTACACGAATGTGAAATTTTTTTAGCTGCTAATTCGATATTTCCTTTTACATTTGCAGCCAATGAGAATTGGGATTTTCAAATATGAAGGCGAAACCCAAATGCCAACGCGAGGCAAATGAGAAAAACAAACAAAAACAAACAGAGCCAGTCTTTTGATGAACTCAACTGTCGGTCGTTATAAATTGCATGTCGTTATTGGCTCGTTATAAAACGGCTGCTGTTTTCATTTGACTCTCTCGCCATGTTTGTCATGAAAACTTGTAATAGAAACGACAGATGTTTTTTGTTGTTGTTATGAAGCACAAAGTTTTTGCTGTAGATAAATACTGGAACACAATTTTCTCTTTCTCCAGGTATCATAATCTGCCTTGCAAACTACTGTATGTGCTGTGTGCACACACACATAGCGAATGAAACATTTCCAGTGGTGCAGCATTAAAAGAAAATGCGATGGCGATGTTTGATGCATTCTTAATGTACCCCCCCCCCCCCCCATTCCCTCCACCCTATACGAGAATTAGGTTTAGAAAAATGTACAAGAAGATCTTCTTGTACACGATCCCATAAAAGCTGCTTTCCATCATATTTCACACCTGAACAGTTCAGGTATACCAACCAGCAGGGGAGCTCTTCCTATTATTCCTTCCGCTGTGTATAGCCATAGACTTAAGCCGTCCATCCCCCCCCCCCTTTTTTTCAATTGACCTTATACAGACATAAGAGACTATATGTTTATGAATAACCAAAGTACCTTTAGAGATAGAGAGAGAAAGAAAAGACATCGGTTACAAGGCTGCAATTTATATACCCAGAGATTGAAATTGTTTGAGCCGATATGACCCCACCGCTGTGTCTCTATACGCTCAAAGAGAACAGTAGGATTTTCATGGGATTTTTCTTTTTTCTTTTTTTTTTTTTTGCGTCTTGGCCGGAAGAGAGGGACTGTATAATAAAAGACATTCCGAATTCCGGAGGTTTTTCTTCTGTTGTTATATTCCTTTTAGTTTTTCGCCCGTGTTGTTGGAGCTAGCTCAATCGGGTGCAACCGTATTTTTAGATAGGGGAGGCATATTGGATGTTACAAATCTCACAGATGCGGATGCATTTATGGCCTAGAAAAAAAAAAGGGGTAGAAGCACGTTGTAAAAATGTGTCCAGCCATCCGCAATGTTGTCCTTTCCCTATGCGCATCGGGGTTAAAAATGTAATAGGAAAATGAGGGTTAGAGCCATCAGCAAGCCGATCAGAGATGCTGCTGTGCCCTATAGCAAACAATAACATACAGAAAAAAGAGAGAGAGAGAGAGGGTGGATAAAAGCAAGCGTTGGCTTTGATAACATTTCTCATCGAATACGCACACCCATACGAAAGGCCTACAGTTCTGCTAATGTCGACAACATTGACGATGACCAGTCGTCCAAGAATCCGCAGGAACAATAGCTTCCCCCCGTATATATCCGGGTCGCGTTCGTGTTAGACGACGTGGCTCGCGTCGCTGCCTCAATTTGATTAGTCCACCCCCGTCCCTCTCTCTGTCTCGTGACCCCCATCACTCGTTCATTTCTCGTCGGTATTTATTTATTTATTTATCGATATTAGTTCTACACCGTGGAGTCCCCCCGCGTTATATGCACATTCCCCTGTTTACTGTCCCAAGGCCTGTAAGCTCTCACGTCTAAAAAGCAATTTTCCCTTTTTCTAGACTGACCATCCACGGCAGCTTTCGAGATTTTTTAGGATGTGAGGCAGATTTTTTTTGAGGGTGGGTTGAGTGTATGTGTATGGGGGGTGGGGGGGGAGTTTCGGGAAGTATGTATATGTGTATAAACAGAAGAACGGACACATACGTCGTTTCTGGAAATGGTTTGCCAACACGCAATCCAGACGCAATGTATTACGCACGCGACCCGCATTCAGCCGTATACACACAAGTCTATCGGCAGTCCACGCAAACAAGCGTTTCTTCGTTGAACAGGAACCAACAAAAATGATGTTTCATTTTTCCGCTATTTATTTCGATCCTTTTGGTTTGGGCAGTTTTCAAATGGGGCGTATCTTGTTACGTGCCTAACTTGAATTTCCCAACGGCTGTCAATCGTTTCTTTTTGTTGATTGAATCGAACCGGGCCTGGCAAATCAAATGGTCAACTCAGAAAATGCCCTTATAGAAACTCTGGACCGGGACGCATTTCGGGGTCGTGTGTAAACGTCATCAGCGAATGCATATACGTATAAGTTTCTTACGTTAAATCAGAGGATCATTGACGCCCTTTAGCATTCCCCCCTTTCTTTTTCCCCAGCGAGGCCTGTCATTAGGCCTCGTTAAGGCTCACGAACGCTCTCTCGCTTTTCTCCTGGCCTAACTCGTGGTGGGTTGTTTACTCATCAATAAAAAACGCCATGACGTGGATATCTAACAAAAAAGAGCTCCGTTTTTTAGCTTGGTCGATCTGTTTCTCTAATTCTCTAGTCCCTCAATCTGATCCTGAAAGAAGGGGGGAGATGGCAGCTCATCAGCTGTGTCTTTTTTGGCTATCTATAACGATGCAGCGTCTTATGTATTTATACATCTATATTTATACAGACATACGTTGGGACTTTTTTTTTTTTGTATGTGTTCCTTCCTATTCCGGCAGTGGCAGAGGGGGGAGGATCAAGAAGCCCTTGTATTTAGTGTGATGCATCGTATAGAAAGAAAATGGCCATTGTTTATTTAGTCATTGACTAAAAAAAAAAAAAAGAGAGAAGCAAAGCCGAAGGCGAGTGTTCAAAAAAAGGGAAGTCAGGTCTTCGTTTAATTAGAGCGCGAGCCAGTTGAAGCTGGACGAGGTTAGATGGGGGACAAAAACAAAACACATTGAGAAGGGGATGACTGGCAGCTGGACCAAAAATGAACAATCAACCCTTTTTTTTTTTTGTGTGTTCTCCCCGAACTTCCGTCTCTCACTCGAAGATGTTATTCTTACCCGAAAGCGAAAGAAAAATGATCTATATAGGGCCTTCAAATAAAAAAATAAAAGAAAACCTTAGTGTAGTATTGATATTATTTTTTTGATACATAAAGAGAAAAAATAAAATAAGTTGGGAAGATTTTATATTTGGCTGCGTTTGTGTCCAGCTGGTCTTTCATTAATCACGTTCGCACAATAGACATTAGTGTGTTCTTAGTAATTACCGTACTTTGTCCAGCCACCCTAAACTTTCGTGTGTGTGCGTTCCTTCTAATTGAAATTCTTTCTGTCTGGCAGCCTCTCTCAGCCACGCTATAAAACTAACCGAAGAGTTACGTGTCCATATAAAACTCGTCCTTTTCTTTTTTCTTACGAATTTTCGTTCATCATTTCGAAAAGAAAAAAATGTGTTACTTAATATTCGATGAGGGGCCTACGAAGAGATTGTCATCGATTCGCTATCTCTTTCCTTTTCCATAGAGCTTTTTTTGATGTAATAATAGCACTACTAGTTTGTATTGTATGGAAGAGTATTGATAATCGATCGGAACCCTTGTGATTTTTGAAGGGGGGGTGGTGACACAACAACAAAACACAATAACAGGGCGCACATAAGAGATAGACACAGAAAATTGGTATGTCATTGGTTGAGTTATTGTCAATAGAATTTTTTCTTTTTTCTATGTGTATGTGTAATACAAACACGTCTAGCAGAACAAACCGGATCGGAAAATGCTCTTCGTTTGGTTATTGTAACAGACGCCGGATTCTTTTCTAACTGGGCAGCTGAATGTGTCTGTGCCGAACTATGGGAGGTTAGGTTAAAAGTCTCCGAGTGAGGGGTTGAACGAGAGGGTGTGGTGAAAACGACATGAGGATTCACAGATGGCTCATCGTCATTTTCGTTTCTATCCATTTAAAATGGATGCGCATCCGTATAGCGAGGCGAACACATATAAAGCAACGTGAAGGGGGTTTCAGCTGGACGAGAGGGGGATCGTCCATTGGGCCGCAGATAGCCAAAAGTGGTAAAAAGAGACAGACAGATATCAAGAGAGAGAGTTCCATCAAGCGCAGCAAGCCACCAACAAAAGGCTAAAAAGGATTAGTGTATTCCCGATCTTTTTTCAGATGACACCCCTTTTTGGCTACAACGAACCCTCTTCACATATGTGTGCGCCCAGTCTAACGAAAATCCTTGCCCGCTAGGGAGGTTAGTTGTCTAATTTTTTTTTTTTTTTTTCCGGACGAATATTGTGTCAGTTTGTCCAATAACAAGGTGACATACTATATGACCGGTCAAAGAGTTCATCTCGAAATACACGTCGTTCCAACGTGCCACCCCCCTCTTCTCAATCGAGTAGGATGGAAGACAAAAGCTTTTCATATGCCAGGCCATCCGAACGTGGGGCTTTTTCTTAATTGGAAATTCCACGTCCGTCTCTGACGATTGGATTTTTTTTGTGTGTGTATGTTGCTGTTGTTGTCCTTTGCACACGTCATTCGATAGCCTCTTACGAGTCAAAAAAGGACCAACAGCCAATAATGAAACGGAAGCGGTTCTTGATAGATCTTTATTATTGCGCACTCACTGAAAAAAGAGAAGGCCAAAATAAGGATTCTCTTATTTCCGGCACAAGAAAGTTTTTTTTTTTTTTATATATATATATCTGACGATTCGTCATCAAAAGAGAAATCATTAGAAACTTACGAGTTCAGATGAAAAACTTGCAAAGTGAAACGCATACAGGCGATAATCAAATTTGGCTTTATTGCAATCAATTTGGATTCGAATAACTCAAAAACCGCAAGTCGTATGATAAAATAAAATTCATTTTCAGAATCCTCGTTTCATTTCCTATTTAAATAATATATATTTATAGCTAAAAAATAAGATTTTGAAGGAACAAAAAAAAAATTAAAGGAAAGTCGGGCTTATTTTCGTCGGGCTTATTTTTGAAACCCGATTTTTTTACGTGCAATCATATTGGACTCAAAATTCAATCAAATATAACCTAAATTTAACGCTGATTCTGAATAAATTATAAGCTCCTCTCTCAATGATGTGGTTTTCGATTAAAATACCAAAAATTGGGGTCGAATAGCGTTCGTTTTGTTTTGTTTTGTCGCTTTCTCTTGCGATGTGTGTCTTGCACATCGTTCTCAAAAGCGATGGTTCCAGCTGTCGAGAAGATCATTAGGATTATTAGTGCACGAGTAGATAGAGAGCAGCCGCAGCCAAAGATATGAGGCACAACTGCCCCCTTCAGAAAGTGACTGAAAGAGACGCAAAAGCTGGACGCATTTCTTCCTTTTGCCTCAACTATTACGTAGACACACAGCACACATAGCTCGTTACGGCTTAGCAAATGAGCAGCAGGCCCATGTTTTGCCTCCATTATTCTTTCTGTTTCGATCATTTCAAAAAAAAAAAAAAAAAAAAGAGCAAAAAAAAAAAAAACTATTTCTAGAAAAACAAATAAAAGACAGGCGCAAAAGACAGACGAGTCGATTCATCAACTCATTGCGACGCTCACTTATGCGCTGGTCAACAAGAAAAAAAAAAAAGTTGAGCTTTTTTTTCAACGGCCAATTGGCCTTTTCTCCGACAGCACTCCATCATTCTTAACGGAAGGAGTGCAAAGCCGCCCCTCTGTGTTTTGCTAAAAGCACAGGGCTGCTAATCAGTTCATCATTATCGACGTGTCACGCGCCGCTGCTGTTAGTCCCTTCAAACATTTCCAGCATTTTTTTTTTTTTTATGGATCTTTTTTTCCACTGCACAAAAACAAAAGTCTCTTGTTTTTTTCTGTATATGTGTAGGCACAAGCGTAACGAACGCACATCCTAAATAATTCATCTATTCGAGACATACAGACAAATAGCTTGTTGTTATAACGGCAAAGGGGTAGGCATATGACTGGCCATTTGCATATCTCGAGAAGGCAATCGAAACCTCTTTTACGATGACGAAGCAGACGAGGGCATTTATTTTCTAGAAAAGAAAAATACTCAAGTGAGAATGAAAAGGGCCATTTGAGTTTGAACCATATGCCACACACGCTCCTGTGGTCCCCCTCGCTCCCGACGTTAGGTCGCTTCTATCTTATCGGGCGTCATGTAATTATGCTTATTTACTGACACACGGCTCACTGCGTAGGCCTAACACCCCCGTCTACTAAAAAAGAGCTGCTGACGCTTATACGAGTTGAACAGTCCTCATGCAAAATAGGCTATTATAACCGAACGTAAACATACAACGTTTCAGCTGTTTCAAAATCGGGACCGACGATCTGTTCGAGCACACATCCTAAAATATGTTGGCTTCTCAATCCATTTTCTAGGGGATTTTTTTTTATATCATTTTTTATTTGGGGAATGGCGATGCTATTTGCGATACGTCTGTCAAACGGATAAACGGGCCAAACGAATGAATGATTTCCTTTCGTCCTATCGCAATCAAAAAGGATTTGACAGTGACGTATAGTATCAGATCGGTTGAACCCTCTAGAAAAGAAAATGAGAAGACAGTTGACAAGGAAGCAACTGGCGAAAAACATTCTCCAGCAATACGCGTAGGAGTGTGTGTGTGTGTATACGGCTCGTTTTACCCTCCCAACTAAATATAGAAATAGATGTAGTAATGCCAGCACCATCGACGATGGTCTTAAATGTCTTCAACGAGCTGCTCTATTTTTCTTGAAGAGGGCGGAGGAGGAACGCCGACGATGCGTTCTCAGAAAGAAAAAAGAAAGACAATCTTTGACATCAGAAAACGTTTGTTATGATTGGCTGGTCATGCGGAAAAGTGCCGCTGGATGCTTCTCCTTCTTCTCCCCCCCGCACAAACAGGGCGAAAACACGCGGACAGTTTTCAAATGCACATCGGCCCCGCATAACAAATTTTCGAATTTTCTATTAATAAATGCGCTATTTCCTTCCGAGCCGCATCGAATGTCATCAATCGTCTTTTCTTTGTTCAAAACTCTCTGCAGTTATTTCAGTTTGTGTCAAACGGTCAGACGATGTACTTTTGTTATGGGCCAATAAACGTTTTAACAATAGCGGGGGAACAAGTCGAATAGCGACATCAATGATGTAAAAAAAAAAATAAAATAAAATTCTATACGGGATATGGTAGATGTACACAAGAAAAAGGCGGGTGAGCGTGGACAACCACAGCAACCGCTTGTTCCAAACACCGGTTCATGTGTCTGCGCTATGTGTGTAGACTTTGCGCCTCTGTTTTGTGTATATACAAACATACCGTGGTATACACACACACATAGACATACATACACCGGTCGGCGTTATGAATGTTTACATATATTTATATATAAATTACATATAGATACGATAAACAGATTTATGAACAGCCAAAGCGCAAGGTTTCAAACAGCTGTTTACACCAGAACTGCAGCCTTCGAAAAGGGAGAAAAAAAAAAAAGACATTAGACGTCCACAAACATCGTACATATAGCCTACATCCAAAAATAGACAAACGGCTTCGTCTTTATGTATGATGATGATCATGTCCTTCTTCTTTGTACTCTCGTTTTCGCCATATCGGACCTCACTGGACAACTAACCGAATCAAAAGTGGGGAACATGATCTATTTTATACACAGTTATACACAGAGAAGAAGCAATGATCGACATTCAATAGATACATAGGCCCTTTTTTCCGGTTTTATTCAGTACAACATTTCCGCCCTCATGTCCATTAATTTTGAACGACTCTTCCGTATTGAATTGTGAAATTGAGAGATCTCTCTAACAAAAAAAAAAAATGTTTTGATTGAAGCAGATGATGGAGCACCGGACGATCGAATGAACAACAACAACGAGAAGCGAGGGAGGCGGAGAAAGAGGGACGAGGAAGAAGAAGAAATGATGACGGCCAGCGATGAAGACGACCAAGAGGCCGTCAGCGACATCGACGATGATGAAGAAGAAGAGACTGAAGATCTGCCGGCCAGGCTGAAAAAACAGACACGCGAAAGGGACGTCCTGCTGGCCACATCAGCTGCTCTCATGAACGAAGTGGCCATGACGGACAAAGCCCTCAATCTGCCGTTCGCGGCGGCCAGTCAAGCAGCTCTAGGCACAGCTGGATCGTCTGATCCAGCAGCCGCCCAGCTTCCGTTCCCATATGCGGCTACGCTGGCGAATGCCAACGTGACGTTGGATGCGCTCCAAAGTACGAAGATGGCCATCGCCCAGTTCGCCGCCACAGCCATGGCCAACAAGGATTCACAGAGCCCAGCTGCTATCCAAGAGCTGGCCGTTCTTCAGTCAACGCTCTACGCTTTGCAACAGCAGCAGATTATGCAACTGCAATTGATCCAGCAACTGCAGCAACAGTTGCAGATCAACAACCAAGCCGAACAAGCGGCCGCAGTTCCAGCAGCGGCCAGTTCGGCCGCACCCGCCGGCCCTATGATCAGCCAATTGGCCGCGTCCGGCAGGGAGGGCGGAATGGCCAATCTGATGGGATTCGTGGCCAATCATCAACACGCCAACAGCCTAGAGGCTCACGAAACGGACCCTGGGACAGCAGTCAGAGCCTCCAGCGGAAGCGAGAACAGTTCGCGCACTTCGACTCCAGCGGCCCGTCCTCGCGATAGCGGACCTTCTGGGCAAGCCGAACTGCACGGCCGGAGCGCTTCAGCAGCTGCGCAATCACCGCGGGCCAGTGGGAAGGACGTCCGCCGTTCGCGGGAAGATCATCTCGTCCCATCGTCCACAACGGCCAAGATTCTTCCGGCCCAGTCGGCGCCATTGACATCCAACGTAACAACAGCGACAGCAGTGACGTCCAGCTCGTCGTGGACAAGTTCAGTTTACTCTCACAACACCTTCTCGACGGCCAGCCTCATGTCGCAATTGCCCGGCGGATCGCTGGCCGACACCATCCTGCAGACGTCCGAGCCTCCGACCAATCCGGAAGGGCCCAGCACGCTGGATCTCCTACAGAGGACGGCCCAGCAAGTGTTGAACAACGCATCACAAGGACTGCTAGCCACCAACCTGGCCGACGAGCTGGGCTTCCGCAACGGACTGGGAGGATCGGCCGGAGGCGGCCATTCGGGCAGCGGATCGAACGGCCCGGGCGACGGCGGTTGCGGCAACGGTTCCAGCGGTGGCAAGAAAGATCAACTTTTCAAGCACCGTTGCCGCTATTGCGGAAAAGTCTTTAGCAGCGATTCGGCTCTGCAAATTCACATCCGGTCGCATACTGGCGAGCGGCCGTTCAAGTGCAACATTTGTGGTAACCGGTTCACCACCAAGGGCAACCTCAAAGTTCACTTCCAGCGACACGCCCAACGGTTCCCGCACATCAAGATGAACCCACACCCAGTGCCCGAACACCTGGACAAATTCCACCCGCCGCTTTTGGCTCAACTGGACATGGATGAATCGAAAATGTCTCCACCTCCGCCACCTCCACCGCCGGCCGGGCCGCATCACCACCATCATCACCATCACAGTTTCCTGCCGCCGTCATCGTCGTCCATCTCGGTCAGTCACGCGGGCCATCATCAGCATCATCCGGCCCAGTCCAGCAGCCTCTTCCGTTCGGCCCCCGTCGTGCCCGTGTCCAATTCGTTTCTGTTCCGTCCGCACTCGCTCGGCGATCTGATGCCGGCCGGCATCCGCCCCATGTTCCCACCTCTGATGGCCTTGCCTCCGATGCCCAAAGAAACGGAGCCGGCCAAGGAAGTAGCGGCCGAATCGTCGATGGAAAGCAAGGCCAAAGAAACGGAACGGCCCGAATCGCCCATCAAAGCGGACGCCGTCGTCAAAATCGAACGACAAGACGACGACAACGAGGCCGATAACGACACCAACGAGCAAAGGGAAACGGATTCGCCCGTTGGCGATGGCCGGGAATCATCGGCCGGAACGCCGCAACCTCCGGTGGAAGAGAGCGGAAAAAACGGCGAAACGGCCGATGAGAACAACGGGGGTACCGGCCGCAATTTGGATCATTCCGTCGACGATCGATCGTCATCCGCTAGCCAACAGGATGAAGCCGTCCGTCCGTCGATGGACGATCGCATGAAATGCAAATTGATCAGCCACAAACCTTACGATGATCTGGAAGACTCCGACGATAACGTCGATGATGACATGGACGACGAGCCGGTCAATAAAGAGCACAACAACAGCACGGACGGGCCGGAAAATCTGTCCGGCCGTAGATCGAACAGTCCTCTATCAGACGGAGCTGAAGGATCTCCTCCGCCAGCCGGGGTAGGCAACGGATCGCTGCTCTTCCAGCAGCACTCGTCCAACAATTCCGAAGTGGACAGTCCGGCCAACTCGGGATCGCATCGCTTCGCTTCGTTCCCTTCGCAGGGCATGGCCAACGGCGGCCAGCCTCCGCCCGGTTTCATGCTTTTACCTTCCGATGTCGATCCGGCTAAAGATCCGGCCATCTACACCAACTTGCTCCCAAGACCGGGATCGAACGACAACGCTTGGGAAAGTTTGATTGAGGTCACCAGAACGTCTGACACGGCTAAACTTCAGCAATTGGTCGACAATATTGAGAACAAGTTGGTAGATCCCAACCAGTGCGTCGTTTGCCATCGGGTTCTTTCCTGCAAATCGGCCCTTCAGATGCACTACCGGACGCACACGGGCGAAAGGCCGTTCAAGTGCAAAATTTGCGGTCGGGCATTCACGACCAAAGGCAATCTCAAGACTCATATGGGCGTCCACCGAGCCAAACCGCCTGCCCGTCTCCTCCACATTTGCCCAGTTTGTCACAAGAAGTTCACCAATGGTCTCGTCCTGCAGCAGCACATTCGTCTGCACACTGGCGAGCCGACCGATTTGACTCCGGAGCAGATCCAAGCGGCTGAATTGCGCGATCCGTTCCCTCATCCTGGTTTCCCATTCCTTCCGGCTGGATTCCATCCATTTTTGCATCATCAATCGCCGTTCCTCCATCACCATCCGGGCTTCGCCGGACTGCAACAAGGGCCCGACGGATTGCCCATCGGATTCCCGTTCAATTCGCGCGGCCTTCAAGACGCCAAGGACGCCAACGGTGTGCTGATGGGCGAGCACAGGGACGGCGATAACGATATGGCCGACATGGCCGGCGATGCCGAGATGGGCGGAAGCTCTTCCGAGGCTCTTTCGCCCACTTCGTCCACGACCTCGTCTCAACAGCATCATCATCCGGGCCTGTTGGGTCTGCAATTACAGCACCAACTGCAGCAGAGGATGCAAGCGGCCGGCGGGCAAGCCTTGAGCGACGAAGAGCGCCATCAATTGATCATGGCTCAAATCAGCCGGGCCAATGCGGAATTCTTCCGCAAATATCAACAAGATTTCGCCGATATGACGATGATGGACGACGACGAAGACGACGGTGACGATGAAGATGGCGAAGAAGACGAAGAGTCTTCGCTCCATCAGGACGAACAGGCGAGCGAACTGGACTCGCCCGAGCGTCAGATGGCGTCGCCCAGCAACGAACGCGCTAAGATCATGCGGAGTAATTTGATTAAAAGCGAGAAGATGTCGAGCGCCGATGAAGCGTCCACGGCCGAGCAGATACGTCAGCAACAATTGCAACGTCTACGTCAGTTTGAATTTTCGCCGACTCGCTCTTCGACGCCGGGCGATAAGCCGCCGGCCAATAAGAAGATGCCGGTCAGTCATAGCCCGACGATGAGCGCGTCTGTTCCGCTACCTCCGCCACCGACTCCGCCGTCTAAACCGACGTCGACGGTCGGCCAACATCGTCCGTCTACTTCTCCGCTGGATTTAACGGCCGCCCGCGGAGGCCCACCCCTGTTCGCTGGGCCAACGTCTTCTTCGTCTTCTGCTCCCATCGCATTGCCATCAACGACCTTCGTTCCGTCTGCTTTTAACATGCAACAATCAGGCGGGGGTTTGACAGTGTCCAGCGGACTCACCACCGGCACGTCCGTCTCGTTTTCAACATCATCCAGCCCGGCCATCAGCTCCAACACTTCGCCAGCGTCGGCCCTCTCATCGCTAACGTCGGCCGTCATGGCATCGCCATCATTCAACCCGCTCAACCTGCCCATCAGCGCTCCAGGTAAATCTATCCGCAATGTTGATCAAAAAAAATCACAGCTCATCTTGTTTTCGAATTACGCAAATTATGATATGGGGATGTGGATGAGTGATTATCAAATGTTTCAAATTAATTTTTATTTGGGAAATGCGTTGGCGACCGTTTTAGGCCGTGGAAACACCACATGTAACATTTGCTTCAAGACGTTCGCTTGTCACTCCGCCCTCGAGATCCATTACCGCAGCCACACCAAAGAGCGGCCATTTAAATGCGCCATTTGTGACCGAGGATTCTCCACTAAGGTATGTTGCATCCCCCGCATCCTTTTTCCTAAAAACAACTCTTCGGTTGGGATTCTTTTAAACAACTCTCGACGTTGCCCAGGGCAATATGAAACAGCACATGATGACGCACAAGAACCGCGACGGAACACCTATCTCTGTTGAGTTGCTCAACAGTGTTAATGCCGATCGTTCGCGCTCGAGATCGTCTTCGTGTTCCGTTAAGGACTCGTCGAACAAGAGCAACTCTTCGGATGATTTCAATCTGCATCACAACCAGCACCACCTACCCCCACCGCCTCCACCGCCGGCCGGTGGGCAGTTCAACGATCGACGCACGTCAGCCAATAACAACCTGGCCGCTATGATGATGTTGAACCCGACACCAGCTGCCCTCAAAGAGCATTGCCTCTCGTTGACAATCCAACACAGCCACGATCGCAACGGAGGTCCTCTTCACCACCTGCATCACGAGAACGGATTGCCTTTGAAGGAGCAAAACAATTCCGAGTTGCTATTGGCAACGGCGCAGCAACAGCAGATGCAATTGCATCAACGGTCCGCCATGTCGCATCGCGCTCACTCGTCGAGCGTTCACGCTAAACGGGAGCAGGCTTCAAATCAACGGCCGACCGATGATTCGAGACGTCGCAGACGCTCTTCAGGTAGCAGCGAGAGTAGCAGCAGCATCAGCCCGGCTAGTCAGTTGGCTTCGGCAGCGACCAGTGCAACTGGATCGCAACAGCAACAGATGTTGCATCAGTCCAGCCCGCCGCCGCCCTATCGCGTTCACGGAGCTGCACGCAGATCGGCTCTTCCCGTACCACCGGGACCATTGCCCGAACGCTATTGAACTGACCATCAGGTACATTTTTTTTTTCTTCTTTTCTTTCTCTTGATTGTAAACATTGTCATTAACTCGTTGCTGTTTTTTATCAGATGGCCTTGGCTCCTGCGATCTCATCGAAA
Organism: Daphnia carinata; assembly: GCF_022539665.2. Classification (NCBI taxonomy): domain Eukaryota; kingdom Metazoa; phylum Arthropoda; class Branchiopoda; order Diplostraca; family Daphniidae; genus Daphnia; species Daphnia carinata. The sequence goes on along the minus strand of NC_081336.1, from coordinate 7,034,433 downwards.
TCATTTTTTCGTCCCGTTTCGTCCCGAACTTTGGAAGCTGCCGATAAGGTTCACGAAGGCTGGGTGTTTAGGGAAACAGTATAAACTATGATTTTTTTTTTGGCCCCCCTTTCTCTCTGTCCTTCCCCCCCCCCCCCCCCCATTTCACGTTCACGCACATCTGGCCCCACCCCCATACGAGACACATATCGTTACCCTTTAGGAAAAAAAAAACAAACATATTTTTCTTTTTCGCTCGTTAACATTGTTGAAGATGGATTGAATGTTTTCATGTCGTTCGTTCAATCGGTTCTCCTTTTCAAAAGCTTCACGCATTAGAGTTACGTGCACCCGTTGATGTGTGTCCCTCTCTATTCTCTTTCTCTCGTTTCATTCCTTTCTAATGTAAAACACAAATGTTCAAATCTCTATATTTATCAATTTTAGATTCATTTCTTTTTTTTTTTTAGAGATAAACTAAAAAAGAAAACAAAAAAAAAGATTGGGATTCAAATTTTAATGTTCTCGTGATGCCGTTTGATTTGGTGCTGATTGTATGAATGTCCTGCTATTGAAAAAAAAAATGTACGGTGTGTTTTATTTACTGTAATATGAATAACAAATTGAAAAATAGTGTTGCTATTAGAAAAAAAAAAAAGCCTATGACCCCTCCTGCACATTTGGCCCAGGGCATTCACGCACGTTTGTTAGACGAAGGCGAAATTCAAATGACGGCCTTCCCTTATCATCTAAATTCTCCCTCTGTTTAGCATTTCTTTTCTTTTTTTTTTATATTTGTTTTCATCCTTTTCAAAAGTCCAGAAAATGTATACATCTCCATTATAATTGACGTATGAACAGTGCACACACATTTAGCATACAAACTCTTTCTTTTCAAACCACCATTCGGCGTCATTTTAATTTCATTCTCTTTTCGTCATTAAAAAAAAAAAAAAAAAAAAAAATAAGGTGGAAAACATTTTGTCTGATTGGATCTGTTATACATGTTCCTAACTAGATGCTAGTCGCCTCCCCCGCCTATTCTATACTCCACACTTCACAAAAAAGACAAAAAAAAAACAAACAAACATTTTGCTTGTATTTCATGTTTCTTAACGCGTATACATGCAAGTGTGAATATAATATAAATGTTAGGCTCTACACGAACCGTGAACGATTGCGACTGTTGTCTGACCCTTTAAGCTTTGTCAAAGTATATTTCGTGCAACACACACACACAGACACACGAAGAAAGGCATTGTATAAATTTCATTGTGTTACATTTTTAAGTTTCTTCTTTCTACAAAACAAAACAAAAAATCGTCTTTGAATTTCCCGCTTCTTCATTTTTTTTTTTTTGTTTTCAAATTTAATGTGCGCGTTTATTTCGTTTCGTTTGTCATTTCAACGTTCGTCTATGTAAACTTCTCTATACATTTTGATTATGGTATATACATACATATACTTGCCCACCTTTTATTCCTCCCGATTTTCTCCACCCCCTTTTTTTTTAAGTGTCTCTTATTCTTTTAACTCCCCCCCCCCTTCTGTTTCACTTTCGTCTTCTGTGTTCCATTGTATTTTTCGTTCATTTGTTTTGTTTTTTTCATATCTCCCCCTTCTGCTCCGGGGAGGGGGGGGTGTTCTCTGGGCTTTATTTCGAAAACAAATGTCATCACGATTGCGAATAAAAGAAAATAATACCATTGCAAATTGATGTTGGAATAATGAGTCATACGGATGATGATAAGACCAGCACAATTAATAAAAAGGTAGCGAGAGACCACACACGCATATACACAGCAACAATTAGATACAAGCGAAATACAAACGTATGATCTCGGACGTTATAAGTGAAATTAGACAGCCCCCAGTTGCCTCTATTTTTTAGGCCACCCATCCCGCATGAAAATGCAGGAAAAAGGAATCAATTTTTTTTATATAAGCACTTTCATATTATTTTGTTTGTGGGGGGGGGGGGGCTTCATTAGTGTTTGTGTGTGTCAACTGACATGGAGTTATTAAAAACACTCTAATCGGTCCTCCAATTATCCAACTAAAACTGGTAGACACCACTAACCTTGAAAAGAAAGAGATCATTTCTTTCTGTCTTGCCAACTAAGCATTCAAAGAAAAGGTGCAATCGAAATTTCAAAAGAAAAACGAAACGAGTTTGTTGGGAGGATAGGACAGAGAACGGTAGGGGGGGGGGTTCGTATTCAAGTTCATCATCTTCTCGAGTTTTATAATGTTTTCATTTACATTATTCCCTTTTTTATCAGGGCAGTTTTTGCAATCCAACAAACATTTGAAGCGAGTCCTTTTTTTTAAAAAAAAAACAAACAATCAAACTCGCTTTTTGAAATCGAAAAAAAAAAACAAAAACAAAAAAAAATTTGTTTTCCACAAATTTCTTTTGTGCTTTTTTTCTTTTTCTCGGAAGGAATAAAAAAAAAGAAAGCGCAGATCCCGACACGTAGAGAGAGGCTGGATGGATGGGGTTTCATCGCTCGATTGAACGCAGCTGAGAATCACTGGAGCGTCTAGACCTCACCAGATGAAGTCTCTTTTCAAAAGCGTTTATATTTATAGTTACAAATAATAACGAGAACGGGTTGTCACCGCCAGGTGATATTTGCCATTCTGTCCTTTTTGTTTTTTTGTTTTTTTTTTACTTTATGTTATGTATTTATAACAAAAAAGAAAACAAAAGGGCGTCCATTTGAAAATCAAAAATCGAGATCATTTTCTCACGATGTAAATACGAATTTCAGAGTCTAAAATTGGCCCGAAATGTGTCAAAATGTGACGGAGTTCGCCTATTATCTAACTGAGAAAATTGCAGCATTCAATTTTTTGTCCTTTTTTGTTTTCTTACGAAATAAGAGGCATAATGTCAATCGTTTTCTCACTTTCATTGTAAGCATTTCACGACAATTGTGTGTAACTCAAAAAACCAAAAACAAGCCCGAGTTAAACAACCTCATTCGGGCTTGCCAAGAAAAATTGGATCTAGAAATATACATTAGCTCATTAAAAAAAAATTGACTTGGCAAATAATATAAAAAAAAATGGGCCAACAACAAACATCATAATGGAGAATTGTAGAAACAATGGCGTAAGAATCGGTTCGAAACATTCAAAAGAACACAACAAAGGGGATGCAATCGCCCTCATTTGGACATCTACACACAATTGATTGAAACTCGGACGTCTAAAAAAAGCAAAAACAGCACGAGCTAGACATTTACACGATATATACCTGTGTGTGTGTCTACAGTGGAACAAGCTCCGAAAAAAATCAAATAATAACAAGGTAGATAGAGAAAAAGTCTCGACACTTGGTCGCCATTTGAAAATGTACTGCGTGTGTGGCGCCATATCCAAATTGTTTTTCACTGCGCGTATACACACGCAAATAGATGATGCCATATTTTCTTTTTTTTTTTCTAATTCACTATGCAGAAAACGGGTTTTCTCTCTTTCTTCTAAATGTCCGAGCGTTGACGCAACACGCGATGATTAGTGATCCACCTTTCATCTGACCGCCGCTCTCCCCATAGTTCAATGCTAAAAATAGACACTCGGCTTCCCATCTGCATAACAAACTGAATGTCGATGAAATTCTATTTTTTTTTTTTTTTTGTATATATATTAAATAAAAATAATAAAGGGAATATTAGCGTGGTGGGCAAAGGCCATACATTTAAAGATCAACGTCTGGTGATCTTTTATTATTTCTCTCTCTCTCGCAGCGCACGTTCCACGGAAAACGAATGAACAAACACTTATCTGTCGCTCTTCTACCCACCACACACGGACGAAAAAGATCTCCCCCCCCCCCATTCCCCTCTATAAGAAAAGAAAAAAAAAGAAAAAAAAATGACACACAAACTTTTTTTTTTTTCTTTTCTTTTCTAGGAGAAAGAGAGAGAGAGAGAAACGCTTCAACTTTTATAGCTTAGGAACGTGCCAAACATACGTAACCGGACCTCCCCCCCTCCTCTCTCTTTTGGTGATGTGTCCAACGGCTCTCGAGCGCCTTTTGTTTTATTTGTCAATTGATTTTTTTTTTATTTTTCTTGATAGCCAAACGCACCATGTTTAGTTTTTTTTTATTTTTCTTATGTGTTGTGCCTTCTTTTCTTTTTTTTTCAGCCCGTTTTGTGATATTTATTCGGCTGAAGAAACACTGATAGGGGACAAGTTTGCCTTTAAATTCTTTTTTTTTTTTTTTTCACGAGTTCAACAAGCATTGACGTTGACTTGTTTCAATATTTCATCTCGGTCCATTTGGCCGGCCAGGTGATAGAAACCAAAACGAAATGCAAAGGTTTGAAACCGAATTTAAATAATAAAAACAAAAAAAGGAGGCGGGGTGGGGTGAATTGAAACTATTCAATCATTTATTTCACGATGTTATATAGCGCTTACACAGTAGCTCTGTACCCTCCCTTCTTTTTTTTTGGCATTACATAAAAGAAGCGGACGGAAAAAAAAATAAAAGAAGTCCGGCTGGCGCCCAGCAAAATCGAATAAAAAAAAAAAAAAATAGGGGATATAAAATATTCAAATAGAAAAAAAAAAAAAGAGATAGATACTTTGTATCGGGTCTGAAATGACGTACCTACCTTATATACACACCGTGATTGAGTGAACGAAACGGAAAAAAGAGAGTGCTGTGCGCGCACCGCGGTCAGCATTGAAGGTTACACACACAGACACACACACACGAAAAAAAAGAAGACCAAGTCAATGCGGGAGTCGGTGTTTTCGTGCAAAAAGCTTCGTTCAATTATGAATTCCCTCCACGCGTGTGGTTTAGCTATTAGAGCTTTAAAAAACAACCCAAAAAAATCCAACAGATCGTTGCGACAACTTTTGCGCCCCCCCCCGTTACTTTGACTGACAAACTGCCGCCGCCACTAACGGAGGACCACCAGACGAATGCAATAAATGGAAGTAACAAAAAAAAAAAAAAAAAAGAAAAATAGAATAAAATAAAATAACACAGACAGACAGACACAAATTTAAATAAAAAAATTGGCAATTTTCTTATTTTGGGGTGTCATTTCATTTATACGTTTCGTGGGGGGGGGGGGGGAAGAGATTCACAAAGGGAAACTCGTTCCATTTGTGTGTGTGTGCGTGTGTAATCAACAAGTTTTTTTGTTTTTTTTTATCTTCTTCTATATGTGTGGTATTTACTAAAATAGCTCTATACGATGTAATGGAACATCATCGTGTTGGTCGAAAAACTGGAACTGCCATTTGATATAGCGATGCATCACACAGATTTATAGACACAGACGAAACGACGAAAAGCCATTAGACGTTACGGGTAGACGAGTGTGTGTGTGTAGCCCATCTGATTTACGCTGATCGAAAAATCACTTTTGATATACAGTACGTACCCCTATAAAAACAGAACGTAAAAAGCCGATCACGTGTTTTTCGGCATATGAAAACGAGGGCACTCCAAAATGTGATGGATGATCCGCTATACGCGGCAGTGCCACAAAACATCTTAGAAACCTTATAGACGAGCCTATGTGGTTTGTTTAAGGTACACACACATATATACAGTTCATGCTCTTATAGACTCCAAAATCTGTTACACATAACAAACCAAAAAAAAAAAAAAAAAAGAGAGAGAGAGAGAGATGGAGAGGAAAACGAGGGTTGAATACAAGGCGAGGGGTGTGTGTGTGTGTGAGTGGTTCTCCGTACGACAAAAGACTGTGAAAAACATTTCCAAACAACCTCTCGGATTTTATATATATATATATATATATATACATATAGAAGAGCATATAGTGGCAAGTCTGCTCCATGACTGATAAGTCTCCGGTGGCTTTACGCAACACGCTATATACATTTCTATTTTCGCCTGATGCTGTACGAGAATCAAACAATGCATCCATCCCCTCACATTTTCCTTTTCGTGAATAGAAAAAAAAAAGATAGAAACATATCAATATGACTCGTTTCTATAAGGAGAAAAAAAAAAAGAGCCTTACAAGAGGTGACCTTAACTTGAAAGCCATCAGTGACCTTTTATTTTGTAGTTAAAACAGCGTCCGAGTGATTGAATATTAACAGAGAAAATGAAATGCTTCATTTGCATGGGGACGTTTGATTGTAGTGCAAGAATGAAGATCTTTGCGGATGTCAGAACCTCGTCCAATTGCGAAAGGAAAGAAATAAAACTCACTCGACGGATGGTAACAACAACAACGAAAAAAAAATTCGAAATGGAATCGTAGGAAGGGGGGGGGGGGTGCAATTCCATTGGGAATCGACAGTTGAATCACGGCCGGAGCGCTCCCGCGGGATTCTCTCCATTTCTATATGTTCACCCCTCCCCTTTTTCCATATGTATACATGTATGAAGCACGAAGTAAAAGATAGAGGGGGAAAGAAAATGTGATCTGAGACCTTTTCGGATGGTTTTCTGTCCAGCAGACGGACCATTTCAACTCAACGATATGCAAGTGCCCAGCATATTTCCCGTCTACATTTTTTTTTCTTTTTTACGAGTTAGAAGGGGAAGGGATATATTGCCCAGAGTATGTACAGAGAGGGGGAAGGAAGCTTGCAATGTCACGAGTCACGCGAGGCTGCTTCCCTTCATTTTCAGATAACCTGTGTGTATATATCTTCAAAAAAAAAAAAAAAAAAAAGAAGGCCAATTGACGTTAGTTAGATTTTGATTTAAAACAAACAAACGTGTCCTAGTCCTTGGTGATAGTGGCCATCAGAAAGATGAAAAAAAAGATTGGCCGTCGGACGTGTTTCTGCCTGCCCTCCCCGATATGATTATATGATTGCCCTTAGCTCGTACATATACGATTGTTATATGGACGTTGTGTGTAAAAAATTCCCTGAAGTTGGAACGGGGAATACACGGAAAAGAAAAGAAAAGAGAGAGATGATAGAACTACTATTACACACAAAAACATGGATTTCATCTATGACTCTCATCGGACGATGGCCATTTCATCGTTGCTCAACTACACCCGATAGACCCCCCCCCCCAAAAAAAAGAACCTGCTCATACATTTTTCTTTTGCCCTTTTTTTTTTTTTTTTTTTTTTTTCTTCTTCTACACGCTCTCGTGAGCACGGACGTGTGCACTCGCTTTTATTACCCATTCTCGTGTAGGCCTACACACCACTCTCCGGCAAGAGCCTACTCCAATCTAAACCGTGTTGACCATATGTGGCTATCAGCCATGAATCAAATCCTCGTATACATCCAACAAAATTCTTTTTACGTTTCTTACAGTCTCCAGCAAACATGACGTAATTTCATTTGTATCTTATTTTTGATTTTTTTTTTTTTTTTTTTTTTGCTAAAGAATTAAAGAGGATTTTCATTGGGATTATTGCAAGAAAAAAAAAAAAACAGGACGTTCGGGAGGTGATGAGTGCTTTGATGACTGTGAGAGTTTGTAGCTTAATAACGCGCATGACGTCCTTGATCTACTCTGAATATACACGGCCATTTCAAGTGATGATCGGCTTGATGAGAAAAGCGTTTCCGTTCGACTGGAATATTTCACAGCAGCCGAGGGAAATAAAGCGTAGCTGATTTATTTGTTCTCCCCCCGTCTTTTGCGCACACCCTATAACGCCCTGTGTGCATACACAGGCTTAACTATCAAGCCAAAATGCAAACGAGGAATCAAAACACCTTTTTTTTTTTTTCTTTAATCGTCAGCCAAACAAAATATCATGAAATAGAGCCCCCAAAACTCATTTTCTCTCCTCATTGCCTGCCTGAATAATTAAAAATTGCAAATGAGTCACACACACACAGACACACAATAAGAGGAGAAAGAGAAAAAGTTCATCAACGAAAAGGGACATGTGTTTATTATAGGATCATTATCATCATCATCATTGCAGAGAAGTAGTTAAACAACAGATCGTTTCTCCCCTACACACACACACACACACACACACCAAATTGCAATGTGGCCGGCTGCTATTTTTCCCATCATTCCACCCGACCTGGCTAATATATAAAGGTCCATTTATGTAGCGAGCTAAGAAAAAAAAAACAAAAAAAAAAGAAAGGCCGCCTTTTAATACAGATCTCTATATAGTTTATATGTATATACATAGTGTATAAGGCTGTTCGGCCGTGCGACTCGGGTGGGCGGGTTAATGAGCATCTCACCCGTCTTTCTTCTTTTAAGAGACGTCTATATATTCTTAGCTGTTTGCTTTGTCTTACGACTATACCCTTAATGCGATTATCAACAGCGTCAACGTTAAAAAAGAAAAGAAAAAGGGCATATAAGTTCGGTTTATTCTGTAAGCCCTTAATTGTAGAAGTTCGATGTGGATATACATCGTTTGGAAAGTCTTCCGTGAGAGGCGTCAGACAATGAAAACGCGGAGCTCAATAAACGCAGATGAATTTCAAATGGTAAAAAAAACAAAAAAACAACAACAACAAATGTTCGACGGTGCGAATGTTTAAGAGGAAAAGAAAAAAAAATGTTAACTAGCGTCGGGAATACATTAACGTAAAGCTTCAAAGCCGAGTCAACTGATTCAATGGCGTATATACGTGAAATCCTGTCTCTCTCTCTCTCTGTGTTACCCCACCTCGTTTTAATGTATGCGAAACTGCCATATGGTCAGCACGTAGAGGAAAGACTTTGCTGTTGGAAATGAAGTCATCAACACTGCCTCGGGCTAGTATTGCGCATATCTTTTTTTTTTCTTTCTTTTTGATTCCATCTATATAAGCTGCTTGCTAAAGGAAATGACACGCATCAATTTCCATCACGCTTCACGGCTCACTCCCCCCTCCCCCGTTTGCTCTTCCATTTTCCCCGTATTTATAAAACAGCTTCACTCTCGTGACGTGTGTCAAATAAGAGAAGAAGCAAAAGGGCGCGCACAATTTAAAATAAAAAAAGAATTGAAAAGCGGGTGAATTTATAATTCGAGTAGAGTTTGTTCGATGTGATATTTTTTTTTTTTTTTTTGAAAAACACTCGTCACTGTATAAATAATATCAGCTGCTTTTTGATAATAGGAGAACGCAGTTTGTTGTTGTCCCCAACACTAACAATACAACTCCTGTTCCCGACACACACACACACACACGTACGGTATTGTTAAAATACACGTCGGGCCATCGTGTTCTTTATTCCCAAAAACTTTGGATTCGTCATTAAATATGTATAGACCATCTTTATAAAAAAATCAATAAAAGAAATCAACATTTATAAATCCATCAACATGTTTTCGGAGGAAAAAGTCAATTGAGCCATTTTAGACTAATCATTATCAGGAAATGCGCGTGTGACGGAAAATGAAGGGTCTTCCGGTGGCACGTGCGGAGAAGATCCTGGAGAACAAAAAAAAAAAAATTTCCTTTCAGTTGACGACAAACACAGACACGAAAAGACAAAGAGGGGACGCGAGTCAACTTATTTTTTTTTTTTTTTTTTTAGTGTTTTTACATTTCCTTTTTAGAAAAAAAAAAAAAAAAGGGAGAGAAAAACACGCACAGACTGTGGCGGGTTGTATCGTTGCAAGTTTGAAAAGGGAAGGCCAACAATTGTATATTTATAGTAACGTCGGCGGAGCTCTGTGCGAAAGGCAATAACAACAGAAATGTCTTGAAAAAAAAAGAAGAAGTTTCTAGTCGCAAGATGACGCCCATTTGTGTGTCCCTCATCCCTTTGTTATTGAGAAGAGAAAGAAGGTCCCTGAAGATATCCCGGTCATTCACTTCCGCATAGAGGGAAGCAACGGTGAGGGTAGAAAAACTAATGAGCACATGCACCCAATTGTGTGTGTGTGTGCCTCGTAAATTATGGCATATTGGCCGGGATTACTCTGCAAAGCAACAGAAAATATAAATTTTCAAATCCATCCGGCCCCCCCCCCCCTTGTTTTTGAGAAATATCATTTTTAAAAAGGGTACGCTGCAACTTTGGGCGATATATATTCTTTCTTTTCTTTTTTTTTCGGAGCGCGTTGATGCGCTTATTTTGAATAATGAAACGTGGAGAAGCGTATCCGGAGGAGGAAAAAAAAATAACCCTATTCACTTGGTGACGAAATCCCAACAGACGGAAAGAAGGAAACTCTCGCTTTAAATTAGCGAGTAGCTGATGAGCAAGTTTCATAGTCGTTATGTTTTTCGTAACAGATAACAAAATAAAAGATGGCCATTTCACTCCACCTCCCCCCATCCCATCTTTTCACGTAAGAAATGCAAAACTGAGCTCTGATTTATTAATCGTCATCAGCAAAAAAAAATGATTTCACGTTTTCGTTCAAATGGCAATGGACTCTAATCTACATAATCAAATCCTTATTATACACATGAACTCTCTCTCTCTCTCTCTCTCTCTCTCTCTCTTGTGTGTGTTATCAGCAAACACTTTTGTTGCGACCTTGCCACTTGGTCCCTTCTGTCACGCTCACCCTCCCCTTGAAAAAAAAAAAAAATTAATTCAAATGGACGGAAAGGGGAGGGGGAGGAAATAAAGTCGCAAGTGAATTTGATTAGCCATGTCATCGCGAGTTGCATCCGTACGCGTGTGGGTGTGTAGCGCGTTACGTAAAAAGAAAAAGAAAAAGAGTGGGGTGAGATGATGAATGGTGACATCATGTCACTATTATTATAGAGCGTATAATACTAGCCATATAGAAGGCGAAATGTGTATGATTTCATACTGGAACACACCGCTATGCGTGTCCCTCTAAACACCATAGGGACACGGAACTTCTGTTCCATAGAAATAAAAAAAAAAGGTCTGAACGTTCTGAGTTTTTAAAATTTAATAGCTGAATTTTTTTTTTTTTTTTTTTTAATGCATAAAGAAAAGGCAGGGACGGAAGAGAAATGAGGGTTTTCTTCGAAGCAAAACAAGTCCTGCCTATCGTGTGACAGAGATGAAAGGTTTGGCCTCAGCACCATCAGTTATCGGTAGCTCCGTTTGATTCTAATGACCCACCTTTTGAAAACAAAAAAATGAATAGGCCCACGTCTCAAATGCAGCTGAAGGCGGATACTCACCTGTGTGCCTGATTCCAATCATCCGCCATTTTAATTTCGAAAATCAAAATGCGCGCTAGCAACAATCAGCTGTTTGTTGCATCGGAGAAGGGCATTACACACACGATTACCTTATGAAGAAGAAGAAGAAGAAGAAGAAAAAGAGTTAAGCATCAGGTGATGCTATATGGTATGATAATATATACGGGCATGTGCCATCACACCATCGTGGAAAATGGATGCACCTTCTTTTCATTCGTCTCCTTTTATTTTTTTCTTTCTTTTATAGATTGATTGCCATCAATTGTGTGGCTAGCCGATTGATTTTTGGAGAGTTGCCGGCAGTTATAGACAAACATCCATTGCCCTTTTACGGATCCCCGGGCTTGATCGAATATATACATATAAAAAAAAACAAAAAAAAAACGCTGTGACATCGCCTGTTATAAAAGGTGGAGAGGACATTAAAAGAATCTCTAAGACGAGTACGGTACACTCTAAAGCGCAAAAGGTAAATACACGAATGAGAAAAGAGAGTGATGAGTTTATGTGAGGACTGATATCAGATGGGACTTTATGCAGGTCCGTCTGTTGCTGGAACCCATCACCAAAGAATATATACAGTATATATGCTGTATATTTTTTTTTTTGTCATAGAATCCTCATCAATATGGCGGGCCATAGAGTTTGGATGGCGTTGGCGTCCTTATCAGCCGAATAATAATAATAAAAAAAATAAAAAGGGAAGAAATGGATATAGAAAATACGTTAAGGGGGAAACGAAGGAAAAAAAAAAAGGAAGCTGCATAATTCGACCATCAAAACAGCCGTCCTTTTTGCCTTTTTTTTTTCTCCTATCCCCTCTCTATCGAGGCATATTAAAGTCTCTTATCGTGATTTTTCCCTTTTAGACGAAATTTTTCAGGAGTTCAGTTGTTGAGGGGGGAGAGCGCGGACCGCTGTCTGTCCATTCATCATGGAAGCTGAATAGTGTAAAAAGCAGCAGCACAAATGGATAGAAGTGGGACGAAACATTAAGAAAAGGACGCAAACTGAAAAAAACGAGGGCCCCCCGAAAAAAAAAAAAGAAGTTGGAATTACATTAACATTACAATAGAACTTCTTGCGCACGTACGTTACACACACAAAAGAGCGGAAAGGTTCTTATATGAAGGCATTCAATTCTTGATGCATTATGGTTATGTAGTGTTGAAACTACTGTATTTACACCCAATCCAGAGTTACATCATATTATCCTGATATATTTTTAAAACCTTCACCCCCCCCCCCACCCAAACAAGAGACTTGCCTATGGCTATGTATCTTTACATCATTTAATTTATGCAAACCATGTTTAATATACTACACTCAAAAAAAAAAAAAAAAAAAAACTGTTCTTCTTTTTTCTTTTGTTTCCTACCTTTCTCCCTACCATCAATGAGATTTATATTCAACCGCCAAAAGGTGACTTTTGGGCAGAAAGAGAGAGATGAGCCGGCGATTAGAAGATGAATTACCCGCGTCGGTAATATACCAACTAAATATTTTATTTTTTTTGGGCATTATATATATATATATATATATACATCCTGTTCCAAAAATGGAGGACTTTTGGTACTCGCGTTGGCAACGAAAACGGGGGGGAAAAAAAGAACAACTAAATATTATAATTGGCCAAACTTAAACGAAGGACGAAGAGATGCTGCCTTTTTCAAAATGAAAGTTCATAACTATTAGCCAAAATCAAATACGAACGAATTGTAGATGTTCTTTTTTCTCCTTTTTTTTTTATTTCAATGAGCGACAACCACAATTCACTGGGTCCTGATAAAAGTCCGTTGTTTGTTTTTTTTTTTGTTGAAAATGTTCTCTTATCAGTTTTTCGGAAGAAAACTGTTGCGGTATAATACAAGGACAAAAAGGGTGGCTGCACTTCGCCCATTTTCGTGTGACTCTGCTAGCCCAATGTTTTCTTTTTTTTTTGTTTTTTAAGGGGAAAGATGTGAAAGGAACACAAATCTTTTTTTTTTTCTACCTTCCTCGCGCACACAGACGGAATATTGGTGTGCGCGGAGAGCCCCGAACAGCAGCCAAAGAAACTCTTTTCTTTTTTTTTTCGATCCATTAATTAAATCAACAAAGCTGATCGCCAATCTGAACCCCATCAAATGCCGATCGACCTCCAGCGGATAGGAGCGTCTGGAGAGCGGCATCTGCTCTCTTGATCGGCTCGTAAATTTCCTTTCCAATGTTTTTTTGTTTTGTTTTTTTCTAAATGTTCAAAACATCGCGCGCTCGCGCCAACCTCTCTCCATATACCTCCTATTTTATCTTTGTATCTCCTTTTTTTTTTGAAATTTTATTTTGTCTGTGGTTTGGAGAATATTTTTTTTTTCTTATTTCATTTCAAGGATCTATAAAAGACACGCCGACTGTTGTGATGTCCCTGTTTGAAAATTTATTTTTATTTTTTAAATATTATTATCTGTACTTATTATAGATGCATAGAATATAGTGAGGACGCCAGCTGATATCGGACGCTGTATTTCGATTCGATGTTTTGTTTTTTTTTTCGTAGGGAAAACATTTTCATGTTAACGTAGCCAAGAAAATGAGAAGGAACGGCGTAATAAATATGGTACACAGTTGGAAAGGTATATATAGCCAGCATCAAAACAAGAGACCACCGAGCGTGATGCAGTTAAATAGAAATTAAAATAAATGACTTTATTTCAAAAGGCCTATGTGTCTCGTATGCTAATTTCCTTCCCTGAAAATTTATGTATTTAAGAAAAAAAAAAAAGGCCACAAAAGAAAAAATTCAATTCATTTAAAAAGAACGTTCGAGGAGTGTATGCGGTAATATAGCCTACGGCAGAATAGCTAATTGCATCCATATATCTGGGGGGAGTACTTCACGTAACACAATAAGAATCATTACGTTTTCCCCAGACTTGTACTATATACATGATATTAAGGGCTGCACGTATAGATATAATCAATGTTCGGATGTCGTGAATTTTTCAGGACTATGTGTACATATACTTGTATTTTATGTATCCATCGAACGAAGGTTTAAGGGGGAAAATACTTCGGAGGGTCACACACACACACACAAATGTATATACAGACAAACGAAAGCAAATGGTTCGCATACAACTGGTTTTGTTTCATTGATTGGCTCCCAGGGAATAAAACAGCAGCCGGTTGTTAGACCTCCTTTCTCATATACTGGACATATACAACAAAACAATCTACAGACGTTTTTCGTTCTCTTCTTATTTTTGTTAGCATCCATCCATAGCATAAAAACGAACTGGTCTAAAAATGAGTTGATGACAAACGAAGCGGCTGCTATTATTCTTTGTGTGTTTTGTTATGATAGCATACATATATATATATATATATATACGAACCAGCGTTGGTTGGACCTCTCTCTCTCTCCCGTTAGTTAAACACATTTTCTATTTGTGTCCCTGTCAATAATAGCCTGAAACACAAACACACGGACGTTAGAATATGATAATGACGTCCACACGCAGCGTATGGTGAATAGACGAGGCCTAAAAATATATATATATACACATTTTGAACCTATAGTCCTCATTTACTTAAGCTCATATAAAATACTTATCAGCATTTATAGATATCTATAGAGAAACGTACTGGTCTATTGGCAATTGAATCCTTATGTGTGTAGGCCTATTGTACGCGTTTGTGTAGCCATATTGGGAATATATAGGTAATGTGACGGATGAACTGATGTATTGGAATACGGTTGACTGGAACTCGCGGCTCACATGATGACATAATGATATGGCATTTTTTGTGTGTGTGTGTGTAGAAAGAGGGTGTGGGCACACGGCGTGATGCGCACCAGGAAGGGCCGATTCTCTTGTGTAGCGATGGAAGAGAAAAAAAAAACGATGAATGGCGCACTCAACTGCGAAATTATAATCGCCCTATCAAACGGTTCTAGCAGCGGACGAAAGCCAGGGACCCCCATAAAAAGTCGGAGGGATTGGCTCCGATCCATTTCCATTCAGATCCAATGCCGCGATATAACACAAGGACATTTTTTTTTTTCTAAAATCTGTTTTTCTCTTTTATTCTATACGCATCTCTTCGCCTTATAGATATTTGTTCTTTATAGACTGTCGACCGTAGGGGTCCATCTAGTTAAAAAAAAAAAATATATATATATACGTCGCTTGGTAAAAGAAAAATATATAATAAAATACTTGGTTAGGTAATAACACACATACATACAGGAAAAGCAAATGGGGATATCAAATCCAATCTAAAAAAAAATATACTTAGAAAAATAAGGGAACCCTCGGAGCAGGGTGGAAAAATATGGAACACCATTGCATCTGCTTCTTGTGTATAAATGTAGTGCGTATAGAAGCACTCATCGGTGATGGCCCTGTAATGTATACATATACCTTGAATTTTTGTAGAATTAAAAGAGAAAAAAAAAAAAAGGGGAACTCCCAAAAAGGGGGCGGTGAACTGGAGCTAATAAGAGGGTAGATGCGACATTAATACGTAAAACTTGGCCATCAACATCGCTTCTCGCTTTTGTTAATAAAAATCTATCCCCTTTTTCGTATTATTATTTTTGTTTAAAGCAGACGGGCAATTCTTTCAGCGCATGTCATAAAAAAAGCTGAAGGGAAATGGAGGCATAACGGGTGTGTAACCCACCAAGCAAAAAGGGGGGGGGGAGAAAAAAGATGAAAGGCATAACGGTTAGGAAGAAGGAAAAAAAAATGGTGGTTGGCTGGAACACCGGGTTTCCCCTACACATATGGTAGGCGTGGCTTTATGAATTTCATAGTCGACCAATGTTCTGTATGCTTGTAACGAGCGAGGGCGTCGCACATCATAACTTTCATAAACGTGCGCGTTCCAGGCAAGCCATCCCGGCGCGGACCAATAGCGACGATGCGCATATGAAATTCCATATTTTCTTTTTGTTTGCGTGCGCGGCTAACCAATAGGAAGACCAAAACACCGTTCATCCGTTTTTCCAACGATAAAGAGAGCGGATAACATTCAATCATTCCCGTATGTGACGCTCTCGGCCATCGATTTTCTTTTTTCTTGTACATCACGTAGGGTGTGTGCCGATGCGGCAAAAGAAAAGATGTACATATATATACGGTTGGGGGGGGGGGGGGAGGGTTGGAAGACCGGGCCCGATCAATAAAGTGACCGTTGGACGGGCCGTCGTCGTTTTGCCCCGGCTGAATCGGCATTTCACGTTTTCTTGCAGAAGATTGTGTAGCAGCAAAGGCAAAACGCGGATCCCCGAAACGAACCTGCGCAGCATTTCCTTTGTCCTGTTATTGTATAAATCGAATCAAAGAACTATACCGCAACTAATGTATAGGCTTGTATTGGTGGGCTTGACGTATTTGGTGTATAAGTAAAAATAATAGCAAAAAAATATAAAAAAAAAAACCTGGAACAAATAAAAGAAAATGGCCGACTAACGAGACACTGATCAATTCGATTGTTCAATACGAAAACAGTGGGACGAGGCGGCTGATGGGATGTTTGTATCGACCAGGTCGGCTGGCAATCTCCAGTCAACCGGTAATGTGGTTTTATCGTTTATAGGATCGTAATGTAATCAATCATACGATACACGCGCATATTAAGGTTGACAAATCAATCGGAATCGATTCTTCCATATGCAGTGGGCTGTGTTAGGTATAACTTGAGAAAACGTGAAGTCCATATTCAATAAGCCTCAAACGTGGCGTGGTATTTCGATATAAATGAAAGCTTATCCAACATCAATCAAAATGTGAAAATCAACTATCTCTTTTAAATGCTGCGCAATGTTGCGTCGTTTTTCACATTGAAAACTGGATCTGCAGCTGCTGAATGATTCTATTACATGAAAAGCCGTTGTTAGAAAACGAGTTATTTAAAGAACGAACTTTAAACACGACCATATAACCATCACTAACTACTACCATACGAATTTGACTGCAGTTTTCTTCTTTTTGGGCTGTGTTAAACGCACATACACGGTCGGTAAAACGCCAGCTTTTTAAAGAAACGCTATTTGCTTGCTCTAATTTTACCGATTGATGCGTACACACCGATAGCTTTTAAATGTTTTACTCGCTATCCCAATGGTTGGTTTCGACTGTTTCACGCGTGAACGCACAGGAATGTATATGTATATGCACCTATTCTACGCAGAACGGTTCCATATAAAATACGGATATGAACGGCAGGCAGGAGCAGCAAAAAAAAAAAAAGAAAAAACAATAAGACCGGGGAACGTTTGAACGACCGTCGGCCGCGTCCACGAGTTTTTTAAAACGGCGACGAAAGAATAAATATAAGAATAGGCAGCATAAAACTGGAAAAGCCAACGCCTCTATATCCCTCCCTTTTGTCTATTTTCTGGGTGATGGGTAAATATAACTAAATCTGGCCGTCTATACTAAGAAACACACAGTGCCATTCTTCTCACTTCATTATTTCTTCTTTCGGGGGCTTCTGACGATGGCGGAGGAGGCCGTGGGATACGACGGATCGTCAACAAGGCGGTTCTGTTGGGAGAAAGAAAGAGAAAGAAAAAAGAAAAAGGAAATTCTCATTCCACCTAATCCTTCTCAATATCTCTATTTATTTCAGTCTTCGGTCTCTCCCCCCTCTAGTTTTGGTGCACAGACAAAAGAAGCTGGAAATAAACGTGTCTTTCAAAACTGTTGTCGACTTCTTTCCTGCTTTCTATATAGACTTCAAATGGAAATAGAACACACACATTTTCGAATTGAAAGAGCAGCTATATAGTTATAGTACGTGATGCGGCATCCATATCATCCAGCGTGGAAAACATAGAAAAATAAAATTGAGAAGAAAAGAACGAATTGTTTGGAACTAATATCACAAATGGGTGAACTTTGATTAGAGCAAACATCAGAGACGTGGAAAAAAAAAGAAAAAAAAAAAAGGGCGGATCATTCCAAAACAGGATGGAGAAAAAAAAATGGAGTACGACCTAATAAAATTTAAAAAAAACCTCAGTGAACTTCTTGCGCTTCGGATAAGACGTTTCTATAGAATATTGTTCCCACCAATCCGCGGTATCAAATCCAAAAGGGCGGGCTGAGTCAAAGCATTCGAAAAGGGGGAACTATACAATGCAAGCAGGTATATGTATATATACATATGTACTATAGAACATACACACACACACACACATGCACAGGGCTATATAATAGTTCCATATGACTGTGTGCACCCGTTTGGCGGTCTTAGCTCTTTTGCGGCACTATTATTTGCCTCTTAGAAGATGATGGAAAAGCAGCAGATGTATCGGCACGTTAGACCGCAAGCTCTTCGACAAATATTCCTGAATGACTTGTTTATCCATCCACCATATACACACACAAACTGCAGACGTACAAGCTGAACGAGAAGAGGGGGACAAAGAATGATAGTTCTTATTTTTTTTTTTCGGCACGAAGAGGTTGCAGACTGTCGTGATATGGCAAAGGCTGGTCACGAAAAAAGAGGGGGGGGGGTATACTGAGTAACACAGTGTGCTGCCGGTAGTCATCTTATACGTTCGTCTTTTATTTTTTTTTCTTCTTCTTTTCTTCTCTGTTCTGTTTGTTTCCGACGGCCTGTCTGTGTGTGTGTGTGTATTTATTTTCAGAATCGCAGGCACATACGCGGCCGTCCGCTTTCTTGTGCGCTTTGCCGACTTTATGAGTCGAGGAATGCAAGCGTCTTGCAGTCAACAATTTCCTAGACGTTGTGGAGAATAGCATTCTGTTTCTGTGACGCCTCTTGTTTTTGTTGGGCGGCTGAACTGCGTTACGGACGGCTCGGATCGTTTTTAGCGTGACGGTTAAACGAGCGGTTTAATTGAATTGATTGCAGTAGATGGGGCCTGCATGCCATCTATGGAGGGCTTTGTTAATCATAGTTTAATTCCAGAGAAGAAGTAGAAAAAAAAATTTTACGTTATAGTTTGAGAGCGACTTTTGCGCAATAGAAGAGTCGGGGATGTTCCGGAGGAAAGGTTTCACGTCGCTTAATATGATAAATTATACGAAATTGCTCAGTTTTATTATAGCAGAATGGAATACTATAAGCTAGCTTGCAATTTTATTACGGAAAGTACACCTTTCGTGAAAGGCAACGCTCGATTTTTTTCTGTCACGATAGCATACCGACCGCCATCTAGCAATTTTGTAAGGAACCATGCACTGTAACTCATGTCATCTACTGCTGAGAAAAAGAACGAATCAAATTTGAGTTTGATCCGTTTGATCACATTGCTACTTCTCCGTCAATAAAAATGTAAAACATTCATAAACGAATAGTGATTTACGAAAAAATCTAGATGAATGCAATCTGGTTATATATTTGCCTCTGGGTTGTAAGTGTCATAGGTTAGAATAAAAGATAAGGGACAAATTCAACTGTCAGTGCAGGTACGACAAGTAGGCAACACACTGAATTGTTAATGATTAAACACTTGTGGCACATAAACCATCGTTGTTTACAGTTCCAGAAGGACAGGCAGATCCAGCAGGTCCTTGCGAATATACGGGCGTGCCGATATAGTTTCCAGTTGGCCCATAGTTGCAAACATACATTCGGTTGTATGGAGATGTTGGCCAAATCTGGATCAATTGGAAAATGAACCCATTTTTTAAAGTATTCTAATATCATTATTTTGTGGACAGTAAGTTCTTACGGCAGTTGATTGGTAGTATGCAACTCCACAGCCAACAGTAGTAGTTGTTCCCCAAACTACTGCAGTGTAATGACCAATAGTTTTGGGTGGATTTGATCTTTACATCCATAAAGAGCAGAACACAGCAGATGTTAGTTGTTACTTATTTGCTATTTGATTCAGGATTGACTTACGGAAAGCTGGTGACATATTCAATTGCCATGTTGTCAACTTCATTGTACCAAGATGTAACAGCTCTATTCCAATCAGATGTGCCAAGGGAATCAGTAGAAGAACCAGAAATATGAATATTCTGGCCTACTGGAAAACGAGCTGTTTGCAACACAATTATCAAGTTAGGTAACTATCAGCTTATAAATTTTGAGACAAATAAATATTGAACTCTAGTTCTAGTTCTTGACATAACACCATTACGTTACAGTTTGCATACCGACGTCTCTGCAGGCGTCGTGCCCAAAAACACATTGCTGGGCGTGGGTTTGGGCCATCACGGCGAGTTCATCATCCCAAATCTAGAGAATCGAATTGATTTCCATTTGCATACATCGTAGAATTTACAGGATACGCATGTAAGGTAAGAACAGTATTTGATTCTACTTATAGGCAGGTATCTAGTTTGCACATACCAATTCCCGCATATTGGATGCCGAGGGTTGAGGACCTGGAAGACCACGAGTCTCGAGGCCTTTGGCAACTCGACGGCGATAGTCATTATGCGCTTTTAAAATGATTGGGATCTCGGCTGTAGTGACATTCGATTTAGTTGGGTAGGGGGTAGACAGGCAGCTCCCCAAGAAGTGCTCTGAACAACCACAAATTCTTAGTTCTAGGATAAATTCTAACTTACAAATTTCCAATTTAAATTATACCGAGTACTTGCAGAGAGTATTGGTATTGGGTGGGCATGTGCTTATAGTACAGTAGGAATTTTGCGCGTGGCCAATATTTGCAGCCCCGAGGACTAGTAGAGCAATAGTTGCGAAATGCATAACTATTCTGTTTGGTTTCTAAACAGCAATAGAATAGAATCAGATATACATTTAAATTGAAAAGATATACTTCATGGCAAAACTAAAAATGAAAGTTATAGTTACCTGAACTGAACGATAGTGAAGTGAAGTTGTAGTGATGAGTGAGTGAAATGGTTTCCGTTTATATACGAATTTGAGAAACCGTAAGTTCATATAATCCTCTGTCAATTGCATTGCAATGCATTTTTTTCGGACGCGCAGATGTTTTTCTTGTAATGATGACGAATCCGTGGTTTTCATTTGAAAAAGGAAAACCTTGGTGGCCTCGTTTTCCGTGAATGTGTCGGGCTGCATTGGTCGGATAAAACGGATGCAAATAATACGAGTCCCCGTGTTGCACGTGGACTGTACGCTATAGAGGGTACGGAAACCGCAGTAGTGGAGATGTATTCCAAAATATTTGCACTCATTTCGCACCTACGATAGTTGCGTATTTCCAAGGTGATGTGATTCGGTACGTCCTCCGTGCCGTTTCTTGCGGTCGTGACACGTTTAAGTACGATGTGGTGAACTGGTCTACATTTATTGATCAAGGGGGTAAACTCAATAATATTTGTTTACGTTCCCCCTCAACCAGGTTTCATCTTCCTTCTTATTATGGAACGTTTACTGCCTTAATTGTCAAAACTAGTTTTGATCGCGACAGATTTTATTTTCTTAATTTATCTTTGTTAATTCTTCTAAGTTCATTCGTGTAGATCATGCATGATTTTCTCACTACTGCATCAGTAAATAAATAGTAAAATACCCCTTTGTTTTCAACAGTCAGCACAACTACTAGAAGGGGGATCAAAAATCTACAATAGTCCGGTTGCTTTTCGCCGCCTCCCGTTGGTTCATCATCCAGCCTCCGCATTGGTGATGGGTATGTTAAATCTTTGTACTATTAAGCTTTGCGTGTCCGTGTTGATGCGCGGTAAAATTCATCTAGCAGTTTTTGAAAATGCCGGTCGCCCATTTGCCAATCAGAAATGGGTTCGAACGAGTTTATTTATAGCACTGTGTATTTAAACGCTTACTGAATTTTTACTGGAGGAAACGGGTAATCCTGAAGCAAAAAAAGGGAAGTCTGAGGAGGTAACACAACCAGTCCATTTTCTAAATATCGATCATGATGATCATTGTCGATTTGTTTTCTTTGAACGTTGGGGCGAGGATGTCATCTAAACAGTTAAATGTAGCGGGAATTTAAGTCAAATTCCGCATCGCAAAATAGTTTTGATTTTTACCGTATTTGTGAGTTGGCAATGCGTTTGATTTTTGTCGTGTTTACTTTCTACGTGCCGTTGCAGACCCTTTTTCGTCGTGTATTTCTAGGTTTCCATTTTTAAATTGTCGAATCGAAAACAAAAGATGATTTTTAATTAAATAGGGTTTAAATTAAATCTTAGCCAGTTTTTACCTTGACGCAAGTTTTACATTGGAAGAATTGCCGAGGGTTTTCCTTTTGTTTCTTCCATTCTACAGCATTGGACTGAGTAGCAGCAACTTGTACATCTAGCAAGCTTGTAAATTCAGTAAGTTCAGCAAGACATCTTTCTTGAAATTACCTCGAATGTCTTCGACGCTTTTTAACTTCTTCCGCAGTCTTTGTATTTCCTTGTTAAGACAACCAATAGTGGCAACGTTATTAAGATTCCTTCTGTACCAATAACAATCAACATCGGCCACAATTTTTGGAACCTTCAAACCTCTCTTTTCCTGATAACCGTTGTCCTAGCAATACGTTAGTACAGAAAACATGTTGAACAATTATGATTAAAATGGAAAGACGGTTCATACTTGCGGCTGATGGAAGTGATGGCAGAGTAAGGTGGGAGAAAATTCAGCGTCTTCTTGGGTCGATCTTTGTAACGGATTAAACTCCGGTTCAATTTGTTTTGCAAAGTCCTCGTTCTGTGCAGAGGACTGTTTGTCGTACTGTTGATCGCGTACACCGATTAATGTGATTTCCTGGACGTTGTAAGGTTGTCGATCATAAGAAGTGCCAACCTGCGACTCCGATTGTCTATTACTCATGAATGGATTTACGACAGCATGGTGGATGTGATTGTATCCGTGGATTGGGATCAGCGGAGGGGGGATGTCATTCTCCTGTTTCACATGTTAGAAGAGAACTAACGTTAAAAAGGATACAAATATAAAGTGTCGTGTTTTTCTTAGAGTCGTTAAAAGAAACACAATTTGACGTATTTATGTGGGAGTCACCAAAAAAAAACGGAGGGTTTCAGCTTTTCTTAAAAGTTGTTGAAGAAAGTTGAACTCGAATCTCCTGAACAGCTGTATCGCCTACACGTTTCGGCATAAAATTAAGGGGTTCTATGATTTTCTAATTTTCTTGTATGCGTATGTATTCACTTTGTTCTTATTCGGCATTTATAACTGTAATGTTTTATAGATATAAGGTAATTTACCCTTGCAAGATATTCGGTTAGTAAACGAATTTTAGTAGCATTACTTACAGAGCAATGACGTTTACGTAAACAAAATTTCACTAATAGTTGCACTTATCAACTCTTTGTTATCTTTGCATTAAAATTGCAAAAGTACTCCCACAGGTGGCAATTTCCAAAATAAAGTAGATACTTGTTGGGGATAAAGTCAGAAGGCGCTAGTTTATCAGAAAATGGGGTACTCACTATGTCGCCACAGCCCTGCCTCATTGGCCACCAGAATGCGAGTGACCTGACGCCGCACTGACTGGCCCAACGAGGACCATAGAAAATTTAAACAAAAACAAAACAAAAAAAATGAATAGTGGGGTTTGGCCTTTTTTCCCTCTTGTCTGTGGCTTAACGCGCTATACCCGTTCGCATTGATGTTTAGAATAGGAGAACAAACAATAAAACAGGTAGTTTCATATTTCAAAGTTAAACTTGACATTCTTTACAAGTGCCATGTGATTGCTGTATTTGATTTCATACATTTCTGACAAAGAGTTCCAAGTACAACAATATAACAAAGATAAAATCTTGTTTAACATCTGTTTTCTCGGGCTGGATGACATTCTAAAAGGACTGGGAATCGGACGGGCAGTTGGCCACTGGTAAGGTTCTACAGTTTCTTCTGCCGACGTTTTGTTCCAGTGGTTTTCTCATCGTGGTGAACTTTGTTACATTGGTTAAATTCTGCTTTGAACAATGCTAAAAGATGAAAATCATTATTGGTTGTGTGTTTACGTAAATTGAAAACAAAACTAAGTTACAGGCAAGTTTTTCCGAAAATACTCCATCAGGCGAATCGCCGGATCAGGAACATGACGTGTGTCCATTTTATCTGAAATAAGTGGTGAAAGGCACCCAACTAGTTCCCAACCACGAACAATCAAATCGTAGACCAGTATGCAGTACCTCGATCCATGATCGAACGTGAACGGCGAATTAAATACTTCAATCACTACTGGAGGTGCACTTTCCCAATCTTGCAATAATGTTGCATAGGCATCCCTACTCATAAACGAGAAATCTCTGGTATCATCAAGTGGCACTGCGAAAACCATCGGTCTTATCCTGGTGCCGATCACACGAAGATGAAGTTCTCCAGACCGATAGGAGGAGAGTAATCTTTCTATTCTCACTATTTTGTACTGATTTTGGATAACGTTGTTTTGCACAGGTAGATCAAGTGTGTACTTCAAATCAATCGCTTGCCGAAGAGGTTGACATTTTTCTTTGAAGATGAGTTCTTGGATATGTAAAGGATTTTCAAATAGAAGTTGTAATCGGTCCGAGATGGATGGTATTTTAACAGGGCAACAATTGGCGTCTTGCATCCTCGATGTCTTGATTTGGAATACAAAGACGATTGACGAACTCTGGCGAACGATAAAGATGAAAGTCCAGACTCGTGGATGAAGTCAAGTTTGCGGAACGGAAACCCTTGGAAGACTGACACAAGATGAGACGGTAAGGGAAAAAAAGGCATATTGACCTTCTCGTGTTTGCTGACTGCTGCAGCTCGTGTTATTGGTGGGGCCAAAAGTCAACAGACCGTTCGCTTCTAGACTTTGTTGTTCCAAAATTTATGACGACCTCTCTGGGGGTTGTTCTTGGAAAGAGTTTTCACCGAGACTCTTTCGACAATAAATTTATGGCACATATGGTGCTTTATAATTTTGAGACAAACCTCTGAAAACTGCCAAAGTACACCAAGATAATGTTGCATGAAGGGTAGTCTACGTTTTTATACTTCTATCACGAGCATCTTCGTATAGCATTTACATCCAAGTTAAGAATTTTGCATTTGGAATATCAACATCTGCAAAAGAGAAAGAAAATGGTTTTATAAAATCCAATATTTGTAATGACAATATTGAAGATTTCACCCGCCGTCGTTCTGCGAAGTGCAGCTTTACGACATCCTTATCTTTGCAAACAGTAATCAACATGGCAGTGTACTTTACGCCTGATTTACAGGACGGTTACATTCCTAACAACGAAATAGTTACCAAAATTGTTCTAGTTTTCGTCCAGACTAATTTATATTTCTTCGGCATTGTACAAACGAATCTTCAAATTCATCTGACCGGCACAATTTATCTGGTGACATGACCTAACACGGCTATTCAGCAGTCGTTTTAGTTCTGAGTAACAAAATCGGAACCACTCCATTTGCCTGCAAAAAAATGGCGTCGCAAAGCCACATCACCATCACAAAACATTTCCTCTTTTTCCGTAATAAATATGCTAGTTTCACTGTGAACGATTTACAGTGTTTCTTGGTGTTAGGTTATGTTCTAACCATGTGCATATTGAATATCTGAGCTGAGTTATTTAATATGGACAAGGCTGTAATTTAACGCGTTTCATTAGCCGAGACCATGTATTAGAGCCCATATCTGAAATGACAAATCTGCTTCTCTTTTTTTTGTCGTTTTCATTTCCTTTGGTAACGACTTTTATTTTCTTACAAGGTCATCACAAATGGAAAGAGAACCCCAGGGGTTTCTCAAACGTTGCAGCATTGACGACGGTTAGTGTATATCGTCCAAACGTTTAGTTGGAAGCGATGGCCGAAGGTGATAAGTTGTTGGAAAATTGAGCAGTTACCCTTATCGGTGTATTTCAGCATATGGTGTCGATCGTTTACTTGAATTCATCACACAAGTCGAAATCTTCAGTCCATTAAGGTAATATTCGCAAATGGCATTAATTGTTACTGAATTTGCAAATAATATTGATTCTGCGAAGCTAGAACATTCTGCCATAGCACGTGTTCGAACTTTTTCATGTCGTGTTCACGATTCAGCCAGTTAAACTTTTACTTATAAGTCTTTTGTTCGTACGTTAACATTAGCTGGAATTTGTAGAAGGGATATTGCTAACTAATTCATGATAAAGACGTGCTTGGCTTTGTTTTGTTCTTCAAACAATTCGTAGTAGAAAAAAGTAAGGTTTCAACGTAAAACCTTTAGGGATAACATGGCGTTGGGGCATCGTCCATCTGTTATTACAGTGTGCAGTTAGATTTCGTCTCTCTCGCGTTTGTTATACCAGTGTGGTTTTTGCAGTCCTTTCTTAACCTCTCCAAGTTACCAGGTAGTGCTCAAGGCTAAGATCGTTTCATGGACGTGTGATTTTTTTTATTGTTATGAAAGGTGGCATCGGGTGTCAAAACAGTTTCAGGAAGACGCTATCAATTGTAGTTTTCGGTTGTACAGTACCTTACAAACTTTCATTCGGATATTCATCTGCCTCTATGTTCCTGATGATAATTGATTTGTTCATATTGTTTTGTTGATGAACGTTTACATTTTCATCTTCTACGTGCATCCGAAGGTAAAAGGAGTGCATTGAAGCCTGTCGTTATTGAATGATATCCGTAGGGTTTTCTGAAAATTAACTTTATCAAGTTGTTGTCCGCACATTGTTAAGCAACACTTAGTTCTGCAGAACGTAGTTAAAAGAGAAGGGTCACTTGTCGGCGGTGAAATATTTTGTTAGTATGTACGCCGTTCTTTTATCTTTGTGTATACAAATTTTACACTATTTACCCTACACTAACAGTTCTTGGTATATTTATTGATATGTTAATTTCATTTTCATCCAGGTTAGAAAATGGAAAATCAGTCGAGAGGAGGAGGGCGTGGTGCAATGGCATATCGAGCACCTCGAGGAGAGACTACACTTCGTAAACAAGGGGGCAGTGGCCGCTTATCGCTGGGTGCAATCCCCAAAAATAGTGAATCGCCAATAACTGAATCATGGAGAAGGGCATCTCCTACAGTCTACCAATACCAAAAAGGATATAGAGGGCGAGGATTTCATGTACCAAACTCAATGCCACATCAAAGGCAAGGCAGTCATCGAAGATTGGATTTTGAATACATCATGAAGTTGGCAAGGGACAATGCACAACCATCGGAAGTGATACGTTGTCTCGGCGATCCCGAAAATGATTTAGCTCTCCAACTTCAAGAAAATTTGAGCAATGTCGAGTATTTGGAAATTATTATAGTCGCCCTTGGAGGATTCTGCATGAAAAATGGAGCCTCGCAATTCAGAGACAGTTTCGTTACCGTCGTGAACATCTTAACGGCACAAAAAATATTTGCATACGTAATTTCAATGATCACAAACATTCCCATGTCTCGGGCCAAAAATTTGCCGCCGAAAGAGGAACGTTTGAAACGCCTGACCACCGCGATCTTTCACCTGACAACCGAAATGTTGGTCTTGACGCCCGCCTTAAGTTGCCACGCGTTGGGCGAAAATTTCTTCAGTGATATCATTTCATTGAAGGCCATGCCTTCAATAAAAAATTTGAACGTCGCAGATGCCTTTGATGTTCTGGAAGGCGGGATTCAACAGTTACAGGTGAAATAATTACGACAAGATATTTCGATCGTATTAGTTTTTTTAATGTGATTGTTTTATGTAGACGGCATGGAGTCAACACATCCCCGTTGTAGCGAACAAAGACGAACGCCGCACTCGCAGGGAAAAGTATCTGGAAGAATTGATTCTACAGGACCCGCCCAATGATTTCCGGACGCTGAATGTAATGCCTAATTGGGAGGATGTGTGCATGGATTTTGAGCCTTTCCTCCGTCCGAACATTGTTAAGGGCAAGTATCCAAACATTGCGACCTATCTGGACATTCAATTCCGCCTACTACGCGAGGATTTCTTTAATCCATTACGCGTTGGATTACTGGCGTACAAAAGCCAGACGGATAAGAAATTTTCACGGATACGAAATCCGGATAACATTCGTCTTTACTATGAAGTTCGAATTCTGGAATACCATATGCACGAAGAATGTTATACGATTCAATTCTCTAACGCCGGATTAAGGAGAATCGTCTGGGAGCACAGCAAACGGTTTCTTTACGGATCGCTCCTTTGTCTGTCCTCAGACAATTTTAAGTCATTCCACTTGTTCACGGTTTTGGATCGCAATCCGAAACTTTTGGAAGAAGGCAAAATAAAAGTCAAATTTGAAGGCGGTACATTATCGGAAGCTCTCAAAATGCAAACGTTTGTCATGGCGGAATCAACAGTGTTTTTCGAATCTTACCGAAGTATCCTAACAGCTTTACAACGGATCAGTCCTACTAATTTTCCGTTGGAAGACTACATACTCGGCCGAAATACTTCACCAGTAGTTCCTGATTACCTCAATAGGTACCTCAATAGGAAAAAAGTAAGAATAACTTTAAAATAAAAAAAAATTTGTCTGTTTCATTTGAAATATAATATCAATTAAACTTAATATTGTCGTTCCAGGCTCTCTATGATTTGACGTGCGTACCAATGCATGTGCCAAGTGATGATAAAGCAGGCAATTTTAAAGTAGCAGAGATAAGCGTTTATGATGACGATTCCTCTAGTAAATCGAAACAATATTTCCCTATTTTAAAACGACGCCGTTTACCATTTCATTAATTGTTTTTACGGTTTGCAGATGAGCAAGGAGGCAAGCTCCGCGAGCAAGAAGTTCCCATTCTCGAACCAAGCTTACGTCTTAATGCGAATGAGCTGGGACTGGATCCTAGTCAGTGTGCTGCATTGTACGCAGCGTTGACGCAAAAAATTTCTGTGATTCAGGGTCCACCAGGAACTGGGAAAACGTATTTAGGTCTGAGAATCGTCCAAACTTTACTGAAAAACAAACAGTACTGGAATGTCAAACGATATGCGCGATCTTCGCCTATTTTGGTTATTTGCTACACCAACCATGCTCTAGACCAGTTTTTAGAGGGCATATCGGAATTTACTCGCAAGATAGTGCGCATTGGTAGTCAAAGCAAATGTGCGGCCCTTGAGCCTTTTTCGTTAATGGCCTGGAAGAAACAGCCAGGGCGATATTCACACGGGGATACCAGAAGATGGATTTTCGAAATAAATGACCAACTACGTGAGATTGACAAGTACCTCGTTTGGTTTTCTTTACAAGAAATGAGATATGTAAGATATATTGATCTAATAATGGTATTGCTTGACAGGGAACGAGATGTCCTCCGCGGTGTTATGATGGTGATGCATTCACGTGGACTGATTCACGAAGATTCACTGCTGTACATGAAAATCATTCCAAAATCTCTGCACAGTGCATTCGAGGCTTTAAAGCATTCAATGGTGAGATCCGGCAACAGAGATTGGACAGCTTTGGGATGTTGGCTCGGAATTTACAGGAACGAAGATCTTCAACAGCTTTTCAACTGTTTTAGTAAAAATAGTTCTGAAAAGCATCATGCTACGAAGAATTTGCCTGTAGTTTCACCAACGGAGGAAAACGAAACAGCAGACGATCAGTGGGATAAGGAACTCATTGAAGAAATCCAAAGTAAACCAATTGTAATATTCGTGAAGTACGAATGCAAAATCTCTTAACTTTTTCCGATTGTTCTCCTTCTAGCTAATCGTAAAGTAGAAGACGACGACCACTTGGCGTCTGTAAAAGCGCAGGCAGTCGATAGACATTCTAAGCCAGAAGATGAAGCCCTTAAAAAAGTGTTTGTGAAGTTCAGCTACAAGTTCAGCGAAGACGAAACATTGGTTAAGCAGTTCAGAGAATCAATGGAAACTATGGAAGAAGAAGATGCAGCTTGGTATGAATTTCATATTCGAGACTTGCAGAACAGAATTTTACTTCTGCGCCAGGTGCTTCAGACGGTTCCTACGCTTAAAGAAAAGCAACTCGATGAGTTGTACACGAACGATATAATGCGAATCCCGTTGCATATTCGTTGGATGATGTACAGTTCCTGGAAAGCCAAAGCTCTGGACATTCAAGAAAAGCGAATTACCAAACTTGAAGAGAGCTATGTGAAACATGCAACACGATTAAAAGACGTTCGAACTCTGGAATCGGCTGAGATCTGCCAAAACGCTGATATTGTAGGTTTGACTACAACAGGAGCAGCTAAACAGAGGGCCCTCCTAAACCATCTCAAACCAAAAATAGGTTGAACGGCTTATTCGTTTACCAATCCATTCAATCCCCTTCATGATCTTATTTTTCTCTCCAGTTGTTGTCGAAGAAGCAGCGGAAGTTTTGGAAGCCCATGTAGTTTGCGCATTGTCATCGTCGTGTCAGCAATTAGTTCTCATTGGTAAAACGCGTATATTGAGTCATGTTGCGTTGTGTATTCATCACGGACTTCTTTTTTCACAATTCACAGGCGACCATCAGCAACTGAGACCGCCGGTCACGGTCCATCGTCTAGCCAAAGATTTCTTTCTAGACGTTTCGCTGTTCGAAAGGCTGATCAAGAATGGGATGGAGCCTTGCATTTTGGGCGTTCAGCATCGTATGCGTCCCGAAATAGCTCGTTTAATTGTCCCTGCTATTTACCCGACGTTGGAAAATCATTCTTCAGTTCTGAATTATCCCGCCGTACGAGGGTTGGCGTCAAATATTTTTTTCTTGACACATTCGGAGCAAGAAATAGGAGATCACGAAGGCAAAAGCCATTTGAATCCGTATGAAGCGCAGCTTTCCCTGGCTCTGGCTCGACATCTCATTATGCAGGGATATGCGCCCAAGCAAATTACAATCCTCACTACGTATTCCGGCCAACTTCTTCATTTTTTCAAGATACGCCGAGAACAACCAGCTGTTCAGTCTGTTCGCATTTCTGTAGTGGATAACTTCCAAGGTGAAGAGAATGACATCATCATATTGTCCCTTGTGAGGAGCAATGAGGATGAAAACATAGGATTTCTTCGCATCGAGAATCGTATTTGTGTGGCATTGTCAAGGGCTAAACAGGGATTCTATATGATTGGCAATATGCAAAATTTGCAAGGGAAGAGCAAATTGTGGAATGGTATTAGCAAAATGCTTGAAACGAATGCGCAACTAGGACCGGACTTCGATTTGCAATGCCGCATTCACGACGTTATAACAAAAGTAAGTTACACAGTGATTCTGTCTAAATTTTTATTGCTAAATATTTTTTTTTTAGGCGCGTAAAGTGACAGATTTTCCACCGGAAGGTGGATGCCTGGAGAATTGTGCTGTAACTATGGGTTGCGGGCATGTTTGTCCAAAGATTTGTCATGCTAGTGATCGGGAACACACTCAATTCAAGTGCAAAGAAAACTGCACCCGTTTTTGCCCTGTGGGACATCCATGCCCAAAGAAATGTTTCGCAGATTGCAATCCTTGTGTGGTGCGAGTGACAAAAAAACTTCCCTGCACCCATGAACAAATCGTATTGTGCTATAAAGACCCAGCCAAAGAATTTTGCCAGACACCTGTTTGGAAGGTAAGTTGTATTAATCGATTGTTGATAGATCATCTGTTCTGCAATAATGGAAACGTTTGTAGATTCTACCAGCTTGTGGCCATGGAGTTGATTTATTGTGTGGAGCGTCTGTTTCGGAAGCTGTATGTCCCGAACCTTGTGGAATGACTCTCGATTGTGGCCATATTTGCCCACTTTCTTGCCACAAAAGGAGCTCCCATGCAAACGTGAAGTGTCAAGAGCCTTGTCAACGTCAGTGTTCTGATCAGCACCCATGTACGAAGATGTGCTTCGAAGATTGCGGCAAATGTCACGTCAAAATGACGAAAACTTTGCCATGCGGCCACAAGGTGAAACATCTGAGGATGGTATTGTTTTTTTTTTTGTTTGTCACATATGTTCCTTTCGAATTTCAGGCGGAAGTGGAATGCAGCGAGCCGTTAGGGAACGTCAATTGCAACGTAAGAGTCATGAAAACTCTTACAGAGTGTGAACACACAATTGAAATTGAATGCAGTAAATCGACTGATGGCTATAAATGTAAGAAGCCGTGTGAAAAAACATTGTGTATCGATGGCCACCCATGCAAAAAGCGCTGCTTTGAACCGTGCGGACGCTGTTCGGTCAGAATGGAAAGGCAGCTTAAATGCGGTCATTCGGCCGTTCTGGAGTGTTATGTGGATCCTATGACGGTTAGATGTCGTATCTTAAAAGAAGGATGTCTGTTACCTCTGTGTGGTCATCGAGTGGCCCTTCATTGCGGGAAAGACCCGTATCAAGCGGTTTGTCCTCGTCTTTGCAACGTACGGCTCGAATGTGGTCATAGTTGCACCTTAAGATGCCACACTCGTAAGGATCCAGACCACCAGGAATACCAATGTAAGAAACAATGCGGGAAGACGAAACAAGGCTGCAAAATGAATCACAAGTGCGGCAAGAAGTGCTTTGAGGACTGTGCCCCTTGCAACGTGAAATGGAAACGAACTTTGCCGTGCGGGCATTCAATTTTTACCGAGTGTTATCGCAACGACGAAGATATCTTTTGCCCGTAAGTTGAATGTAGCATTAAGGCTTCAAAGTCAAGTAACGTTTTTTTGTAAATAAATCTTACAGGAAAATAATGACAAAGGTTATCCCGGAATGCGGACATGAAGCGCAATTAGAATGTTCCACTGTACCAACTCGGCTTCTTTGCAAAGAAGTATGTAATTTAACGTTGCCTTGCGGTCATGCATGCAAGAAAAGATGTTGCGAACCGTGCAATCAAGCCGATTGCAACGAACCGGTGACAACCTCGCGATTGAATATATGCGGTCACCACGTCACGTTGGATTGCAAAAGCTTTCATGCAGGTAAACTCCGTTGTGTTGCTTCTACGTGCTTATTCAGCATTCGATTTGTTGCTTTTAGTTGACGGAATCCCGACCGAAATCCAAATGCAGTCGCATCTGAGAACCTGCTCGAAACCGTGTAATGCCACGCTTGATTGTATGCATCGCTGTAAGGGCACTTGTGGCGGATGTTTCAATGGAAGAGTTCATCGCGCGTGTGATGACAAGTGCGGCCGTTCTCTCGTCTGCGGACACATCTGTGACGTCAACTGCAGTCTTACTTGCCCACCATGTAGAAAGACATGTGAATATTCGTGCTCGCATAGCAGGTGTCGACATACGTGTAGCGAACCTTGTAGCGCATGTCAGGTATGCATGGTTTTCTTTTTTTCTTGGTTCTATAATGGATGAATTTTCAATATTACTCTTAATGTAGGAGCCATGCGAATGGAAGTGTCAGCATCAAACGTGTGGGAAGAAATGTGGGGAGCAGTGTGATCGCACTAGATGTGATGAGCCCTGCAATAAGAAGTTGCCGTGCGGTCATTCCTGCATAGGACTATGCGGCGAAATCTGTCCACGGCTGTGTCGCGTTTGCGATAAAGATCAACTGACGGATTTCATTTTACTCGGTAATGAAGAAAACGACGATGCAAGGTAAATTATACCTCAGTACCAATGTGTTCCAAGCGTGTTTCATACTGATTGCTTGCATTCCACTTAGATATATTTTCTTACCGGAGTGTGAACACTGTATCGAAGTGGAAGGCATGGATCACTGGATGGCTACAGACGGAGGGGGCCAAATTCAGCCAAAATGTTGTCCTCGTTGTAAGACCACCGTTCGGATCTGTATGCGCTATGGCAACATCATCAAAAGTACCTTCGATGATATATCAAAAGCGAAAAAGAAAATTTTGCAGTTGAAAGGCAACCCCCAGGTGTTCTTCGAAAGGGCTACTACACAAGTGAGGAATTGCTTAAGCCTTATCAACAAGTGCCAGCCGCTTAACAGTCCGATCGTCACGTCTGCTTTTGAAAGTTTGAATGGTATTTGCCAACAGGTAAAACCAAAGACGAAAGGCAAGGGAAAGAAAGTCAAGCCGTCGATTGGGTCCGACATACGTTTTCAAATCGAAGTCAATCTGAGTGTTATCGAGAGAGTGCTGGAAATGATGGCAAAAATGGTTGTGAAGGTTAATAACCCGCACGACCCCCGTAGACCATTAGCGTCTACTCCTGCGCCCACGACAACCCAGTCGATATACATGGCCCCGGAATTACGTGATGAATTGCACGCTCTCATTCAGAAATTGCTACTTTCTCTGTTTGAGAGATCCCGGATTTCCGTAAAAGAACATCGAACTGTCGAACGTGAATTGGAGCGATTGGAATATATTCAAGCTTATTTTGTTCTAAAAAGCTCTGCACTCTTTCCAACCGTTGGGGTAACATCGTCTGAAAACCAAGTCATACAAAAACTTCTAATGAACAACGTTCGAGTGCTGGAAGATGGAGGAAAAATTGAGATAAAATCTGCGTTGGAAAAATTGGGAGCCAAACTGAAAACTGGTCTTGGAATCAGCGATAAGGAGCGGAGAGAAATTGTTTCGGCAATTGGATTGGCACAAGGACATTGGTATAAATGTCCCAACGGCCATATTTATGCCATCGGAGACTGTGGAGGAGCTATGGAGGAAAGCAGATGCAACGAATGTAGCGCTGTTATAGGAGGGCGGAGTCACCGATTGCGCGACGGTAATAGTTTGGCTGCGGAGATGGATAATGCCACTCGCCCCGCTTATCCATTCTAAGCATGAATTCATTTTCTTATTTGCCTCCCTTTTTATCTCTTTTTTCTTTTCGTTTCAACTTCTTAATTTTGATATAATTGCATGTTCTAAGCATGGGTTTAAATTTAGAACGCAAGCAATGGGGGATAGCAGTTGCTTTTTTTTAATAAAACACGTTGGTTGTTGAAACTACCAATTTATTTTTTCTTCGATATCTTAAAAATAATCAATTTGAACTTCGGCAGTTGCAAAAAAAAATGCAAATCCCGTAGTTATTTTGTACTTCCACCCCTTTTAAACAATTATCTGAAAAAATTCGCTTATGTCTTCCTGGTTCACTGCTATCTCCCGTAACGAGAAGTTTTCTAAAAAAAAAACCTTGCTTTGCTACCACTTAGTTAATCTAGTGTAGTAATTCGTTAACTTAGAAAAGTTGTTTTAAAACGGGGAAAAATGTATTGCACGATGAAAGATGAAATAACATAGATGTAACGACAACTAGATCGAATATTTTCTTTTGTTATTGCCCATCTTGATGACAATCGAATATCTTCGCACTTTCAATTTTAAAATCATCTCATTAAAACAAAAGATCTACAGAATTGGATTTGTGGCAACCGTTTACTTGGAGTGATTCTGTTAAACATCCAACATATTGGGTTTCAAAGGACACATTCACTCACTGTCATTTCAAGTTAATTACGAGTTTATTAATTCTGTTTATTTGTTAGAAATGAAACGAGAGCATAAATTAGAAAAACAAGAACAAGTAGGAATGGCGTGGTGAATGCTAAAGCGAAAACATCTGTCCAGCAAATGTGTTATTCGAATGGATCGGATGGAAGAATTTGTACCACCTCTTCTTGGACTGTTTCAGTTTCCGCCTGAGCAAAACTAATTCTTTTTTCGAAAGCTTTCGTCTTACTGAAGGAATGCCTCAATGACGTAGCGTCCGGCGCCTTCGGATTTGAACCTTGATCGAATATCTGGATCAATGGAGTTAGTTTGCGGACGCTCTTACGACTGGTCTGCGATGCATTGCAATCTTCAGCCACCACATCCGGTTTCGAGTCGTCAGCCTTCATGGAAGGTTCTGATTCCTCCGGTTTCAACTCGTCAGCCTTCTTGGAAGGTTCTGGTGCCTCCGGTTTCAACTCGTCAGCCTTCTTGGAAGGTTCTGGTTCCTCCGGTTTCTCGACTGCCTTTGGATCGTCGTCAGCAGCAACACAAGAATATTCAATCACGTCCTCCGGATTTACTGCGCGTTCGATTTCTTCGAAACAGGGCACAGAGATGGGGCTGCTGCGAGGTATGTCGTACCCAGGCGACGGGCATTTCACTTTAGTTTTTAAAGGTAAGAATGGTTTGAGTTCCTCCACCTCTAGATCCTCTTTGGTAACATTCCCGCAAGAGATCACCGACTTTTTCCTGGCAGGTTTCTCATTTTCAAGGGATAGTGTCAACTCGGAAGAGTTTCGAGATGATTGGATTGGAACCGTAATGATGTCTTGGCATGGATCAGCGGGTGTTGGATCGAAGTATTCCGGTTGAACGAGGCCAGGTGATTGGGGCTCCATAATTTCAATTACTGTAGCTTCGTAAGTATATGCGTTTTCGGAAACGAAAGCTTCTTCCTGGACAGACTTTTCACCTTCCGATTTTCGAGATTCGTGCCGTTGGAGGACTGAAATTACGGGCACTTCGGCCACTTCACGTTCGATGAGTTCCACCAACTGCTCTTTTTTATGCGTCTCCTCTTTCGACTGATGCTCTTGTCGCTTCTGTTCTTCAGTAATCACATCGTTCTTTACCGTGAGCTGTTGCTGGTCTGATTCGAGAATCAGCGACGTTCTCGCCGAACTTTTCTCTGATGCCACCGCACTTTCGTTGCTACTTTTGCGACTGCGGTCGTTAACGCAGAGCTTATCCTTGTCCACGGATTCTCCCTTGCGTTTCATACTGATTTTGGCCGACATAAAGAACTGTTTCAGCATTGCTAATCCGGATTTCCGACGGGTTATATCCTTCGTCTTTTTACCGCCTTTCTTTTTATCATCCAGCGATTCGGGATCTTCGTTGCCATCAGCACAAGCTGAGCTCTGTTGTTCACTGGAAGCTACAGTTACCTTGTCCTCCTGTTGACTTCCTTCTGGTCCTTTTTTGCAGTCGGTTTCGTCCGGAACAACGTCTTTTTTATCTACCACGTCGTCAACGATATCCTGACAGTCGACCCTAATTGTGTCTGAATTCCGTTTTGATAGAATATCGTCCTTTTTAGGGAACAAAGTTGCGTCCGCGTTGACATCGAAATTTGATTGGGAAACTGATTTCTGTTGTTTGTGCTCAACAGCATTGCAGGCTTCGAGAAGACTGTTCATGCTTTTGCTATGCCTTCTAGAACTGCTGCCCGAATTAGGCGTCTGCAAGTGAGATAGAAGCTTTCCTACACCAAAACTAGTGGGCAGTTTGGGAACGGATGGTAAACCCTTCTTTTTGTTAACTGTTTTAACTGGTTCGATCTTGGTTTCCGCCACGTTTTCAGAGCTTTTGCTGTTTAACAGCAAGAAATTCGAAACGCTCTCGCTCAGGGGTCGAACTTGCTTTACGTTTTTCTTTCTAAGTTTAGGAGTTTCGCTGATTTTTTTGTCATCTTCTGCTTTTTCTTTCCTGTCCCATTCTTCATTTGGCGATAGTTCGACACGGAAAAATGACCGATTGCTGTCATACGTGCTGTATTTTTTCCCGTGGCCGGGAATGAAACCGAGCGAAAATCTTGAAAATGGGCTTCCCATTTTCTTATCTGTTGTTTCACGCTCTTCAGTCGTAAGCAAAACGTCGCTCATCGTTGATTTAGCTTTACGATTTCGATTCGAAACGGGAGATTGAACATTCACGTGAGGGTCGGAAGATCCCGTTTTTGATTTCCTTAAAGTTGATCCTTGTCGTCGCAATACGATCGACGCTTGTAACGCTTGTAACCAAAGTTCACATGATTTTTCATCTGTGGTTCTCTGCATGTAAATTTGAAAAAAAAAAAATAATGTTTAAACGAAAGCATCAACGTAGCGATTAGAGAACTCTACCAGCCAGTGAGGTCCAGTGTGAGTAGAGATTTGAATTCCATTCTCGACGCCGAGTGCTGGTAAAACATCGTAGACCAGTCCTAAATCGAGACGCTCGTGGAATTTGCCCAACTTTAAATAATCGGCCTCGGAGCGATAAAATAAAAGTAGGCGTCCATTTAGGACGCAGTACCACCGACGCCACATGGAAATGAGCCGCTATGACGTAAATAATTTTTATCAATTCAACTCTGTTATCTTAACATTAAATATGCCTTACCTTTTTCCCTTTGTGTTGAAGGTATCCGCATAACTTGTTGTTTTCTTCCTCACACATGTTGACGTTTCCCAAATTCGATATGTGCAACTAGAAACCTGAACGTACAGTGAAATACGAGTGCGCCTCAAAGGCGTTTTTTATCATTAAATATGCCCGAGATTGAGAGGAAGAGAGAGTTGGCATAGCCTCTTTGCGGTTAACCCATTTTGTAAACGGAAGTACATACACTTCCGTTTTTGGCCTTGTACAGATTAAACGCTACAAAGCATCGGTACACGCGGAGACTGTGACGATGTGGAGTTGCTTCGTACACGACCTATTTATTTTCATGCTTACGAAGGTGACAAAATTCCACTTGTCGAACGCACTGAATCCAAATTTCTATTTATGTAATTGCATCGTCCATAGTGCCAAGGCGAATTAATATGCTTTTTTTACTCATGTTCTGTGCAGGGTATGCGGAATGATTCGTGTCTCTGGGAAAAACCCGGTTAAATACGGCGTTATGAGTAACGTGAATGCCTTAAATTATCAGATTGTAGAAGAAAATATTGCGGGTAAAGCTAAGGAGTCGGATGGATTTTTAGCGTGCGTCATCCTTTGTGTTAGATTTTATATCCGTATTCTTGCGAAAGACAAATTCGGATCCTATTACCAAACGTTAAGGAACTACCGTGTGGAAAGCTCGTCACGCAATCTACATATCCTACTTATTTGTTACTTTGCTGCATTCAACAAACTGGGACGAGTAAGTCTTCTTATTGAAAAAGTTTGGCTCAATGATACAATTGTTTTTAATGGTTCAAAAGTGCTTTAATTTGGCAGATTTCTTCATTTGAGGCAACTTTAACAATTCATTCTTCTTCTCGCCAACAAGGTAATTATTCATTCAGATTATAATTAAAGAAGATTTATTTTTTCCCGCCACCCTTACATTCATAATATTACTACTTTGCCATGTGAAACATAACTCAAAATCGGAAATCAGAAAAGAATTGATGCTGATCATCATTTTCTATTTCGTGCTTGATTTTGTTTTGCTTTTTTTACCGTAAAGCTACAATGTGCCAGAGTCAATTCAAATCGTAGAGGAAGTGGTTGTGATCCAGGTAACGTAACGAGTAATTCGGGTGTACACACCTGCAAATCGAGGATCAGCACAGCCCTTGCCGAAGCTGGTGATACCAATTTGAACATCGTCCACCAGCATGGGACCACCACTGTCACCCTGTTGGCCGTTAAGAAAACCACCTGATTTCTTCCAATCGAACAAACGGTGCGGAATAAAAAGAAAAGAAACTAACCTGGCAAGTATCTTTACCCGGAGACGCTGCGCAAACCATGCCACTAGTAATCTTATTATTGTATTGCAGATTGCACTCTGTGTTCGTCAAAACAGTAACCGTAGCCTTGAGCAGATTACTGGAGACGGTCCCACCTTTATCAAAAGCAAATTTCGAATGGTTTTATCGTCTACAGAAAAAAGAAGTTCGTGATACGAACACTCACCAGCAGAAGTTGTTCCCCATCCGACAATTACGGCCTGCTGGCCTGCGTACGTAGTGGTAGCATCAGCTAATGGAAGCTTAGCGAACCGGACGTTTGTTATCGGTGAGTTTAAAGCCAGTAGAGCAATATCGTTATCCTGTAATTGAGATGGAAGCATTTAACAGGAATTGAGAGATGAAATTCGAGTCCATAGAACGTTTACTTGTGTGTTGGGATTGTATGAGGCATGCACGACGAATTTCCTCACTCCTCTGCTAATAGCACCGGTCCCACCACTTAATCTCGTCGTGTTGACGGTCACCTTGAACGTGCTGGCAGAGGAAGGAGACAACCTGTTGGCAACAATAGAGGTACTAACATTTCCATCAAGAGTGATTAATAGAAATACTAATGAAGAACCATATAGTTTTCACAATCTGCTCTGGGATTAAATCATTATTTTTATTTCGAAACATGTAAACAACCGCTCTTAGGAAATCAATTTACCCGTCTACGCAATGCGCTGCTGTCAAAACAATTGAAGTGGAAATCAAGGTTCCGCCACATGAACGACCACCGAGGTTCAAGGCAGCCTAAAATGAAATACTGAGTTTCATTAATTCTTACCATGATTTAAAAAATTTAGACCAACACAGCTATGCAATTAATTCGGCTACTTATTTTGCAGACGTTGTATCTACCTGATATGGAAATTCGCCTACAAGGGCAGCAGTTCCACCGACAATTTTATTCGCATCTGCCGTAATTTGTTTCCGCAAAGATTGGCGGTTGAACTTAACTTCTGCGTGCATTAATAATATAAAACGATTGGTAATTTTGAAAATATTTTTAAAACATTCGAACTAAATTATGATATTAACAAATTTGAAGACTTAATCATTGTTTGTTGATGGGTTTCAGGCTCCAAAATCGTTAATTCTTACCTCCGTAATTGAGAAGACTAGGAAGAGAACTGGAAAGTGCATAATTAACGAGGCACATCAACCCGATAGCCTGTTTAACAATAGTACGACATTTTAAAGAAAACTAGTTTTAGTTAATGCCAAATTCTGTTATCCACTCTGAACTGAGGAGCCAACAGTTTTAAATGGTCATACCAAGAACATGGTGCGCATCGCGAGTTACTTGCAAGGGTAAGCAGATACAATAAGCCAATGCTAATGTGAGTGATGACCAACTGAGGGGAAACTGCCGCCTTTTAAACCTCCTGGTAAATGCAGGATAATACAAGAAACAACAGCCGTCAGATGGAAAGTAATGCAAGAATGAAGTCATCAGGTTGAACTCTGTTATACGCATGTGGACACAAGATGGGCAACATCGTACAAGTGCAACGCAAGTGTTTCAAAACCACGACTCGTCTTGCTGCAATGGACCCTTGAGTATTTATCTAACAATCACTGATTTACACCGGGTTGCCCCCAAACGAGACCGACGCCTAATAGCTGCCCCTTCCAATTAGGACTCGTCCCCGATTACCTGAGATCCGACTTATTACCGTACGGTACTGGCGCTACAGATGTAAATGTATCAAAAAATTCCGTTTATTTAATTTTCCCTACGCACCAGTATGTTACGGCATCAAGCGGGATCTCGGGATCTACCCCCCATATCCAATTGCGTTGTTCTTTCTAGCGAAGAGAAGAGGCTTCCTAAAAATTGTGTTCCTTATTGATTTTTTTTGTAAATTGACAGTTCCTCATTCACTAACTTACTGTTTAAATAACTGCTGCTAAGAGTTGTAAAAAAACAAAATCAGTCCAATTTAATCGAATAATAACAGTGAAATCGTGTGACGTGTTAAAACCATATTCCAGAGTGAATTTCTCCCCAAGCTTCATCAGTTCGTAGAAGGTAACTCATTATAAATTTTTAGAAATTAAATTGTTTCTACTCAAAAACCTTAAAGGACAAAATGCAGTTTGCTTTCTGTTATGGAACAGTAAGATTTCCTTGCGCGTAACTTAGATTGCATGACCTGACTGTTATAGTGCACCAAAAGCAATATTTTGTCGTGTTGCTGCCATTTTTATACAAATTATTAAAAAAAGAAATGGTTTTTGTTCACTTTCCCAAAGCAAATGGTGGCCCTGAAAAGGACCGATTTTTTTGGATGACGAAAGCAAATAATGTCTAAGCGCGTTCACCACGAATACGACGGGCCAGCTGGATGTCCTTGGGCATGATGGTAACTCGCTTGGCGTGGATGGCGCACAAGTTGGTGTCTTCGAAAAGACCCACCAAGTAAGCCTCGCTGGCCTCCTGAAGGGCCATCACGGCGGAGCTCTGGAAACGCAAGTCGGTCTTAAAGTCCTGGGCGATTTCTCTGACCAGGCGCTGGAACGGCAACTTGCGGATCAGAAGCTCAGTCGACTTTTGGTAGCGACGGATCTCACGAAGAGCGACGGTACCGGGGCGGTAACGATGGGGTTTCTTGACACCGCCAGTAGCCGGAGCACTCTTACGAGCAGCCTTGGTGGCCAACTGTTTACGGGGCGCCTTGCCACCGGTGGACTTGCGAGCGGTCTGCTTTGTACGAGCCATATTTGTGTATATATTTAGTTTAACTGGTATGCTGGCTCTATATTCCTAAGTGACGGACGTTGAAGAACGAAATCATGTATTTGATTGCTATTGGTCGGAACGATTATTTTTTCACGTTTCCGATTGGCAGGTAAGAAACAGCCAATGGGAGATGGACAATCGCCTATATAAACTCTGACAATGTGTTATTCCACACAGTGAATTTTTCGACAACGTTGAATTCAACATGACTGGACGTGGTAAAGGAGGTAAAGGACTCGGTAAGGGAGGCGCCAAGCGTCATCGTAAAGTTTTGCGTGACAACATCCAGGGCATCACGAAGCCCGCCATCCGTCGTCTTGCTCGTCGTGGTGGTGTCAAGCGTATCTCTGGTTTGATCTACGAGGAAACTCGTGGTGTTCTGAAGGTCTTCCTTGAGAACGTCATCCGTGATGCCGTCACCTACACGGAACACGCCAAGAGAAAGACGGTCACCGCCATGGATGTCGTCTACGCTCTGAAACGTCAAGGTCGTACTTTGTACGGTTTTGGTGGTTAAATCTCGCAGACTATTTTGAACCAATCGGCCCTTTTCAGGGCTACCACATGTAATCAGAAATGGAGGTCGTTGCCATTTGTCAATAGCGATTTGCTTTTCATGCTGCTTTTGAAAGATATCGTAAACTTTACCATTGTTTAAATGAAATGTAAAAATAGAAATTTTACGTTGCAGCCAACTAAAACTGCAGCATATGTTTGATAATTTGTCATAGTTCATTTTTAACGGTAAGGAAAGTTCACTCTACTGCAATGATAGAAAAACAAGAATCAGATAAGATTGTTAGAGGTAAGATTTTATGTTACAACAGACCTACACTGACAATATTTTCCGTTTTACGATTTCGTTGTTGCGTTGTAATTTTGGATCTGTGGAGAAAACTTATCAAGTGCTGTTCGGACTGGATCATTTCATGTTTCTTTGTATTGCGTATTTCAATTCTGTGGTAGGTTTGCTCACCGAACTGCAGATAATACTTGAACGAAAAAGGGGTTCTCTTATTGACTTGAAAGACATCGTTATTGGTGAGATAAGAGTGGTCAAGACCTGTTTTGGTAAATAAATAATAGGCTAGATTACGATAAAAAGGTGACTAAAGGTAAAGAGTATACCAAACGTAAAAAGAAATCGTCAAAATTTGTTATTTTGAACATTTGATAAGTACATAGCCAGATATTACCACCGGTGTTACCTTTCCCACACTACTGAAAATCGATTCCAGCTGATTGAATAACCATAACCTAAGTTTCGTTGCTGGTGAATGCTTAATTGGGGAAGACGTGCATCATATAGCAAGTCGCACACTAGTTTAATAGTGCAATAAATAATAACTATCCAGCTGCAAGAAATCTGTTTCGGCGCTCTTTTTTAAAATGATTAGATAACGAGCTCTGACTGTATCTATACCAATAGAACACACAAGAAACAGAAACGCTGTAGAACTCTTCTTTTTCTTTAA
This sequence comes from Daphnia carinata, assembly GCF_022539665.2. NCBI lineage: Eukaryota > Metazoa > Arthropoda > Branchiopoda > Diplostraca > Daphniidae > Daphnia > Daphnia carinata. The sequence continues at coordinate 6,990,947 of NC_081336.1, read as the reverse complement.
AATGTGGTGGCCCTGAAAAGGGCCGTTTGGATTGAGAAGCCAAGAGACCATATAATCTACTTGGTGCTGGTGTACTTGGTGACGGCCTTTGTGCCTTCAGACACGGCGTGCTTGGCCAACTCACCGGGCAAAAGCAGACGGACGGCCGTCTGGATTTCCCGGGATGTGATGGTCGACCGCTTGTTGTAGTGGGCCAAACGGGAAGATTCTCCGGCGATGCGCTCGAAAATGTCGTTGACGAAGCTGTTCATGATCGTCATGGCTTTGGAGGAGATGCCGGTGTCGGGGTGGACCTGCTTCAACACCTTGTAGATGTAGATGGCGTAGCTCTCCTTCCTCTTGCGCTTTTTCTTTTTGTCTCCTTTGGCAATGTTCTTTTGGGCTTTGCCAGCTTTTTTCGCTGCTTTGCCGCTAATTTTAGGGGGCATTGTCTAAGATAAGTTCCAATATTTCTCTAAATACTGTGAATGAAAGGTCCTTTTCGTACAGACCAATTTATACAAAAATGTCCCCATCCCTCTACCTGATGGTAGCCAATTCAACGGATTAAATTTTTAAAAAGCAGATGGTTTTTCACAGAAGGGGAGGAGCTACTGATAGCACACAAAGACCGCGCGCAGTTGGACAAAGCAAAGCGTAGTTAGACATAGTTGTCGTTGTTGGCTACCAGTATTCATCCTCTAAAAGCTATAAAGCACTTGGTAGACAGTAAATGTTCATCGCTTGCTTTAGAGCGCTCGATTACGTTTAATATTTAGAACATGTCTGGTCGCGGCAAAGGTGGTAAAGTGAAGGGAAAGTCAAAGACCCGTTCGAGCAGGGCCGGACTCCAGTTCCCCGTCGGTCGTATCCATCGTATGCTCCGTAAAGGATCGTACGCTGAGCGTGTCAGTGCTGGCGCCCCCGTGTACTTGGCCGCCGTCATAGATTAATTGGCCGCTGAAGTTTTTAAGTTGGCCGGTAACGCCGCTCGTGACAACAAGAAGACCCGTATCATCCCCCGTCACTTGCAGTTGGCCATCCGTAACGACGAAGAGTTGAACAAACTTCTCTCCGGAGTTACCATCGCTCAAGGTGGTGTCTTGCCCAACATCCAGGCCGTCTTGTTGCCCAAGAAGACCGACAAGCCCGCCAAGGCTTAAACCTTTCCTCATTGTTACTAACAAACGGCCCTTTTCAGGGCCACCACAATTTACTGAATTGACGGTTGTTGTCACTCTGTTAACTAGGTACCGCACCGTAAGACTTGTAGCGGGTGATTTGAGAATTGAGGTTTCATCATCTCCAATCTTTCAAAAGTTTACTTCGATAATTAACAGCAGTTTTTAACATCTAAATTACGACGAAAGGAGAAGCTGGATGTTTGTGTGGAAGGAGAACGTGCGTTAGATTGTGAAGTAACCAAAAGATTTCCAACCTATTCCACGATTTGTCATGATTTTTCAATTGTCGAGAACTAGATCGTTTTTGTTACTGGGTGGTAACTGTTATTGTTCTTAAGGCCAGATTATGACAGGTCGCGTTTCCGCCTCGTCGAGTTACCCGCTTCGGAATCTGGAATGAGTTGCAGCCAAATTTAAAGTTTGCTGCTTATTTTTCTTCTACCTCAATGGCTGCATGTAGAAGCGCTACTTGTTTTTCTTTTTCATAGATGGCAGCATATTGAAGCGCTCCTTGTCCTTCCTAGATGACACCATTTTGAAAACTAGTAACTTCAAGGCCAGAACTTTTTTCTTCATTCGTGGCTTCGCTGGCGATGCAATGAAGCTGTTCTAGAAAACTGGAGTAATCTGTAGCTCTAGCGTCTTACTGCTTCCACAATGTCATTAGTTATGTCTATTTAATCGCTAAGTATGTTAAGCTCCCTCCACGTATTCCTTAAGTAATTTGGGGTTCCAGTAGAAAGCAACAATTGAAAACGGAAATGGAGTTTTTTCCGTTTCCCTCTTGCGACTAATTACTAAAGCTTCTAAAGAGGTGAACTCTGGTATACTATTTTTCGCCAGATGGCGTGGGGTTTCGTGGATTCTCTAGGAATTAACTAATACAGTTGGCTATGAGATACTGAACGAATATGTTGTTTAAAGGAGCCATTTCCGATCTGGATATCTAAGACCATTAAATTTATTTAACGCATAGGTTTTCTGATTTTATTCCATTGATATTTAGCTGTTCTTTGGTATTTACAATAGAAATTTTCGGATATTTTTCTTAAAAAATTACTTTTCTGATTCGTTTCACCTACTTTTGAACTCCTCAGCAAGTCAATCACCACGCGGTCTGTTTAAGTAGGTGTCAACTACTGTGTTAAGCTATCCAGGCATTGTACCATACCCACATTCTGCCATAACAGTAACTCTAAAGTGTAAACAAGCTGTAAACCAGCTGCGACTGGTGAAGAACTTGTCAACATCATGTAGCAAATTCCGTCAAATAGGTAATTAAATATTTTTACTTGAGTGATGTGTTGGTTTACAATAATGTGTTCTTTGTTTTAGCAATAATTTGTACCAATACAACAACCTATTCTGTTGCCATGAAATACTTGTCACAAAGAATCACATAATTTTCTACCAAAGGTAAATAATTATAAACTGTATGTGTTGATAAGTGTGTGTTTCATGAGTTTCAGTAGAAAATCATTAAACATTAAGCTTTGCCTCTTTGATGTGGTTGTATTTCCCGAGCAAGCACCATTTATTTAATAGCATTCTGTTTTGGTCTGGAACTGGCCTACAGCCATTCTTCTAATCTCAGGTGAAATAGAAAATTTTATTGTCATATAATTGTGCTTCCAAAGAATTTTCAAATTTTATTGGGAAGAAAAGCTTTTGAGTGGGATTGGCACTATAGGCAGGAGGAAATATACACTCGACTGTTCCAAGTAGAGTTTGCAATTGCCGACTGATAAAGATCATAAATTTAGCCCCTTACTGTATAGTTCATTTGTTTGTTAAATTGTGTACATGTTTGTTCACAGGTAATTGGTTGCCATGACCTCCTTTAACACAGTATACCTGAATAAAACATTCAGGTTGTGCTGGCTTGAGATATAAATAGATTTTTTATAATTTCTTCAGTTAACATGCAAGAAATGCTTTGGACAGCACTGGGTTTCACCCAGTTTAAGTGAGTGGTTATTCTTATGTTTACCCAACCACTTCTGTAATAAGTTGTTAATCTAACATTAGATTGCAGTAGAACAACTTGCAGAAACAGTTGCGATCACGTGTTATGCGTATTTTTGTTTTTAGAAAGAAAAGAAAGGCAGTGCCACACCTGTGATTAGGGATTTTATCTGCTGTGATGGAATCAAGAATAAAGGTTAAAACATGTCCAGTTTCAAACAAGATGATTGTTGGCTAAATATAGCTGATCATACACTTAACCGGAGGTATAACAGTTCCTCTGGACCAATGGAAAGCTAGCGCAAATTTGATATGGTAGCCACCACGGCTTACGATTTTTTTTTAGATCATTTATACGATACAGGAGGTGCAATTGAATTTATTTATGTCCATGTTTTTCTTCTAGAGTATTCGGAGCTGTCCTTGGTTTCGAATTGGCAGTCTTATCACATTCTTTTACATCCATCACTGCATCCAGATTAGTTGTGTACAAAAACCCAAGGTATACCATATAATTGCAAACTTGGGTGTTAATCACCAACTTCCTCTTAGGGCTATCTTTTGCAAGTTAAATTTCCCTTGCAATATTATATTTGTTATATAACTAGAATTTCTTTGTTATTCTGAAAACAAGTCCTTTCGTTTTGTTTGACCCAAAGCTCGAAATGATTCAATCCCACATCAATCATTCCCATAATTTGCCGTGGAACTATCCCATAGCCCATTTCGGTGGACTAAATTCGGATCCGCTAAATTAAGCAGCTAGTAGTCTTTCTATCCTAATTCAACCTTTCTTTTTCATTTATTTGTTTTTCTTTTTTTCTCCTTTTTATTTCTTTCTTGTTTGTATGCAACTGGACACCAAGATGTACAGCTAACAACACGCCAGGGATCATAAAACAATGACCAGGCCATCACTTTGGTTTGTTCCTTCATAATAAAATTTATCCCACCTCCATCCCTGCAGTCTTAATTGCACTTAAAGAAAACATGTAAAGAATAGTCAATGAGTCAATACAGCATTAAACAACAAGTAATGAACTTAATCTCGCTGACTGTAAACAATTTGTCCTCACTTGTTTCCAATGTAATATCATACTATATTAGCATTTTACCCTAACTATTTCCAACAGTTAAAGCCAAGAAATTTTACAGTTCTAATTCAGTCCATATTGAAACTCACAAAAAAAGACTTATATGCCATTCCAACAAGTCTGCAAGAAAAAGAACCGCAATTTGGGGTTGAAGGGATGCGCCATTAGGAAATAAAAAAAATTGCATATTTAGCCAATATCCTCTTTTTTATTACGGTAATAAAAATTATTCATTGTCCCAGTTTTTATGGAGATTACAAGTCTGGTTAGTTTCGTTGAGTGCGCGATAGTTCTGAAGTTCTTCGTAACTTTCAGTATACTTCCGGGAAATTTGCACAAAATACCTTAAAAATCAAGTCGAGTACTCACCATGAGTATGTATAAATTATCGAGACTGCATATTGTTAAAGGTTTTTTTAAAACCTTGGTTACTTCAATTGAAAACCCAAAAGATTGAACGCTACCGTCGTCTGCCATGTCCGCCATTAGCTATGTAGACATGCAAACATTTTTGCTCTGTTGTTTTTTCAAGTTTTTCCCTTGTTTTGCGCATCTTCATCAACGAGTAAGTAGCACACGATCATTATTTTTATCCATACGTTATTATTTTACTTTATTGTTGGAATTAGGAGGGTGGAAGTCTCTTATGTTAAACATCAATGATAAGTTGAACACAGAATGCAGGCAAGTCAAGTCAATAGTCAGCTTTTGCTTTGAACATGCAGTCTTCTTTTTTTCTAAGGTTAGATGTCCTCCAAGTCTTCTTCAGAGCATAGCAGGAATATTATTGACAAATTTTATGCTAGAGGATTACTTGACCGTGAATGTTTAACATAGAATCGTAAGCAGACTTAAAAGGACTGGCTGAATTATTTCAAGCTCAAGCCCACAAGCTGATCTATTGCTGTTTAACATATATGCATTTCTTAGCTATGTCTAGAGAACTAAATGGTTTATTACTGTGGTCACTTTTGTATTCAATATCGTGACTTCTGCTGTACTAGATATTCCACATTTCCTTGTTTGAACTTCTTGAATCTTCACTCAACTAACAAAAGTTTATGGCAAGTGTTTGTGACAAGCTCTTGTTGAAAGGAGGTTGACAATATGGAATATTTGTTTATCATTTAGGAAAATATTTCTTTTGAACGAAAGACTGTTTTACAGAAGTAGCATTCCTTGCCTTCAGTCAGTTACATCATTATGGCCCTAGTAATCTTAGGAAACTATTCGAGCTAGTTTGCGTTTTTCACTTATGTCACTTTAAAATCTTTTTTATTCTTAAGTTGTTCTTTTGTCTGATTTATTAACATCTGTTACACAGGGTAGAAAGAGAAAGTCCTCGTAGTCGCCTTCTTCGCCATTGTCTCATCGCTGTCTTCGCCATCGTTTTTACGATCGTCTCATCGCCGTCTTCGCCTTCACCATCGTCATCGCTATCTTCGCCTTCGCCATCGTCATCGCCGTCTTCGCCTTCGCCATCGTCGTCTTCGCCATCGCCTCATCACCGTCTTCGCCATCGCCTCATCACCGTCCTCGCCATCGCCTCATCACCGTCCTCGCCATCGCCGTCTTCGCCATCGCCTCATCACCGTCTTCGCCATCGCCTCATCACCGTCTTCGCCATCGCCTCATCACCGTCTTCGCCATCGCCTCATCACCGTCTTCGCCATCGCCTCATCACCGTCTTCGCCATCGCCTCATCACCGTCTTCGCCATCGCCTCATCACCGTCTTCGCCATCGCCTCATCACCGTCTTCGCCATCGCCTCATCACCGTCTTCGCCATCGCCTCATCACCGTCCTCGCCATCGCCTCATCACCGTCTTCGCCATCGCCTCATCACCGTCTTCGCCATCGCCTCATCACCGTCCTCGCCATCGCCTCATCACCGTCCTCGCCATCGCCGTCCTCGCCATCGCTTCATTGCTGTCTACGCCTTCGCCTACGCCATCGTCTCATCGCCGCCTTCGCCTTTCGCCATGGTATTGTTTTGATTTACATTGTAGTGTGTATAAGTTAACCCATTGGCTGCCACCCCGTTTGCGTCCCATTTTTTTTGTAGCTTTAGGGACCGGTGGCGCTGTTCTGCCTCATGGTTTCTATACCATGGGGTGGGACAGTCGCCAATGCGCCTAAAGGCACAAGGCCTTGTGTCTTTAGGCGCATAGTAGGCAATGCACCAGCAGGGCCTCTCTTTGTCGGTACAGTGATAGTTTACCTGGGGTGTGCATTCCCGGAAAGGTTTCTATCACTGTGCCAGCCCGGACTTTGTCTTCGGACAAGTCCCACTTGGTGGCGATCCTTATGACGCCACGCGTAGTTACTGTAGTTTAAGCAACCTAAGGTTGCATGGCCTGGCAGCCAATGGGTTAACTTATTTAAGTGTATGTATGTATGTGTATTTGTATGTATGTATATATTTGTATATTGTGATGTATGTAAAATAGTGGTGGAATTGTTGGGTGGAGGAGGGACAATAAAACAATTCATTTCAATTTACTTTTTCCTGTGTATTTTATTTAACATTAATTGACTACAAATTATCAAAAACTTGGAATACTCGTTCCACCACCTATAACACTTAACAAACCAGCGATCGACGATGAATTTGTTTAAACACACCTTTTCACTATCGGACAAACGTACATACTTTTTGCTAAAGAAAGAGAAAACAGAGACTTAAGAATTTTCACATTGAATTTCTCTTTCTTTTTCCATCTACTGTAAATCAGAATTACTGAGCAAAGAAAAAAAAAAATAGCTTTAAGAAGCTGCTGTGCTGAAATTTAACCAATATCAGCTTTAACTTCTGATCCGTTGCAAGGAAGTAATGATTCACCAAACACCAAAATCTTACTAGATATACTTTATTTACACTGTAACAGTAACAGGTGACATTTCCTTCGGCCACAAAAGGATCTCACAACCAGCACAGCATACTAGGTACATTCCAGAGACCTGCAAGTACACTTACAAATTTGTTTTGTTAATGATAAATAATGAAACCCTTATCAAGACCTGAAAGAATCATGCTAATTAGATAGGAAAATATTTCACAAAGTAATACCAATTTATCGAAAGAAAAGCTTTGGTGACAAAGCTTTGGTGACAAAGTTAGGTGACTTTTACTTACAATTACGAAATGCTGATACTCACACAAAAATTGAATGCCTTTTTAAGTAATTGTCAAAGTACGGTATGATGTTCTTTCATATTAAGCTTTAGCTATAATACTTAAGAACTTTGTAAGAATTTGTTTTGCTGTGGTTAATCTATCACCAGATGAAAAAGGGAAAGTCTGCAATAAAACCATGCCTCAAAATACTGGAAATGTGAAGAGAACGATGGAAACGTCCATTACAGCCGTCATCCTCGTCGATGCCTTGTAAAATACAACAGCTAACATAACCATAGCTCCTCCTTTAAATAATTTAGAACATGTCTGGTATTAAAGATTCTTTGACATTAATTTTCCCATAATACCTTTAAGAAGTTAGAAATGAAATGCATCGTGAAATTTCAAGAACGGAGACGTTGATCTGAGCTGCCATCCTCAAGTCCGACGCCACGCGAAATAGAACATCTGACGTGGCCAAGCTATTCAGAATTGGATTTCACCGCTAGATGTCTCGAAAATATTCAGAACAATAGTTAACAGAACAAAAATGCTAAGCCGAAACACCGAATATTTCTGCTGCATCGCGCTAGCCCTGTGGCGTACTGGCGCGCTAACATTGAGTCAAATATTCGATGTATTTCGAAAACGATTATTTAATGAAGAAAATAGCAATTTTACCGGAATCAGCATTCATTTTTGAATATATCTTGTGATATTCAACTAATTCCGATGAGTGTTAGTTTCTGCAGAAACAAATTTTAAGCCCGACTAAATAAGCCCGACTTTTCTTATTTTTTCGTTTTTTACGTTTAATTAAAAAACCATAAGGCCAATTGAAAAATAGATTTTATTTCCGTGCTAAGCATTCAATTCTGGTTCGAATTCATGTATTTTAAGCGAAATTTAAAATTTAGCCAAAAATGAAAAAGTGCAAAGGCTATAGCCTTACCACTTTTGTCAAAATCGGCCAAAAATTACATCTCTTTGAATTCGACGAAAATCACACAGCATAATAAAAATTTAACGCTAATTTATAAAAAGCCACTGGTTTTCTTGTCAAGTTAGTCGTTTTTGAATTAAACCGAATCTTCGTGCAAAAAAAGAAAAGTTGGGCTTATTTAGTCGGGCTTAAAAAATTTTTTCTGCAAAAACCGGCACTCATCGGAATTGGTTGAGTATTACAGAGTATACTAAAAATTGAATGCTGATTCCAATAAAATTATTATTTTTTTCGCTAAGTCAACCATTTTGGAAATATAGCGAATATTTCTGCTGCAGCGCTAGCGCTATAGCGTACTGGCGCGCTAGCACTGTGTGAAATATTCAGT